>NC_134368.1:61095434-61398260 GCF_035582795.1 Mycteria americana
GGAAAATGTGTTGATCCATTGTATGCAACTGTGAAAGACAATCATGCAACTCTGGTAGACTCGTACTAGTTACTGTTAATGATACCATGTAAGTTAGTGCTAAAGTATAGACATCTGATTTTGAAAAAGAGAATTTGTTTACCCATGTTTAAAAGCTAGGTATCCCCTAATTGATACAATATCATTTAAAAGGTCAGTTAAAGGGGATTATCTGAGTGGAAGTTGTTGTTATCCTTACTGGTGAGACATAGTACTACAATTCCTGCCAGCAAACAGGGTAATTTTTTCCTAGCTGCATGTTCCAGTCAAGCTGAAATCAAACATCCTGATTACTTTTGGGAAAAGAATCTCTGAAGCTTATTGAACTATTCTGCAATATTACTTACTGTTTGGCTTCTTGGGACTTTACACCATTTCTACTCAGTAGTCAGCTGGAACTACTTTCCAGGAATTTCACTGGAAGATTTTACTGCCAGTTTAATCTCTACTTGTTTCCTTGTTCTTGTTTCCCTGTGATCCTATTTTCCACAATAGTTAATAAATTATTTACTTTTTTTTTAATTTGCATAACAGATATTCTATGATCAATCAGAAGCACCATGGTTGTTCTTTGTATAGGGATCTACCTATCTCTTAGGGATAGATATTAATGCCATGTCTGGAAGTAGATTTATGTTTAGAATTACTGCTTTATGAATTTGGCTGTATGATACCAAAGGAGAAATTATTGGGTCTACTTATACATAGCCTTACCTAATGCTTAATGATTAAAGCAAATGCCTTTTCTTTTTCTTTCCTTTTGCCATTCCTTTTCTTTCTGTTTTAAATCCACAGTATCTGTTAGACAGCTTTTTATGGCAGACGTTAATTATTTTCTCCTGCTCTGACAATAGAAAGTAAAAACCTGAGCTTAATTCCTTGGTTGAGCTATGTTTACAGTTTATTTGTAGCACCAAAATGAAAAACCTGTATTTATAGCCTGGAGAAACTGCAGGTAGAATAAAGTTGGGTGACTTAACATACTGTTTTGATAGTGGACAGTATTTGGTGAAGTGCTCTATATGAGGCAGGTGGGGCAGACTGCTATTTTGCAGCCTACCACATCAAAGCTTACTGCCTTTCCTCTCTACTGTTAAAAGGAACTGATAGAAACCGGAGAATGACAGACAGTCTTCTTAATTCAGGCCTTTGAAAGTTAGATAGTCTCAACCTATTAATAAAAGAAGAATATTGTGACCATATGTCTCATCTGTCCCATATTTGGCTTCAAAATCATGTGATGGTACATGCACACACACAGACTGCATTCATGTATCTGGGAATTGCCAGTGGTCATAAAGTACTAACATTTTTCTCACTCTAAAATGCCACATCAGAAGAGGCTGACTACAGCTTAACAATAACTTATTTACTTGTTTGTTCTTACTAAAAGTTTTGGTGATTGTGGGTGAGGTACCTGTACTTTCAGTTCTTTCAAAATGGATTTTTCGATCATCTATGTTTACTTTGCTGCAACGTTGGCCTGTTGCGCTACTGAAACACGTTCAGTTACAATAGTGAATAATAATTTATCAAAGTCTCATTCCAAAATAAATGAATAGTCAGATAAAATCCCAAAGGTCAGGGAACAAAGTGAAGCAGACCACCTGGTCTTGGGGCTGCATGGGAGAAATGGTCTCTCAGAGACACTTAAGGTGGGAAAAAGATGTTCCTGAATTGATCATCAGTAGGACATCATGCTGTTGTGAGGCTTTTCATGTAGATACTGCTAAGACAGGAGATAAAAATGAGTCAGGTTCTGCAAATGTGAGTTGGTGAATCTGGATAGATTTGTAAAGATACCAAAGAACCTGAACACAATCCAAGTTTTAGACAGTTTCTGTACAAATTTACAGCATCTGCTGGAGTTGGTGCAAATCCAAAGACCGAGCTTGATTCTAGTCTGATGCCCATTCATGAGCGAAATGAGATGGGATTGACAACAGAAATCTGACTTGGAGGGGAAAAGGGTATCTTTTGCCATTAATTTGTACATGCTGTACCAGAGCTGAGCAGATACACAGGACTGCATTCCACCTTTACAGCCCCTCTTCCCTGCTTCCAAAACGATGAGGAAATTTTTCCAGTCTCTGAGGTAAACTAATGCAGATTAATTACAGTTCTGCCTTTTGGTTTTGTTTCTCACTCGGAAGGTTGTTTTGTAGCCAAGCATTAGCTAAACAGGCTCTTTAAATACGCCCATTCCCTGGCCCTACTCTGAGCTGACTTTTAAGTATAGAGCTGTCTCGCTAATGCTATGCCGCTTAAGTGAGCGTTGTGCTGGGGCAAATCCCTAGTATCTTTATTCTCCTTCCTAATTTATTGCAGTCAGAAGAGTGCATGGCAAGAGAATTGGAGCCTCTGATTTGGGAACAGAGTGCACTTGATTTGAAATTTCAGAGGGAACCCCACTCTAACATCTTCATTTCAAGAATCACTTGTTCTTGGAAGGTGTACGTGCTGTTCATTGACCAGAGCGTGATTCAAATATCAAGTCAATGTGTGGTTTGAAATGTTTGCCCTCTCACAGGGCTGGACATGCTGGGGTACATGCTGCTGGTTATTATCTGTAATCGAAATCAGACTTCAGTTGTGCAACTACTAACAGGGAAGTGATATTTTCTTACAAACCTTTCTAGCTTTACAGTTACTGCATTAACCTTGAAAAACAAAGATGATTAGCCTGTCTGACCTTACAAGCCACATACCAAATCTTTATATGGCTAAGCTGTATTTGACTGAGTACGCACTCTAGGAGTGTGGCAAATGGTGATGGGTGCCCCACAGCCCATTTCACATGTGCCACGCTTGGGAATTTGGCTGAGCCCCAGCCTGACCCAGTAATAGTATTGTCTGCTGGCTTGTTTCCTCCTACCAGTGACAAATTGTCTGTTCTACTGCTGCTCTTTGCTGATGACACGTTCTTGTCTCAGCAGAAATGTTACAACTGAATTGCTTGCAAGCCGGATGTGGCTTGAGGGCTACAGGTTGGCCACCTCTCTTCTGTGAAAGAGGAGATTTTTTTTTTCCCAACACTGTTTTTGGCATGTTTCTCAATTCCATTTAATAATACTAGGAATAATACATACTGGGAAGGTCAAAGGCAAAGGGGAGAAATGAGACATAACAGAGGATACTAGTAAACCATTCTAAATTGATTAGGAACATGAAGGAACTTAACACGTTATAGATAAACTCTATAAAAAGAAATAGTAGCTATAAGAAAAGTTCAAAATGGCAACAGATACAGTCAGCAAACACAGACTGGAAGATAAGATGGTGTCTGTGATACAGTGATAATAGAACACATATTGCGTAATGCTCATGGCTAAGTTTTATCCAGATCATCCTTCACCTTCATATACCTGTCTTTAGAGGAGGATAGTTATAGATTGGTAGATAGATATGTGCATATGCACACACATGAAAAATCATAATTTTATTTTTTTTCATATATATATAAAATACAAACGTATCACTAATTGTATGTTGAGTTCCAACAAGAAAAATTCACTTTCCAGTCACGCACACACAAAAAAAGCAGTTGTAAATGCAGTAGCCATTATGCCAATATAGTTTATTCTTGGAAGATATATGCTGAAAGTATACATATCAACTATCTCTACTCTGCAATTAGCAATGTATTCACAAACCATTGCTATATACAGTTTTATTTACATTGATGAATACTACTTCCAAAGACAAAAATGAAATAAACTTTCTTATTATATACAGGAATTAAGAAGTGGACATATCCTTCTTTAATTAGCATTTACAGCAATTTCAACACAGAGTTCAAAGGTGAAATAGACTTAGTTTTATGTACACTGGATCTTAGAGTTATTAAAGACTGTAAAACTAAATTTCAGAGGCTGAATTTTTGAAGTAGAGAGAAACTGCATTTGATTTGATTTAGATGTCTGTAAAGCCAACTGTAGCCACATCTATCTTGGGAATTGAATGAGAAATATTTTCATTACTAATCTGGTGTTGGTGGAAATGTTTTATGATTTTGGCATGCCTACTATCAAATTAAAATGCAACAAGATAGTAACAAGAATGGGTTTATTATTTTTTTCTATTTCATTGCCTGTCTATAAGTGTCTCTGTGCAACTATTCTATTAATATCATGACAGTGTAATTAGGTAACCAAAGATGTCTGCCTGGTTTTAAAAGCTCTCTAATAATCAAGATGAGACCAAATTGCCAACTGTTGTGCCCACAGATACTTCAAGGCACAAAATTGAAAGTGTAGAATGTGATATCCATATGTTGTATTAGATTAAATAATCAGCATTGATCTGAAATGAAATGTCTGGTCTAGTATACACATAAATTGTATATTTGGCGGCAGATCTTGTAAAGAGCATGAAATTTATCTGACTGAAGATCCTTTGTTATCAGAACAGCAACCAGTATCTAGATAGGACAATGGATGTTTAATGCCGGTCATTTCTATATTTACCAGCCACCTCACCCTGTCTGTTGGTACTCCCACAATGACGATTTCCCAGAAGCAGTGTTTTTCCAGACTGTCAAGAATTTACTCACTTATCTTACATAAAGCAGAGGTTCTCTTTCCAGCAGTTTATAGTAATAAAGAGAAAATGTGGAGATATTCTCACTTAGATAGGATATAGTAGAAGTACCTAAAATGTTCTAAACCGGTCTCATCTCTGGCTCTACAAGCAGTGGAGAACTACTTGACAGCATTACGGCTGACAGCCATTGCAAGATTTAGCATGCGATCACTGTGTTTTACATGGAAACTTGGCAGAATGTGGCAAATTCCCTCTCATTCTCTTACTCTCCCTTCCTTTTTTCTGTACTTTCCTACCGTATCCTTTCCTTGCCGTATCCCATTTCAGAACAGCAATGAGTGACTTCAGACATTTCTCAGGGATTATCGCGCTTCGTGGGCAGCAATATATCCAATGCATCTAAAAACACCCCAGAAATGCTTTGCTTGGAGTATCTTATAGCTAAAATGGGGCTAGCAGTACTCAATCTTGCCTCCTAGCTGCTGAAACAGGCAGATATTGAAAGGAAGCAAGATAACAGAGTTGTTCTTGCTCACGGTAGAGCAGAACACACTACCTCAAAAATAATTGGATCTGATTTACGGGCTTGTTCAGTCTCCCTGAGTTCCTGTTGACTTTGATGGGGGGTAAGATTCATCCACACTTCACAGTGTATAGTCAGCTTCTTTCAGTAACCAGCTGTAGTTCGCTGTTTTGCTCTGGAGTATAGTTGATGTTAAGAGAAATACAAACCTCCATTTTTACTTGCTGTTGAGAAACCATGAAGGGGCCATTTAAAGATACTAATTTAAGCAATTTAGGTTTGGGTCACATCCATTTATCAGAAGTCCAGTGTAGTGGAAAAGACTTCCCCTCCTGAGTTGTTTTCCTGAGATTTATTGAAAGAGGCATAAAACACCAGGATGTACTTCAGAGTTTACTTCTGTATCAATGAACCAGGCTGACTCAGATCGAGATGAGCTGTGGCATGTTGCCTTACAAGAGCTACAGCTTTCTGTGGGCAGTTCCCAGCACGGGCAATCACCAGCCAGAACCCCTGCCTTTACAGTTTTGCATCCCAATGGTTACTCTGAGTTAACTCCTCTACTGGATCCCTTCCTTAAATTCAGCCTTTTCCATTATGATGGCATGATATGGGAAAATCACAAGAAGTGATTGCTACTCAGTGGGTGCACCTTTTGCTGCCATGCTCATATTGATAATTTTAGTGATGCTATATACAGTGTTGCTTAATGTATTTGTTAATTATTATCTCAAACTGTAAACACAAGGTGACTAGTTCTATTATATCCTCCATCTGCAAAGTGATGGGCTTGTGTGAATGTAAGCGGGTGTAGAGGATTTGGCCCTAAATCAAGACAGTTTTTTTACTTTGTAAAACTGTCAGGAAAAGTTTTGTGTATTTTCTCTGTTTGTGCAATGTCCAGCACAGAGAAGCCCCCTTTTACGTAAGGCAGTGGCTTAACAGAAATATTAAGTAGCAATAGAAGTTTAAAGAATTTTAAAAGGTTGTATGACCCAGTACAAGAAAACTATCTGCCTGGAAGCATTCAGTCACTTGCAGCAAAATGCCTTGACTTTTGTAAATATAATGGGAAAAATAGCCTTTTTTTCTGGTTACTCCCTGAGCTGTTTTACTCCATTGACCCTTTCTCACCTTAATTTCACCCTTCTCCTAGTATAAATCCAATTTTTTGCTCAGGCACCATCTTATCTTTGGCTTAAAAATTCAATTCATACCACAGACTTTGTATAGCTTATGCCATACAGGCCTCTCACAAACTTCACAGCTACATGCTGAAGATATAGTAAGACTGGAAAAGTAGAAAAACATTCCTGCTTGACATGGTTGTGAAAATGAGGAGCCAGGTTTTCATCCTCCATCATGTTTTTATGAAGTGACACGGTCTTTTGTTATGTTTCCCTCTTTTGCATTTCAAAACTATCCAGAAATCGTTGAGACATTGGCACGATACTTTCCCTTTTTTGCCTAGGAAGAACAGTCAAAGGATGCAGCAATAGCTTTTATGTTCCGTAATAATGCTCTTGCTAGAGTGGGTTTTAATAATTCCCATGGCTATAGAGGCCTCATTTAGAATATATATCATGAAAATAATTTCCCATCAATTTGAGTAAAAGGCAAGGGTGAATTTTCCCCTTGTGAACAGGCATTTGCTGTGTCTCAGTGCACCCAAAAGTTTGCACTCCCCTGCTGGAACATGTAGCAGAGAAATGTGGATGCAAAGAAAGGGATAAACAAAAGAGAATGAAGACCAGCACAGAAAAGGGCAAGGGAGCGGAGAGAGCCCAGATACCTTCTCTGTTGAACTATTTATTGCCTCATAGTTAGAGGTACCCTCTCATCTTCTGGACAGCTATGCTGGAAAATAGCCCACTGTCACCAGCTCTATGTGGGAAAAACCCAACAAGTGATCTTTTTAAAAGCTCAATTTTTCCACACTTGCTGGAGTTAAGAGATCACTAACTTGGAGGTTTAAAGTTGGCATAAGCTTTCCTGACCTTCTTCAGCAAATCACACTCTTCAGATGTCCATCTGCACTTTGTGCTCCTTCAGAACTCCCCTGAAGGAATTTCTTACTTGGGCAGCTTGGTATGTGATCACCAGAAGGGCATGGCCTAAGAAACTGTAAAATTCATTTGTATTTTAATGAAAACCCTGAAAATTAAAATAGGAACTCAGTTGAATGGACCATGACTCATAGAAGGAGGTTTCAGTTTACGGTTAATTTCTGTACATTTTCTCTACTAGAGTAACTGATTCTTCTCAATTGATTGCAGCCACTGTGGATCATGGGGAGTGATTATTTGTCAGGGAGACCTCTAGAACCGCATCAGGGCAAAGAGCTTAAGTTGTCAAACTGACCTCCTGGATCACTTGCTCATGTTAGGCAACAAGGAGCACGTCAATCCTTCTGTTTCCCACAAAGCGCAAGGGACTGCTGGAATATGGACAGTGCAATACTGTTTGTCTTAATATTTATGTTTAAAGGGACTGGAGTTGTCTTCCCTTGTGGAGTATCAGGCCTCTCCTTTAACATCATCACTAAACAACAACCTTCGTTTAACAATTTGGGGGGATTTGGTGTATTCTTTTACGGTTTTATTGGTTCTTCTGACTGCTATGCAAAACCATACCATACCATACACGGGAACTCTTTCAGAAGGCAGATGACCCACCTGGACCCATACTGAAATGCTATGCGGTGGAGACGAGAACCTATCAGAGAAGAGAGACCACCGTGCAAGGTCAATGTCATTCCAGAGAGACGTGCAGATGCTGCCTTCAGGCGACCTAGTAAGACACCTAGTGGATTGGGAGCACACAGGCAGCCAGGCCGTTTTCTTGGCAAGCTTTGTGTCTTAGCTCCAGGAAGAGCTGAAGTATTTCTGGCATGGGCTATTAATGGATAAAAAGCATGTGAAGTTCAGCAATCAGTCTGCTGCATAATGTCCCAGGGCAAAGACGAGCAAGGAGCACTTTAGAAAAGAAAAAGGGGGAAAAAAAGATGAATTGAGCCAAGTGGGGTCTGTACTTTGTTCTTATATTTTTACTGGCAGAAAGGCTGCTATAGTCTTTTGCAAAGCTTCAGAGTTCTCAGTTTACTGTGAATAACTCTTGGATCAAGATATCAAAATGCAGTTTAAAAAAACTGAAGAGATTCAAAATATGGAAATTATTATGGCATATACTAGTCAATCCCAAGATTTGTTTTAAAACTTTGGGGTCTTATAAACAGACTCTTCTGCCTTCTTAGTATTTGTACTCTATCATGAAGTCTCCATGAAAGATATGGGACATGACTTTACTGTTTATCAGTCTATATTCTTATTCTGCTTTTGTGATTTCAGTATCACTTCATCACTACAGTTATTAGTAAGCTCATGTTTTTGTGTAATCATACATTCCAATTTTTGCCATACTAAGTTCTCTGTATTGAAAGCATTCTTTTAGAGGAGAAGGAAGAGGGCTGCTGAAAAGCAGTAACCTTTTTGTATAACAATCAAGAAGTACTTGGTGTATTCATTTATTTTTTTCTGTTTCGTTAAGTGAAAAGTGTGTGTGGAGAAGAAAACCTCTTTTGGCCTTAAGAAACATATAAAAGTGTGGTGGTATAAGTACTTTAATAGGTATTTACAGTAGAAATCAGAAGTATTCGTTACTGGTAAAGAAAAGTATCAAATAGGAAAGAACAACCCAACTTTGTGTTTGCACTCTGTTAAGGCTAAGGAATTTTTTTTTCCATTTTATTCTTTAAAAAAAAAAACAAACACAAATATTTGATATAATTTTCTTTTAGTTTCACATAGTGTCATCGTTTTAAAAGACCTGAACTAGAAAATTAGACAAAATGAAAAAATATTTACATTTAATATATTTCAACCTGAGAGCCAAATAACCATCTCACAAATAACTTACTCATGCCATGAAGAATTCCATTTCGGCCAGTGGAAATACAATGGTGTGGGATCAGTTCTTGATCTGTCGATGTCAGTCATCTAAACAGTATGTAAAAACCATACATTTGCAAGGAAAGACAATCCCTTAATTACTAGTGGAGGCTGGTGACATCTGAAAGTGGATAGGCAAAACTGTCATAGGTCTAAGACCAGAGCCAGTTCAGAGCATCTGGTAAAGATCACAGAGTGTTAAACTCACATCTGCCTGTGACGAAGAGCCTTGTCTGTTAACTGCAATCCTGTGTACCAAGCTGCACAAAGAAATGCAGATTTTAAGATCGCTCATTAGGTGGCTACTTTGCAAACTCCATTCTCTGTCTTCAGCTTTAGTGCAGTATCAAACATTCCAGGGGACAGATGGTTATTCTGAAGCACTTTTATTTGAACTGTGTAAGAGCAAAAATATTACTTGGACTTTCTCCTTATTCTTTTCTCTATATGTATATACATATATTATTCAGCTGTATGCAAAGATCATCTGTTTTGCATATCTGTAAATTATAAGGATAGTGTTGAACAAGTAATTGTATATTTATATAATAAAAGTTCTCACAGTGTTGCAATCAATGTGAGTAATTGGAGCTCTTGGGAGGACTGGCAAGCAAAATTATGAAGCCATGCAAAACACCCTTTTTAGTGTTTTGAAAAATTCAATTTAGTAAAGCAAGACATGGATACTGCTAACTGTAATGACTTTGGAAAAGAGTTTCTTATGTGTGAAGCAGGTCAGGAAATTGCATACCTTAGTAATATAACCTGCATTGTGTATGTGAATCAGTTTGGCTAATATTCTTCCTGTTTTCAGAATTTGTGTTTATGATGTTGGTTATTTTCTAGTTAACAGAACCACACAATTCACAGACATTAAAATCCTAGCACCTTGTTCAAATTTGTCCTCCTGCAGGTATAACATATAGGCCCTTTGATACTGCATAGTAAACTGATGCCAAATTGGAAATTAGGCCCCAAAGTTGTCTACCAACATTTACATCCAGTAATAGCTAATAGCCGTTCAAAATACCACGTTGCAATATTCTCCTTAGCAAGCAAGCAAGGTTTAAGCACACAAACAGTGTGTGTAATAAAATAACCTCACTAATATGTAAAGCCTTTATCAGAGTTTCTGCTGAAGGTCTTTTGTGACTGCCTACTAATATACAAGGGTAGGGTTTCAGCAATTAAACATCTGAAGAGAGGACTCCAGGTTTTATGGGGTTGTGTGCAGGTACGTGTGCTGCAGTTCTCCTGGTGGCTGGCTGTGCCCACAGAAGCAGGCAGAACCTGTGCAGCCTCCGCACAGAATACCTTCAGCTTTCGGGGTTCCCTTTTGGTGGCATAAATTTAGGAGATGAATGTGAGATAATCTAGTTTTACACTCAGCTCAGATTGAGGAGGTTTATCAGGCAAAGGCTGAGGCATGCCAAAACCTGCAAATCAGGACATTTGCTTAGGTATGGAGAGAATGAAATGCAACAGTAGAATATAGTTAAGGCAAGGGCACAGCTCTGCCTCCCATGCTGTGGGAAGTGGTGGTAGCACAGACAAAATTGGGCAGGCGTGGCATGAGACAGTGCTTAGTCTGATTAACTTCTTTTAATCCAGCCACTAACTAAGAATCAGGAAGACTGATTTACTGCCACTGCTGCTTGCCCTCATGGTCTGCTTGTGCCCTTTGCTCAGATGCACAGACACCTTCTCCTCACTCCTGCAGATCGTCTGTGCTGCAGGGGTCAGGTGAGGTGGGGAGAAGGGGGACTAGGAATTGAGCTGTTACTTGGTGTAAAAGTGTCGGACAAAGTCCTGAGAAGCAGAGAAGGGTTTGGGAAAGCTGGCAGAGTGGCAAGCTAAAGAAAGAGCTTCCTTTCTAAGCAGATCGTATCTAGCAGAAGCTATTTGTGGCCTTGGTTTTTAGAAGCTAAAAGCTGCTTGGAGTTGAACTTACATTGAAGCTGCTTACTGAAAAGCTGAAAGGTCCTATCTAATCCTTTTGTTGCTTTATCAGGTTGTTCTGGGAAAACAATTGCTTAATATGTTATATGGAGATCAGCTTTGACAGTATTATGTTAATGCAAGTCTCAGGGCAGATAGCAGCTGAGGCAAAAATATTGCATAGGAAAAGTTACCTCATAACAGAGTCCTACATAGTAAGTTTTGTAGTTAGATTTATATGCTGAGAAATCAAGTAATCACTGATGTTTCATGCAAGTGTCTCCAAAGCTTGGATTTAACTGGATCATATCAACTGAGGGAAAAGAAACAGAAACAGCTTTCTAAAGCTGGAAAAAACAGGACAGCATAGGAGTACAGTACGGGAAGAAATGATGTGTGATGCACATGGCATCTGATTTCAATATGATGACTTTTTCCGCCCTCTTTGAAAATGTATCTGGAGTATGCCATTTGTTTTAATGTCCGTGGATTGCTTGATTATTAAATTAAACATGACCACTCTGTTCCTATCAACTTAAGAAAGAACTGCTGCTTTTGTAACTTTATAGATGGTTTTGTCCAGTAGATTTATAACCCATTTATTCAAATAATTCTTATTATCTTCAAAAGTTATTCCAACAAGTCTGGCACCTTGCAGTAGCTTTGTACCTTTGCTGTAATTGAAGTGAAGAGTTTGAAGATGATTGTTTCTTTTCCTCACTCTGAGATACAATCTTTCTGTCCTTACCCCTATCTATTTCTCCCCTGGTATTTTGGCTGCCAGTTTTAGTTCCTTGGACAGCACTGTGGTCTTTGAAGTTAGAAGAAGAATGCATCTTTCCACAAGATCAATAGGCATTTGGCCACCAAGTCTCCACAACACCATTTTTAAAAATAATTACAAAAGTTTCTTCTGAGAGAGAGAGAGAGACAGAGAGGAGAATAAATTCTTGAATGGCTAGGCATTCATCAGATGAGGCTGAGATAAGCAGATAAAATAGGGAGGCTGGATCAAACTGCAACAGCATTAAATTTTTATGCTTTTACTTCAAAATTTTTTGCTAGATGAGTTAACACTTGGCCCATTTGTACTGTATATTTGAGGGGGTTTTATTTTAATATATTCTTTCTTTTCTCAGTTGTTAATAACGAGTAGTGAAATGCCATCATCTCCTCTTACATTGTAGCCTTTTAAGACGTGTATTCCAGCTGAGACTGGCACGCAGAACTTAAGCAGGCCCACCTTGTCCAGGGGAACGCCATGGCTGTGACAGCCAAGGATCCATGGGCTCAGCTTGCCAGCCCAGGTCAAACACTAATAGTCAAGAAGTCTTAGGGGACTAAGAGACAAATGCAAACTGGGGGGAAGAGGAGGAAGCATGAGAAAAATGAAGATGGGGCTCATTTAAAAAAAAAAATCTCTAGTTTGTATGAGATTCAGAGTATAGACAGAGCTGGCAGTGAAGGTCTGGCTGATGGACAAGTTAGAAAAAGATCTGGAAACATTGTTGCAGTGACTGTACATGGAAGGCAGTAAATAGGGAATGAGCTATATATGTATATTAAAAAATTACCACAACTGATCACGTTCTTTTCCTACTGTGAGTACATGTGGTGATGCACTAAAAATGAAGCTTAATTATGACTGTAGTGTATCCTTTTAGAGAAGGCTACAGATGGACAAATTTACTAGAAGGATGTATAATGCAGCTATGATCTGCTTGAAAGCCAACAAGACTGTATGTTGCATACACCTGATAATATACGTGTCTTTTTTTTATGAATAGCATTTATTTGAAAAAATGCACTAATCATAAATTAGATTTTTCCCATTTTAGGTAATTCTCATTTCTTTCATTTAATGCAGGCTAGAGATATCACATCCTCATAATAAAAAATTAAGTAGTTTTCAGTGTAACTATTTTGTAGAAGTAAGGGGTCTAGTCATGAATTACTAAAAGGATGAATAAGACTACAGTAAGGACTATCAAAATGTATAGCTATTTCTAATGATGAACAAGCACCAGTAGTATGCGGGATAAGGGAATACAATAAGAACAAATACAGTAGTCTACCTGATAACAGAATAGAATAGAATATTTTCATTTGGAAGGGACCTACAATGATCATCTAGTCCACTGCCAGACCACTTCAGGGCTGACCACAGGTTAAAGCATGTTACCAAGGGCATTGTCCAAATGCCTCTTAAACACTGACAGGCTTGGGGCATCGACTACCTCTCTAGGAAGCCTGTTCCAGTGCCTGACCACACTCCAGGTAAAGAAATGCTTCCTAATGTCCCGTCTGCACCTCCCCTGGCGCAGCTTTGAACCATTCCCACCCATCCTGTTGCTGGATCCCAGGGAGAAGAGCCCAGCACCTCCCTCTCAGTTCCCCTCCTCAGGAAGCTGTAGAGAGCAATGAGGTCGCCCCTCAGCCTCTTGTTCTCCAAACTAGACAAACCCAAAGCCCTTAGCCGCTCCTCCCAGGACATGCCTTCCAGCCCTTTCACCAGCTTTGCTGTCCTCCTCTGGATGCATTCGCGTACCTTAACATCTTTCTTAAACTGTGAGGCCCAGAACTGCACACAGTACTCAAGGTGAGGCTGCACCAATGCTGAATATAGCGGGATAATCACCTCTTTTGACTGGCTGGTTATACCGTGTTTAATGCACCCCGACAATGTAGATTATGCCTCTTAATTGAGTCTCCTTGCCTGCAGTCAGAGATCTCTGTTTAGTCCCTGTAAATCAATGAGGCTATGCAACTGGACTGAGATTCTCCCTTAAATGTATGGAGTAGGAGATCAGGGTTTTAGCAAATGGCAAATATCAAATGATTCAAAGTTTGATTTTAAAATGTGAAGGTGTGTTCATCCTTAGAAATAAGTCTTTTATAAATCTGCTTCTTCCAGGGTCTGTATGAAAACCAGGAATGTGCGAGAACAGGGTTTTTCAGGATATTGAATTATACCAAATATACAGAGCTCAGAAAGTGAAAGCAAGGCTAGCCCAACTGTTTTCAGGCTTTAAACATTGTCTCAGATGTGTTTGGAATTTGGGGGGAAGTTTTCAACTCATTAATTTTAGTCCATGTCAGTTTAATGTATTTTGCTTGCTCTGTGCATGTTGTTATTCTGTTAATTGAACTCCCACTGTATTTTGATTTCATACACGCAATTGCACTGGGGTATTTAGCTTTTAACTATTTGTGCTAAAACAACTTCAGTTATTGATGTGAAAAGTTATGCATGCTCCCCCCCCCCCCCCCCCAAAAGAAAAAAAAGGCAGCAAAAGAAATAGCGAAAAGTTATGAAAATCAAACCACAACAAATGGCAAAGAATTTCCGGTCCCCAACAGTATTTTTCTTGAGCCCTTATTGTTATTCCTGTATGAGAAATGTTCATCTAGAGGGACGTCCTTAAAGCAAATGCTGCCATCTAGAGAGAAACAGAAAGAAAGTGCACGATTTACTTGGTGATGCGATTTTTATTCCCAGGGAGCCCCAGGAGAAGCTGGACAAGAGTCCACAGAATGGACTGCAGTGTCAGATGGGAGCCATCGGGATGCCTTTCCAGCAGCTGTTGATTGAAAATAGTCAGATAATTCCCACAGACATTGAGCAAAGAAACACT
This sequence comes from Mycteria americana, assembly GCF_035582795.1. Lineage (NCBI taxonomy): Eukaryota > Metazoa > Chordata > Aves > Ciconiiformes > Ciconiidae > Mycteria > Mycteria americana. Next base: position 61,110,059 of record NC_134368.1, read on the forward strand.
GAGAAAATCCTGACAAAGGATTTTGAGTATGTGTCAAAGATTCCGAATGCCTCTTCTTAGCCAGTTAAAATTATTTCACGTTGCACATTTTTTCCTTACCATTTCCTTTTTTCTGATAAAAGCTTTTACTCTAAATTTATTTTGTTTAAAGGAAGAAATGCAAAAGCAGCTTGCATTATTTGCTATTTATTGTTCATCTGCCTCTTTTTTTCACTTCACAAAGCCTGTCTGTTTACTCTTCAGCTGGTTTGGAGAATTAGGATTGCAAAATTCAAATAGAATGACAAACACAAAGAAACCACTGAAAATACCTGAAAGACAAGAAAGAAAAGTGGGGATTTACCTTGTCTCAGTATATTATGTGTGCAGCTATATAAACATCCCAGTGTGTTCAAAGACTGAGCTATGCATGTTAAGCCTGAATGGCAAAAATGAATTGTTGTAGGTACTTTCAAAACTCTGCTAGCAGTAGCATTTCTCTGGCTATAATGAAGGTGACTCATTATGAACTAGTGACTTAGAAGAGCCTGCAAATAATGCTACACATGCTCAACCTTGTTATGCCCATTTATTTCACTGAAATTGTTTGTACAGAGTTAATCATGAGTGATTCAGAGTTCCAGTATGAAATGTTCAAATGAATAAGCACAGTAAAAAATAAGTTGGGCTTAACACATCACAAGTGTACTATTTTGTTTCACATAAACAAGTATGTTTCAATGTCGGTGTGTAAGACAATGTAATGAGTTGGCAAGTTCTCTATGACCAGTTTCCTATAACATGGTATATTGTTAATGATGAACTGTATGTTGTCTTGGTAATGACATAGGTAGGCAGCATGTGAGAAGAATAATAAGGCAACTTCTGTGTCTGTCCTCTGGAGTACCTGAATAACATTTGCAGTCTGAGAGTTTAGGATAGCTTAGCTGCTTCTCCCTAAGTGGTGTCCTGCAAGTGGAAAAGAAATATGGGAGAATCCTAATTTTTTTAAAGTATATGCATATTTGCTGAGAAGTGTGTTTACAGGGTGGATGAGTTTGTATTTTCATCTGAAAACTGTGAAGGGGCTGGAGGTGCTTTGAAGAAGTACTAATAATTATTCCTGTATTTTATTTGTATTTATAACATATATAATGCTAGCAGGTTCTCTGTGACTTAGCAATTTCCTGAGATTGAGGGAAAGATGTTTCTCTCTCTTTTTTATGCAAACTAAAAATGTAGAGATCTTCAGAGCTCTGTAATGAACTCTGAGAAAATAATTTTACAAAGCAATAATGTTTTTAAATATTAGTTGATAAGTGGGACATTTTCCTAGTGGCATATTGGCATTGGTAATATTTTCCACCTGGAAACATTTTTATCCTTCATATTTCATATCCAAAACCTTTTCTGCAGTATGATAATATTGTAAATTGCTCAAGTATAACCTATACACAACATGATGGAGTCAGAGGAAGGCTAGTTCTGCCATACACCATAAAATATTCTGAAATCACAGAACAGATTCTTTTTTTCTCCACACTTCTTCCTGGACTTTTGATACTGATATTTGTATCCAAAAGGCTACATAGATTAAACTTACTGTTCCTTTGTTCTTTCAGTTATGGTGTTAGCTGGGTTTTAAGCACCAGACGTGGCAACTGTTGCAGCCCAAAAGCAGTGCTTACCAGCCATTTTTATTTCATTGAGAAGGAGGCTTCAAGTTTGAAGTTGCAATTCAAACTATCCCTTTAACTACACAACAAATACAATATGTTTTTAAATACATATTCTCCCTGGCTGCCATACAGGATTAGAAAAATGAAATATACATTTCATAGTGATGCAAGGGCTTGTTTTGAAGTGACAGTTCCATATGTTACCAAAAAAAAAGAAAAAAAATCACAGATGCCTGAAAATGATGGGAAGCTTGTGAGTTTCCACAAACACATGAAAACTTCCCAAAGGCAAATTCCCTGCTTTCATAAAAATGCCCATGAGTGTCTTCCATTCTCTAGCATATGGTGCTGCCTACATGCTGCCTATAAAACACTTCAGCCTTCCATAATGCCAATGATGCAAATAGAATTCTGCATTCCTGCAGTGGGATATTTTTGCTCTTATTTAGGTTTATTTATTTACTTTGCCAGATCCTCTTCTCACAGTTCTTTGCTTCAGTATGGTCACTTGTTTATTATGACTAGGGAGGGTAGTATCTTAGAAAAAACAGAGATGAACAAAATAGTTGGATAGATTAAGAATGGGTTTGAAGTAAGCCAAACCTCAAATTATTTATAAGATTTTGAAAAATCAGGTGGGATCTTTTGTCGTCCTCTTCATTTTTGGTTCTACATGTCTAGACTTTTTGCTTTTTCCAAGAATTGCTGAACATAGTAACGAGATTGTTTGGAAAAGGGTAATTATAAAATATCCCAGCGCAACCTCATGTTGCAATTACTAAAGTAGCAAGATTCAGAATTATAATTTGAGTTCTTAAAAACAACAAATCCAGCACCTGTAGTAAGATTCCTAAACCATAGATTTAATTGGGAGTTTGGGGGTTCTCATTTAACTGATAAATTTGGCCATGAAATGCAGGTTATTCTAGGATTAGAAGCCCATCCTAAGGCATGTGCTTTTTTGTTTTGGTTTGGTTTTTGTTTGGGTTTGTGGTTGGTTTTTTTTTTAAATTTGTGTCTCTTAGCATGTTATTAGAATGGTTAGAATTAGGTTTATTACTTCAGGGTGAAAATTCCCTGTGTTTTCCACTAGTTGCATATTTATTAGGGGCCAAGATGAGAAGCATGCTGAAGCAGGACGGAAGAAACTGGATACAGAATTAGATTTGGGTCTGTGAGCCAGTCCTGGTTGCATGTGGTAGAATTGTTCAAAGGAGTCTGCAATTCACGGCAAGCTTGAGAGGCAAGAAAGAAAGTGTTAATATGCGTGTGCATCTATATTTTGCTGAAAAGTCTATTTAGCTGAAAACTGCACAATATATGCTACAAATACATTTTCTTTTTAACGCAAATACAAGGAGACCAAAGTTGCACAGATTTTGAATGCCATACATTCATTCAATTACAGGAAGAAAACTTGGTATCACACAAAGTCAGTGAAAAATTTGCCACAGATTGAGTAAACTGCAGCTTCATTATCCAGTGAGTTTTTGTCTTACCATGTTTTCAAACGTATTTTAAAACAGCTTTCCAGACAAGCCAGTATCACCTGGAACCCAGTTTATGTTAAAACTCACCAACTTGAAATGTCTTATTTCTGACATCTCTGTACTGTTGATAGACTGGAGATGGCTTTAGAACCAGTACAAATTCAGGACTAAATTTTATTTAATTGACGTTTTCCATAAATTAGGAGCTTGGAATTAAATTAATTCCAGTACATTCTGGTTTAGATAACCATAGGATGGTATAAAAAAACCCATAATTTATTTTCTGCCATACTCACTGGACATATCTTTGACTTTTAAGCGACCTTTTGCTAGAAACAACTGGAACATATGCAGTGCCAATAAACAGATATAGGCATGCACAAATGCACATATAAACTAGACAACGTGCAACTGTCAAATGTGTCTGGTATAGCTGGCATCACCATCAATACGTTTTCTCTCTTTTACCTGTTCCAGAACAGCTTGCTGAATATAATGGTAAGCTCTTCCTTTCTCTTCCTTTCTTTTCAAGTTAAAGGACAATACATTCAGTTTATTCCTCCAAGTGTCTGTTTAGACTGAGTAAATGTGGTTGCCTCTTACACTAGCAGTCCTAGGTTCTGATCCTGTTGGGGTTTTATTTTCATTCACTAGTATATTACAATGGTAATATTCTTCCTTTTTTTTCCATTGAAGAAACCATGCTAGCCCAGGTCATATAAACTTGGTCTGTTCATAAATATAAAACATTTAAAAACAGATGAAGGAAATCAGAAGATCCTTTTAACAGTGGTTTGTAAATGGTTATTTTACAGGAATATACTTTTAGTAGTCATACTGCATATTACAGCACCTTTCTTTGTGAATGTATTGCAAAATACAACTCCATGAAAATTCAGTGGTACTAAACAGCGGTGCCACATGATTAGTGATAGTTTATAATCACTTTTTTGTACACGATGTAACTGGACCGTAATGTAGATTTGAAGATCTAAGTGAAACTGCAGTGAGAACTGACTTATGACAGGATCTGGCATCTGTTGAAGACCGGAGATAAAGACACTTCATTTTGGAACAAGCGGTAAAAAATCCTGACTAGTTGGGACATTGATTTTATTTTGTCTAAAAGACAGCATCCCCAGGATATAAATTCCTAGTGCTATTCCAAAGTGCTTGGTTCAATACTGACATATAGGGAAATTTTCCAAGAAATCAAGGCCAAGAGCATCTATCTTATTAGACATAAGCATGCCTTGTTTTATAACCGTTTTCAGTGACGAGGTTTGGGCCTGGTTTTTCAGCTGTTTTGTTCTTCTTTGTATATTGACCCTTTCTGTCTGTACTAGATTCTTTGGGGGTTTTATAACCTACACCATTGTGTAACATGATTATTCCACCCCATCAGATACTGATTATCACAGAGTGACCTACCACAAAGGTTTATGATAGGAGTTCTCCACCTCTCTCTAGAAAATGTGACAAGAGAAATGAATTGTTGACAGGTTTCAAAAGACTCCTCAACTCTTCCTTCTGAAAAAAAGATTAATCAGTAAAATTCAAAAGAATATTCTACTTTCTGCAAACCAACGGGTTTGTCCTGTGTGTTGAACTATGCCCCCAGTCACTCCTAAACCATTGTTGTTGCCTGATTTGATTGTCCAGTGACCTATGCTTGGCTTCTGTTTGTGCTGTCTGTGCTTAATGTTTGGTTTCCATCTATCATGATACTACCTTTCTCCTGAATGATAAACTCTGCATTCGGCTAATAGAAAGAGCTATAAAAATTAACCTCGTTAACTTTTATTAGCTTGTTTTGGTCAACTACAAACAGGGTGCGACAAGATGCACCCCTGACCTGAGCACCTTCATCATCAACTTCTGGCATGTGACATGCCTGCTATATACCAGATAGGTATAGCTGATCTCTAAATGCCAGTTTCAAAAACACATGCATTAGGCAGTCTCTCACTTGTAGTAAAACTTCACTTGGAAGTGGATGAGATATGATTTACGTAACCTACAAAGCAGACCATATAGTATAGCTATGGAAGCTACTATAGCTTCTGATACAGCATGGAAGGGTACTTTTACAAAACTCAACAAACAACTTATTTCTCTTTGGACTTACTGTCCATTCTAGTCTGGAAGACAAATATTGCATTCACACAGTAGGACTCATCTGACCATATTCGGGTATCTGCGTCTAAACTGGTGGCTGCTGGCAGTCTGTATGCTTAGAGAAAAGTAACCAGTGCAGGCCATCTCAGTCTGAAATAGCTGTTGAAATACATCAGATTAATAACACAGGACAATTGTCTACAACTCTTAACAGACTATACAGAGGAAACAGGTAGTCTGCTGGGACTCCGATCTCCAGTGCGGACATCTTAAGTTAGGTGAGCTGGATGCCATTCATTAAGCCTTTGTTACGCCTATTAATACAGTAAGGCCTAAGTAAGGCCTATTAATACATCCCTCAAGATATATCGCCACATTGAAAATACCTCTAGAGTCTGCTGCATTTTTTCCCTTAATTAAGCTAAGCTGCCTTTTTTCAGAACATATACCATTATTTTTTGTTTCATTCTTTTCCAGATATGGTCACCATATTTTTAAATATGTAAATTAGAAGTGCTTTCAGCTTCCTCTAAATATGGTCCCAATATTTTAAAACATGTAAATTAGCAGTGCTTTCAGGTTCCTGTAAATTTGCAGAGCAGGACTGGTATGCAAAGAACAGCCTCTGATCTGTGGATCATTAAACTACCTACACATACCTTAACTTCATGTCTGGGCAGTAAAACCTAATCTCAGGGTCTGGCCTGTAATAGCCACTGTTTCTCATGCTTCAGAATAAGAAGATTTCCCTTCGACTTATAGGTTAAATCCTTGCTACACATACTCTCTGCTGACAACTGAATTAAGGGAATCACTAGAGGCAGGAAACCTATTTTGCCAAAATGCAGGCAAACCAATCCCTTCCTACTCACTTCTTTTTGAGGCAAGAATCCCATTGCTGAAAAAAACTGATGTTACCTAAATATTTTGTTTCAGGATTTGATCCTGGATTGTTCTTATATTTGCAAGTATAAATTTAGTGATGGATACATCTGGATCTAACGAGTGAGAAACAAAAGCACAACTTAAGTTTGTCAGGTGGTAGAAAATGCTGAATGTCATTAAAGACATTTCAATATGACACCCACAAATCGGACAATTTGTTGCTTCTGAAAAAGCAACTAAAAGCAGCTAAAATGATGAATTTAAGCAATTAGAAAAGCGATCTCAGTGTAAAAGATGGTTCCTGCATCAGTGGAAATAAATTCATAGCATGTTAACAGAGAAAAAAATAATATGCTGGATTTAAGTGAGAGGTTTTTGCAGCTTTCAGAAATTCTAGGAGATTGATTTAAAAATTATTTCAAAATAAATATGAAAAGTGCTGTAACTATTATTCTCATGCAGGTGAATGGATATCAGATAACTTTAACTTAACAGTGAATTTTATCTACTGCAGTTTTCTTGGACATTTTGTTCGTCTGTTCTGCAGTGAACTAATGTGTAACTCCGCAAGCATACATTGTTCAGCAAAATCATGGAACTAGCATGTTAAACAACAAAGGCTGTTTTAACCTGTCTCAGAAATAAAAAGTAGCCCAATTTTTTCTCCTGTGTTAAACAGGCAAACATGTAATTCTTAGGATTTTATAAAGTGGAAGCTTCAATTACAAAATGAGCACACACATGTGCAAAATTGGTTTGGAGTTTTCTAAGGCTTTATCTCAATATCCCAGCATTAATGCATAGAAGAACTCACTTTTCTCACTGAATAACCCTATTCTCCCATTCCCCACTCCTCCCCCAGCATTGCCAAATGTGTCTGTAGTCTGATGGCATCTTTCCAGAGAGCGATGAACAGGTCAGATCAGCAACCAACTTTTTATCCATTGACATACAGACTGACTGATGGAAACTTCTAACAACCTTAAGACTTTAAGCCTCAGTACAAGAGTTTACATCAGACCCTTCACAGAAGGGGAAAGCTGTTTAATCCCAGAAACTGTTAAAACTTCCCACAAGACAAAATAAACTACCATGGTATAGGGTTGTGTATTCTATTTATTATTTCTAAACAATTCAGTATGAAAGATAATAAACTTAGATCTTTGTGTGTTTTTTCTGTTTAATCTGGCATTGGTACTTGAGTGATCTGCTTCAGATGGCAAGACCTTTATTCTCTGCCACTCAGCTTTTGCTGTGAGTGCCTTCCCTTGTCAGGTAGTGCTGGGAATGTTGCTCCCTCATTTCACTGCAAAAGGATGATTTTTAAAACTTGAGTAATTCTGTGTTACAAGTTCAATTTCCAGCTATCACTTAGTTCTGAGATAATTTCAGAGCGTATTTCCTGTATTATTACCTTACTACAAACTCCAGTACGAGATTTCAAATCCCAGTGTATTCAGTGGAATAATTTTACAGTACAGGCTATGAAATCTAAGAAGCCTAAGTGCAAACCTACTTGGGCAGCACCTATTGCCCATCTCTAATAACAGCTGCAAGAATTATCTTGCATTCTGCTTGCCAATCAGCAGCTGCAGCCACACTGCTGCCAGCCTATGGTTGGTCCCTGCCTACAATAGATGTGATTTTCTTTTAAAAGCAAGAAGGGTTTTCAATACTTTTTGTATAGTGTGTAGCCCTAGGGATTAGATGACAGCATACAGTTTCCTGCAAGGTACAGCCATTAACATAGGACTGTAACTTTTGCTAAAAATTTCGTCAGAAGATGATGACATACTGTTGGGGAGTTCATCACTAAATTCAGATTGTTCAGACATTTTTAAAGCCAACAAATATGCACGAACTACTGAAACTTTTCAAATTCTTTATTAAAACCTGTAATTTTATATTATTAGTCATCCACATATTCAAAAATGACAAAGCACCAAACCCTCTGCACATTATTTGCAGTTTAATATGTAGTCATATGTCATCATTTGAAATCTAAGCAGGCATACATCATCATTTGAAGACCAATTTAGCAGAACTGTCCAACTCCTGACGTCTTAATTCTCGCTGTAAAGAAATAAAAATATGTCTTAGATAAAGAATTTGCTGTCCGTTTTTAAAGCTTTTTGTTTGTTCATTTTCACTCAGCCTAGGCCTCATTTACCACAGGATTTGTGCGGGATCCTTCTGGAGTGCCTCAGAGTTGTTAAGTGACAATCTAAAAGCCGATTTAGGATTAGCTAGCTTAACCAGGTGAACTGAGGGTTTCACTTTGATTGGGTAGAAAAGCCGTAGCTGTGCTTGGAAGTCCATATTGTGATACTGAAGGGCTTTATCAACATCCTGAGAGGAGTGCATTCAGAATAGGTGATGATGCGAATCTCACTAATCAGTGAAGGATTATCTGAGGCTCAAAGCTATACTGCTTCTAATTCCTTCTTCATGACGCTGTTCATGCACTGCAAAATGATCTAGTGCAACACCAGAAGTATAAATATTAGATGAGACTCTTCAGTATCTTAATTAGCACTTTCTAAGGGAGCAGTTCTTGAATAGTCAGGGGTAATCAGATGTTTAAAAAAACCCACAAAATTAAAAACATAGCAGAAATCTATGATGATTTCAAATGAACAGTGACTGACACCATGTCATACACTACATATATCACTTACTTTAAAAACAGTGCCAGCATCAACTCTGATGCCAAATTATTGACAGGATTTAGTATTTCTAGTCACACCATTACTGTGTTGAAGGCAGTGATTCTGCATAATTCATTCCTCTTACTGAAATATGTGAAATTCTCCATTGCCACACTGCTCCTATATGGGTTAGGAGCGTGCTAATACCTTGCACAGCCATTTAAAATAGTTTTCCCTCTACATGTTTGTTCAGCAGAAAAAAAAAAGGAGAAAATTAATGAAACACTGAATACAAGGGTTTTTTGTCTGGATTGATTTTTTTTTTCTTTTCCCAATGCATTTAGCAGAGGGTAACAAGCTATGAAACTTGGGACCGGTAACAAAACAAAATTACCGTTTCCTACCACAACACTATTGAAATCTTATGCTTGCCCTTACAGTAAACGGCAGTTTCTCTGAATTGGAGAAGTTATATATGTATTTTAATGGAATATATATTGGTAAAACAAGAGCTTCCCTAGTTTGCTTCACTACACACGTTGTCAAAATGACAGAACAAGATATCTTTAATTCCTAACATCCAATTAGGTCCAGTATCTACAAGACCACCAACAGAGGGAGGGATTGCTTCCCAGCTCTTCTTGTAGTGTTTTATATTCTTCAGTCTCCATCGCTTCTTACCATCCTCATTTTAGTCTTCTGGCCTCCAAGAAAAGTATTTACAAGTCATTGACAGCTCTTAAAATATGTTGCTTATTAGAGCCTTTCTCCTCACCATCATTTTAACTAAGATACAGAAGAAAGCTGGGCTATGAATAAAACCCCAGATTTGAAGAATCCAAGCCACTAAAGAAACAGGTTCTGATTTTGCAGTATAGGATCATTCATGGACTATCTCCATCTAATAACAATCTTTAGATGAGTAGTTCAGGTTTTTCACATTACAAATTTTTAGTTGAATTCACTTTTTATGTAAATGAAGCTTAACAAAAAATCAGTTTTGTGATTTTACCAGAAAAGTGTCATTACTCATTATCGGAAACATCTATTTAAAGTTCAGAGAAAGTAAAAATAAAACTGTCTCTCTTAAAGGGGGAGTTAATTTAAGATTAAATTGTATTGCTGTAGTTAAGATTGTGTTCCTATAGGTATACTTCTGCTCATCATGGAAAGTACATACTTTCAAGTTGGCTTGCAATATTTCTATGAAAAGCAATAAAATAAACATCTTGGAAGCCAGACATTATAAACACAAGTAATGTATTTCATTTTAATACTGTTTTCAAAACCAGATAGCCAGGTTTTATCTCCTGCTTTCTATGATACCAAGAAAACATACATCCAGGTAGACTTCAGATATTGTGTCAGAGGGCTTCCATTTCTATCACTCCTTAATGATGAATGAGGTGGTTCTTCTAAACAAATAAGCACTTCAGAGAGTTACCCTTGACAGGGCTGTTAATCCTGGGAGTCTGCCTTATCATTGTAGAATTCAAGGGCTGAAGTTGTACAGTATCCCTGTACTGCCTGTCTCTTACGCTGCCGCTCTGGCTGAACGTTGGGACAGAACTGTTTCACATCTTGCATGTAAATCCACGCTCAGTGCTTCTGTTCTGGTGTGCTCACAGATAGAGGGGCTTATCATCTTAGTAGGCGCTGGCCCTCTTAATATCTGGCTGAATTTCTCATTCAGATGGATGTGTTATTGGCCTGCTTTCAGTGCTGTATTGTTTCCTTTGCAGTCTTTCTTCACTGAATGCAATGAATTTTGGACTATAATACACAGCTTACCTTAAGCACTACAGAACTTTAAGGCAAGTCAGATCACACTCTCTTGTCACAAATGAATTAAAGATATTGGCCTTTAAGCACAGTAGGACTTCAAAAAATGGCAATTTTGAAGAAATGCGGAAAATCTCTGTCTTATGATTTTGCATACCTGACAGCAGCTATTGTGCTTAATATCACCATTAAAACAATAAAGCCTTTAAAAAGCAACAGGTAATGGTGTTATTCTAGTGATTAAGGGGAGAATCTGGACCCATTTTCACAGGATTGAAAACTGTTCTGAAGCATCCTTCCAAATGTCTTTCATCCTTTCTCTCCACCACCTCCCAAATCCCTTCCACACCACCTGCCATAGAAATTTGGAACACCACCAGGATTATCTGAAAATAACAAGTGAATATTTTTTTATCTCTGTCAGTTTCCTTATCCCTTAGAAGGTTTAGAACAGGCATGTGACTTCAGCTGCTGTTTGAAAATCAAAGCATAATGTGTTTCCAGTTTATAAATTATAAAATATTCAAAAGCACAGACTAACTTTAAGGAATTGGTTACACTGCTTGATATCTAGAGCTGTTTGTTCCTTTTATCTCTGTTACTCACCCCTCCTACTCCCTCCCTCCTTTTCTTCTTAAGGATAAAATGCAAAGAAAATGTAAATTTTGATGCCTTGGGCCTTGGAAAGATAGGAAGGAAAAAGATAATGCCAAAAAATAAATAAGGGAGATGGGGTGAATAAAGGGTCTCTTTTGATGTGACACCAGTAGTTCCATTCACTAGTTTCATTCCTTGTCCATCAGAAAGATCCCTAATGCAAAGTATTAGCTTTGTAAAGGCTTTTCTGAACAGTAGGAACAAAACCAGGCATTTATACTGTACTAACTTTCATTCTAGTCTCTCAAAGCTCAGCATAAATATTAATTGTCATCAATGCCATGTGAGATAGATATTTTAACACCCACTTTACAGATAGGATACTGTGAGGTGCAAATAGTTAAGAAGCCCAAGGAAGCAGGAGAGCATTCCAGGAATACTGAACAGAAAATGAATGTTTGGGTCTGATCTTCAGAAGCTGTTTTCTTTAGGGACAGGGAAAGCCCCGCACTCACAGCTGATAGAAAATACGCATACCATCACCCTCGGCTGCCTCCACTGAAAAAGACAAATTCTGTTAGATGTAAAAGGTGAAATCCTCACTGAAGTGATGAGTAACTCCCTGACTTAAGCAGAGCTGAGCTTTTCTTTACATGCTTATTTCTGCTTAGTACGTAGTTTGTCAAAGTAAAAAAGCAGACTTAGGTTGTAGTTTATTTTCATGGGTTTGACAGTGGCAAAGCCACTATGAAAAGTTCTCTGCCCTTTAGCTTCATAATCCTGCATCACAGTTTGTGCCCTCCTCAGCTGTGCTGAGTAACTGTCTGGAGAGCCAGGCTATAAACCAGGCCACTGAAATGATGCTGATTATGTTTTAAATCCTCAGGCTTTTTTAGGTGAGATGAGGGGAGAGGAAGATTTAGTTGGGAGTGGCTTGTTTTTTCTAAACCTAGATGATTTTACTGATCTGGATTATAGCATATTCATCAGATAGTTGCAGCAAGTGTTAGAGGTAGGGTAGAGGTAGGGGTAAACTGAACTGGAGTGGTATTGCTGCCTGGGGAAATATGTTTGAAAATGCCCTGAGAATCAAAAGCATTTGGTTGTTTCTGTACTGCTAGTTCACAGTGAGCCTATATATTTGTATAGGTCCTAGCACAATGAAAGCTTGATGGTGATTCAGGTGTGAAAACTTCCCTTATAAGCCTTTATCAATACATTTTTTTTTAATGGAGTAATGGCATAAAGGTGTTAGCTTTTAGAATTTGCGCTATCTGCTGTCAATGACAAAAACTCATGTTTTTGGAAGAACCAGGCATTTAAGAGACTTTTTCTCTATAAAGCCTTGTGCAATGGGGGACGTGTTACTTCTTTCTGGTCTGGAAGAAAAGTGACCTGCAGTTTTGAGTGTACTATACTAAACCTTGTTTTCTGTGTCATATGTCAGCTGGCTTTATAGCTCTTTATCTTTTAGCTAAGCAAATGCTTGAATACTTGCCATATCCCTGACATGATGTTTCTAAAAGCTATAAATCAAAAGAAAAACTGCAAATTAGACTCAAAGTAGTTTTGCTGACAAGAATTCTATTTGCTTTCAATAGATATGTACCAATAGAGAGGCAAATACACCTCTCTTAATTACTCTTATTTTGTCTTCATGTATCTATTGATTAGGACATTTATCTAAAGAATAAACAACAGCATCTTGGACAGTGTTATCAAATGTGATGTAATCATGGCATACAGAGATTTAGTCGTATGTTTTCCTAACTTTGTTATCTAGCGAACCACATCATTTTCTGTTTAATTCTAGTCTTAACTCTGCAATAATTAACATTCTTTATTTTATAATAGGTTAGATGTAACTTATTTTGATCTATTTAGCTTTTATAGGTAATTGATTGGGGCAAATGATGCTACTTAACTGTCATTTAGTGATTTGGAACCTGTGGGAAAGCATTATATTGACTGAATTTTATTATAGGATGAGTATATAAAATTGATTTTGAGTGATATGAGGATCATGCTCTCCATTAGCACTTTTTATTATAAATGCCTGTTAGTGCTGGTTTACATTTTTTCCCATCAACCAGGCAGAAAATGCATTCTTTTTCTCTTTTGTGTTTTACAAAATCAAAGGTTTGACCTGTAGTTAGAGTAGGCAGAATGCTAACCCATCACATGTCTGGTCTTTGAAAGCCCCAAGGTCTGCTACAGCTCCTATTGAAGTCACTGGGAGTTTCGCCATAGATTTCAATAGGACTGGGAGGAGAGCCTATGTTTATTGTTAACGGAGATATACTGAAGCTCTGTTCACAGTGAATTAGAATGATGGGTCTGAATTGTTTCAGAGGGTTATTATGTGCAGGCTGCAATTCCAGAGAACCTCTGTTTACAGGAGGAAAAAAATTCTGCATTCCTTGTACAGTCAGAATTTCCACTGAAGTCAATGAAATCTTTGCCTGAGTAAGAATAAACACTTGCAACCAAAGTAAGTGATTTAGTGAAAAACAAGCACATTACTTGAAGTGCTTGTTGGCTGTGTTTCTGTATTTTCTGTCATTTAGATTTGAAGAGTTATCCAATACTAGTAGGTTTCTGTTACTTATGTCTGCTTACTGATGATCGCTTTACAGCAACTACACACTACTGCCTTTCTTACAAGGAGTGTTTATGTGAAAAGTAAGAGCAGAAGCTCTTTAACTGGATTCTCAGACAAATTCTGGTTGATTCAAAAGATGCTGTCATGCCCTTGCTTCATTTCGTGTTGTCTTCTTCTGAGAACCTGATAGTTGTACAAGATTCACAATGTATTTGCAAATTTGTGCATGCCAGGGATCCAAGATTCTGAGCAGTGAGGACTTCAGGGAATTTTTTTTCCCTTCGAACACCCAAGCTAAGTCAGGCATAGCCTGGTCCCAAGCACTTTTCATGTATAAACACACTGAACCCTTGATGTCTGAACAGTTATTTCATCACAAATTAACTTCTCAGTGCTCTTCCAGGATTAGTACTTTGTGACATGTGTGCCGAGTACTGCAAAACTGGGCTGCCACAAATTGCCAATCAAAATTTGAGGGTTTGTGAGTAATTTTCTACTGAAACAGAAAATAAAAATAGGTGCCTTAAATGAAGCAGAGCAGAATTAGAGATTAATCTGTCTTCCCTACTAACTACATCTTCAGGGGAAGTATAATATCTCAGCTTGCCCCATATATGTATGCAATAGGGTTTTGAGTACCTTCCTGGTCAGGGGCTTAGCAGCACTGATCCCTCTATGCCTTTGCCGTGCAATGAGAGCCAGTCAAATCCTGCAGCAATAGTAGTACAGTAGGGACCTCCACGGGAGGTCAGGAGTGGGGTGGAATTACTCCAATGTGTTTCAGACTGTTTCTCAAGCTTACTGGTCTGATGTAAAAGAGAAATGATGTTCCTAAGATACATGTTAACCCTGGGTTTGAAGGCAAAAGAAAGTGCTTAGGATTTGCAGAGAAGAGCTGCTTAAAAAAAATAACAAAACTGAAAAAGTAATTTCAAATTGGAGATGATATACTGCACACTGAGAATAAGAGATGCTAAGAAAACAAAAGACTTAATTTGAAATACATTAATTTTTCCACAGTCTGTATTATTCTCTGTCAAATATACTGGGAACACAAATCTGCATCTGCATTGATTGGATGAATTTCAAAGACCTTTTACCTGCTCTCTGTTTGTGTTGCCTCATATCTTTATGACATGGAATGAACTGCTTGGCGCCACGTTGCTGTTATCCATTAACCATTCCTGTTTTCCTAATCATCTTAGACTCCATCTTTCTCTGTCCTATCTGTTATTGTCTTCTGCAAAGAGATGTGATGTTCCTGTAGCCTGTTCTGGTTTGCATGACATGATTTGTGTTTCTGCCTACAAGGGTTTCTCTACTGAACCCTGTACATTATCTTCCCCCAGCCCCCCCTCCTCTGTAACCAGGAGAAGAGGGTCATACATCTGTAAAATGACAGCACTTATGAAAAATGAGAGTTTGGTACACATGGCTCTCATCAGACGCAGACTCATCTTCCATGCCACAGACACTACTTGTTTCCTTGCAATGCAGACTGTAGCTGGAAACACAGGAAACACCTAATAAATTGCTTGACCTATCAAATTAACAAGTCATCAAGAAACTATTTTGGTAATCAATGAGCAAAGCAGAATTGTTTGCTTTCTGGCCAAGCAAGAAGAATGCGTGGAGATAGAGCAATTTCTTTTCTTCGTCTGTCTTTTATAAACAGCATTTAACTGGGTTGTAAGTTTGCTGCAATACAGGGAAAAATGTGAAGAATCTATTTTTAGAATTAGAAGAACTCTTAGACCTAGAGGCGTGCATTGGCCTAAGTTTATGGCTGAGTACAGAACTCAAAGAAACTCAGATACACTTGCATATATGACATCATAACTATGTCATCACTAGTTCTGGTGAAGGTGGGTTTAGTGCTGATTATAATAAATACATAACAGAAATTAAATTTTCTGGTTTTAAGCACGGTACGAGTTGAAGTAAGTCTCAGAGTAGTCCCTACTCCTGCAGCCTAGCAGAAAAACTACAAAGTGTAAAATTTTCAGCTTTCATCTAAAGCATCTAATTAAAATTAAAATGATTAATTAACAATAAATGAAGAAGACATTTTCTTCTTTCACCGGATGCGGCCTGAGATGCAGAAATAGGCTGGCTTTTACTTCTGGTTGGAAAAGGTAGATGCTTGGAGCTGCTGAAAATCCAGTGATGGTGATGGTTGTGAAGGAAACTGCCAAGAGCAGTTGGAGCATTTACTGCCCAGTTGGTGTAGTGCAGCAAAGAGCTGTTCTTGTGAAATGACAACAGTGTATAAAAACGAGACAGGCTGGAAATTTGTGATTGTTTAAGTTATACCTGTAACTGCCGAGGATCTTCTGCCCAGTGGAGCTTGTACGGACAGCAAGATGGCAAAGCAGGTGTCATTTATGTTGTGAGCTTAATAGTAGACATCTGCTTGAGTACTCTGTCAAATTGTGGTCTCAAAAATAATTAAATTATTTGGAAATTTATAGAACACCAGTAATCTTGCTACCACTGTGACATCCTCTTGCTTTCTTAGGCATTCCTGTAGTGCTGACCTTCCTGTTTTAATAGCAGACCTTTAGCAAGTCTCCATTACATTTGTAGAGGCCCCTGGAAGATTATGCATCATTCCAGCTGATCATTTACTTCAAGCATAATTTGTTTTTCTTTATTAAATAGAAAGTCACAAAGTTGAAATCCTGATGGTATGGAATAGAGCTCTGTAGATTATCAGGGTATTATCTAGGAATATCATTTTCCCTCAATTGCCTTTCTGACAATGAGGGGATGGAAAGATTGCTATTGAGGAGTAAATGGGATAATGCAGGAATCCTTCTGACAAAATTATAAATACACATTGTTATAGAAATCTGTGACATGCCTGTTGCAAATTCTTCTTATTTATTAAAAAAAAAGTTTGCTTTGAAATTATGTGTACTTTTTTTCTGTCTAAACTCAGTTCCTTGTCTGTAGTCACAGTTCAGTAAGATGCTTAAGCATATGGACTTCAGTAACCTTTCTTATATTTTAAATCTGTTTTAAATAATTGTGGGGAAGTTTTGTTGTTATACTGTGGTGAAGGGATGAGGGGTAGAGTATGTGTAAATTGTCCCCCTCTGTCAGTGTTGTGATGATGTTATTCTGACTTTGGTGTGCAGAATTCTTTTTGTTCATGTAAGTGAAGTTTGTGAAGACTCTGTGATGAATGTATATTTTAATGATAATTCTTATGCACACACATAAGTACTTTCTTAATGCCAAAAACAGACGATAGGGTCCCTCTCCCTCTGTCTTTACGTAAACTGTGGTCAAACAGAAGAAATTATACCTCATGTGGTTATTGTAATAATTAAAATTGGCCAACATTAGGGTTGTGAAACTTGGCACTAAGTTCCAGATGGGATAAGAACATGCGTTACACTGATGCTTGTTTACAACTGTCTAAACCTAGAAGTACACCAGAGTCAGTGACTCATGGCCTCATCCCACATGTGCTGAGCAATGTCTCCAATCTATGTGTTCATCCCATTAATGTAAATTCTAGATTAGAATACTTATTATTTGCCAGTACTTCTGCCTTTTCTTTAGATTAAAAGTGTGAGAATTTAAAGCAGAATGCTTAAAAAAAAAAAAACCAAGCAACACCCCCCCCATTTCATCCTCAAGACAAAATGTCTAGTATATCAGAAATTAGCCATGTTATGTATTGCAATAGCATAAACTTGGATTTAATCAGGGAGAGCTTAAGAATTGTACTGTTGCAGGACATGCAAAGAGACAAATTAAAATTTCTGGGTATTAAGCAATGAATTATTTAATTTTTAAGAGGAAGAAGCAGTGAATAAAATGGAACTAATTGACTAACTACAGCATTTAATTAACTTTTTAAATAAGAACAGTTTTTGTGAGTAAGCACTGAGTTATGGTAATTAAGTTTCTATTCTCCAAAATATCACAGCCAGAAATTGTATCTGATATACAAGAAAGCACAGTAACTACTGGAATATTTGTTGAAGGCAGCATACCTTCATGTAAGATGAATTAATACATTTTAAAAATACTTGCATCACAGAAATGCTAAAAGATTCTTGCCTCCATCCTCAAACCCTGATTGAAAGACACCACAAATCTTGTGGTATCAGAACACATGCTGTTAGGTAATGAAGACTTGATTTTCATCTTTTAACTGTTAGAGTTTAATAGAATAAAATAAATTTTTTTCTTTTTTAAAATCCATAGAAAGTTTGAGATATAATTAGTGTTTTCCTTAAAAAAAGCAGAAACCTAAATACTTCCTATATTTGCACTCCATATCCTTTCTTAGTTGAGAATTTTTCCTAGCAGATTCTGTCTGTAAGAGTAGTAGTAATTTGTTTATTCATAATTTTACATTTCAGAAAGACAAATGGCTGTAGATGATCTTCTCCCAGCTCCCTCAAGAAAAACTTCTTTCATATGTTAAGACATTCAGTTTGCAACATGAAAAGTCCAGGTTAACCATATAAACAGCTGATAGGAGAGCAATGAAAATGTTAGTTTGAGCTTAGTTTTATTTAATAGTAACTGTAATAGCCAGTTGTTTTGATTTTTGCATTATGTCATCATTTTGCTAAGTTTAATGCTCCTTGATATGGGACCGTTCAGTTCATGGGAGTTACGCATTTCTCAGGTCAAATCCTGGTTTAATATATGGTTTTTTTAAAAGAGTTCCTTAGCAGTATAAATTATAGTAGACTAAATTGCTCGTTTACGGGCATGACAAAGTGACTCTCAGAGCATGCTCTGGTATGTGAAGCAAGTGGGGTAAGTGCAAAAAGAAGCACATGGGTCTCCATGAAAAAAGTCCTCTTTCCTATGTTTTAGAAAGGGACTCTGTCATACAAAAGTTATGCCTCCTGCTAAAGTAGTTGAACCAGCTGCATCCCATGTGCTGAAAACACTCTTGTCTCTTATTTCTCTTGTTCAATTATTGTGTCTATAAATTGCAGCGGGCCACCTGTGCAATGCACTCATCCAGAATAGCCCCAGAGGAAGCATTAACATATCAAGGCTCATAAAGCACAAATCCTTAAATGTAAAAACTGACACTTTCATCCTACTCCAGCCTACATCTATATAGACGTTAAAACAGAAGGGAATAAAGAATATTTTACTGTGCAATTTGAAGGCCCTGCTCTTCTCTTGCAGAGGTCAGCAGCAAAACTCCTCTTGATTTTCAGTTGGAAACAGGATCAAGCTATAAAAAGCATGAATTCTAGTTACATATTTTAGAAACTTCTGACTTCTACCATCTATCAAGTTTGATACACCTATTAAAAAAAAGAAAGGAAGACTTCTGTTCTTGATATTAACTATATTTTTGCTATTCCCAATCTAAAAGAATTAAATCAGAACTCTCTGGGAAAGGGGCCTGTGGGTTTGGACTGGCCAGAGGAAGATCTCCAGATTAACAAAGCTGCTTCTTCCAGCTCTAATACTCCCTCTTTAGAAAAGGTTTAAAAATGATTATTCTTTGCTTGACATGTCAAGGGTAAACCAATAAATGCTGAGACTGTTTCTTCAACCTCTGGGCAGAGCCACTCGCCAAAGTGAATGTAAAGATGGCAGCTTTTCAGTTACTGCCATCTGCAGCACAGGTACCTTTCAACAGGGACAGATCAAGGTGAGACAGCCATTTTCAATGAACTTCAGCAATTCTTGAGCAACATTCTTAAGAAAAGAAGCTCTCTGGAGAAGCAACCATCTTCCATAAGTGTCCAAAAGCCTCTCTCTCTCTTTTTTTTTCCCTCTCTTTATACATTTATCTCCAGTGCATACATAGTACCATTGATCAGTAAATAACAGTAATAATTGTATTATGAGGACTGCATTTCTGTGGTCTTAGCATAGATTGGTAAGGTATCCTTCTGCTCCACTCCATTCCCGTCTCTAAATTTATGTATGCTTTCAGTTAAGCTTTGCTCCAGGCCAGTGTATGGTTGTATATTCTTAAGGACCTCTTATGAGAAGTATGCTACCACATGCAATAGTGTTGTGCTTTGAAGGAAAATGGTTTGGATATAGAAGCTACAGAAAATGACTGTATTTACAGAAGGAAGAAAATCAAGTCAGGTGCCTCAGAAAGTCAGCAAAGAACTGGGTGATGCAGATCTTCAGAAATAAAAGACAACTCGAGAGATTCCTTATGCTAATAGTAAATAGGGTTTTTTTGGAGCTGACCATAAGGATTGCATACCCACCTTAATCTCAGTTTAGGATTCTGTCTAAACCAGTTGCACATCTCTGACCTCACAGCTGTTGTTCTTTCAAAATGATATCTTTCCCTGACAGTATATTCACATTTCCATGTACATTTGACATGTATTGAAGTGGTGGCTGTCTGTTTGCCTCAGCCCCTCATAAACAACACTGTGCTTCATTACCTTGTTGTTTAACTGTTTGATTCTCTTTCTTTTTTCACTAATTCCCTAGCTCCAACTCTTAAGACGGTTCCTAACACATCCCCACACTGCAGACCTTTTCCTCTCTGCAGCACAATTAGACCCCTGACCTTCTATTCCCCAAAGCTAAAGAAATGCCAAATTGCTGCCAGCACTTCATTATGTTTATATATTGGTCCTATGAGACTTGAATTTCTCTGGCTGTCCACATCCTTCTTTTCATTTCCTGTTTACTAGCATCATACAACTTTCTGTGATATCCAGTGCTCTTGGAATAGAATATATTTTTTTATCAGGTAAGGTTATTTGCACTTAGTGCTTTTCTCTTTTCCCCAAAATTGTATCTTGAATATTAACCACTGTGAATTAGTGACTATTACAAAACCTAAGGAAAGGAGAAAGAAAGTAAAAATCCAATAGTCTTAAGCATAGTACAAGAAAATTTCATGGTCTTGGATCAAGATCCAGCATATGTGTGCTCAGTATTACTCACATGAGTAGCCTCTGTCTTCAGTGCATTACTGAACCCTTACTTTTCAAGTGAACTCTTGCAAAAGCTTCCACATTAAACCTTCTTAATTGCAGATAGAAAACTATCCACAAATTAATACATTTTCCCTGAAGAAGAGAGGCCAGTGAGAGTCATTCAGTAAAGGATTCAAAGCACGTTTTATCAACTTTAATACACATTGTTACATCTTCTGCTAAATCAAGTCTACATGAGCAATTATTGCGGCTGTGAAACATGTGAGATTACCTGTGTGCCTTGATCATGACCTTTATCCTTAACTCTGCCCTGAGACCAAAAAAAAAAAATCCTTTCTTATCCTCCTAATATATTAATCGTTATGCTTGCTTCATGGTGTAAAAAAGGTGGCCTCAACTGTTGATGTTAGCAGGAATTCTGTCATTCATTCAGTGAATCAGACACTGTTTTAAGATAGTATTACTTTAGCCTCTGAGAGGAAATGCTTCTGTAGGTTAGCTTCTAAGATCCTGCTCAGATCCATTTTTCTGTTGTCATTCTAGCTTCTGCTCTCGGTACTCACCCTTCCATATATTCTCAACAGACTCTTATAGCAGGCTCTGGTAGCTTTTTTCACTGCTCAGTTCCTGTTTCAATTTTTCACCTAGTTAAGAATAGCATATACAATCAAGCAAGATTGTCCATCTTCATGCAAAATATGCTGCAGTTCAAATGCCATTTTTCGGGCACAAAACTGTGTAGTATCCTATGACCCTTACTGGAATGCAAGGTCAGGCTAAAATGATGATAATGGTCATTTCTGGGCTTAAAATCTATTAATCTGTTTTCATTATTTGTAACTGCATGAGATCAGAGGTATGTGAGCAGACATGGCAGTAGAGTAATAACATCCTGTTAGCTCGTGCTCACAGGCATCTTGAACCAGTGGGTAGTTCAGCCTTAACCTGCCTCAGAGGTAAGAGTGGTCAACGTGGAGAATACTGCTCTTGATGGAGAGCTCTTCAGCAGAGGGGTTTTCCCACTGGTACACTCTGATTCTTTACTACTTTCTTTTAAAATTCAGCCTATTTTTCATGGCTTATTCATAACTATAAGAGTGAGTACTGGCCTTGGTGACTTATGAGGTCTACGGGTAGGGTTTGAAATTACCAGTACAGAGTCATCAGTGAAAATGTGCACCTCTCTCTCTGAGGCTTTCCTCTGTGTTGAGTCAGTAGTTGTTAATTTGTAATATAGTAAAAACCTAGTTTGAGACTCTGAAGTTCTCTGAAATTAGGTTTGGAAGAAAACTCCTGCCTTCCTTTGGCTATAAAAAGTTTAGATTTTGCCTATGAATATCTTGATCATGTTTGAAAAATCTGTTGCTTAGCTGAGCAGAGCTGCCTTTCTCCTTAAGCAGATACCACACATTATTTGCAAAGCATTTGCACTTATCACGATCAAACTTGGAAATGTCTGATTATTCTAAGCTTAGCATCATTTTTTAATGGGGATTTAGAACCCAAAACAGGCTGAAAATTATCAACACTCTCAATGTATTACATGGAAATTGCTGTGGAACTACTAACAGAAAGATTACAGTCCAGTTCTATGAAATCCTCCTTAGGCAGCTGCAGATGGAAAGGAAAGGTTTGACACATGGCAGAAAGATGTGTAGTATGAATAGATGCATTTTTAAGGGAAAAGGTGTGAAAAGTATTCGTCTCTGTTTTACAGCAAAAATATCCCAGAGAAACAGTGAACCATATTCTCATTTCTGGCATTTGTTCTGTTCATGAAATCTGCTTTATTTGTCTTTTCTGGGAATAAATAATACCACAGGATGGTTGGAGAATATCAAGTGACCTTCTTGATAATTGCATCTTAACTGCAATTCCTTTTAAGCTAGCAATTGCTCTGTTTCTCTTGATTTCTTCTCTCCCCATAGTTTGGCGATGGTGTAATGGGAAGCGTCAAACTTTTCATGTAGACTTTTTCAAATCTGAATTTGCATTTTTTGTTGGTAACTACTAAGGAAGTATTTATGTGAATGAAAGCAGCTCCCCTCCTCTTTCCTTAGCCTACAGAAGCGGAGAAAACAGATAATGTGCTGTCAAAAATGGGGTCAGTTCAGTGGTGCCACCTGCCAGACTATTTTACAGCATAGCGTCTCAAAGGCGGTCACTTTTTTCCCAGTATTGCCAGTCATGACAGGGCTGCATGTTTTAAGTCAGCTGCATGTTCCCCCCATCCCAGGAAAGGGGAGCGTTATGGGGATTCTTCAGCGCAGTTACCCACTGACAGAGAGCAATGAAGCCACATGGCAAGCCTAAGCCTTTTGGGCAGCTGGCTTCTGCTCACCGTTCTGGAATGGTACCGTACTGTCTGCAGTGCAGAACAAAGATAACCATCTCATATAAAAAGTAATAATAAACAGAGGACAGAGTTTCATGAAATAAATGATGAATTATAGAGGGCCGTGCCAAATGGAGGTAATGCTGTGAGTGTACTGCACACCAAATGTGCCTGCTGGTTCTCTTTCAGTAGCCTGTGAGTACCTGTTTAAGCCATGCGCATGCTGCTCACAGCCTTTCCTCTGCAGCGGCAGGTGTTTGGAAGGGCAGTGAGGAGACAAACAAAAAAGGAGCAATACAAATAAAAGTGTCCTTGTCTTTCCAATAACAGAACACTGCATGGGTATCGAAAACATATACAAGCTACCTGTAGCTTGTATGTTAAATCAGAAAGGGTAATGACAAAAACCTGACCAAATGAAAACCTAGAGGTGTCATTCTGAATTTACTTATAGAAAGAACTTCACTGAAAATTGTAAAATAACACTGCTATAAGATAGTGTAAGATAAGATTGGTCCTTAGGTTTTGACTCTGAAGATATCTCTGGTTTCACCCTTTTGTGCAAGAGCTGCTAGCTGATGTCATGAGAGGACTGTACGGCTTGTATAGTATCCTGGAACTGCTGGATCCTTGGCAAGATTGCTGACACTGTGCAATGGGGAATTTGTATGCAGATGTCATTATCATTTTCTGCCAGAATGGTGTTATATTTTGCTTACCTAAAAATAAGGTAATATCATTGGTGATTGGAATCTGGTCCCAGTGAATCTTTATGCTACAAAACTGGCCTCAGGAATTCATTGAAACGATATTTACTAGTCTTTGAAGAAATCTGGGGCAGATACAAATAGAAATAAGGCCAATTCCACTCACTCAACCTGTCCAGTGCACTCTGTACGTGTATTTCAAATGTTGGGCATTTGAAACCTGGATATAGTTCTAACATTTATATGTAAGACTTCAGTCTGACTTCAAAAGACCTTGAGTGAAAAATTTTGAGAGTTGGGGGTTTATTTTGACATCAAAGTAAAATGGACCAATCTCAACCTAATTCACTCCAAGTATAGTCTTTCTACTTCAGTGAAATTGCAAACTTGGTGTAGAGTTAAGCCAGGATGAAGGCAAGAGATTTTTGGTTGGATTGGTACAAGTGCAAACTCAGCTGCAAAAGACTCATAGCCAAGTCAAACATTTCAGAACAAGGAGAAGGACTGAACTCCGAGCAGTTTGTGAGATACATACTGAGATACAGTAATTATCTACATAGTAATGAAGAGGTATCTTGAAGTCATATCACCACTTAAATTCAGGTTCAGACTTTTAGTACTCACAAGCCTTTGGAGTTATCTAGAGCTTGGGCTATGACTTGGCCCCACTTAATGCATTTCAGAATTTTTCCATTGTTTCCAGTGGATTTTCCTGTATGCTATTTTAATAGGTTTATAATCCCAATCTTCCTTAGAACTGAGAGATATTTTTCTTTGGTAAATAGTACACAATGCATATTGTTTATTTGTCCAATAATTATTGCCACTTTCTACTTTTTAGTGTATTTCAGCTGGCACTGAATTGGTCAGTCTCCCTGCCCTGGGATACAGCCATGGGATAGCAAGTAGATTGTCCTTGGGAAGATTAAAGAAAACAGCAACATTTCTTCATAAGTCACAATAAACACTGAGCTGTCCCCCTGTGACCCCTAGCTGCTCTTAGTCACACATGTGCATGGAGATGAAGTTTGAGACAAAAATCCTCCTTTGTAGCAGAGTGCACCTGCCATTTCCATCATGCAGCAGCAGCAGCTCTGCAGCAAGCAGTAAATCTGTCAGTGGGATCAAGTAGTGGATGGCACCAGTGGTTTCACATCCAGCTATTTTGAGTCAAGCAGCCAAGTGATTTTTTTTTTCCCCTCTGAGTTGACATAATGCTATGCTAAGAAAAAAAATCCTTTAGTATTTCTCTTGTTCTGTCCAGCCCCCAGTAGGCTTCGCATTATAATTCTTTCCATTTGGGATTCCCAGATTTTATAAAATCAGATTTTTAAAAACAGGTTTCCTGTTTCCCAGCACAATGCCCAAGAAGTAGATGCCCATTCAACTTCTTTTTTCAAACACCTCTTGGTTACTGAAGACTGGCATAGAAACCACTGAGTTTAATGCAGTTCACTTAGTAGACATATAAAACACCAGTATTTCAGAGAATGCAAAGAACTCCAAGCCAGAGTCCAGACAAGTCCAGATCCGGTGAGGAATCTCAGAAACACAAGCCTTATGTGACTTCCATCAGATTCCAGGGGCCTCTTTCATTTATCTAATGCTAGATAGAATAAGAATAAACACATAATAATAATATGAATAGTAATAAGAATAAACATATAACAATAAGAAGAATAATGCTAGATAGATAAGAATAAACAAATTTGCTTGGTGGTTTTTAGCTTCTATTTCATACTTACTGCTTGTGATATCTCTTTACACTAAATTCAGAGAGCTCTGATGGAGACTCCTTACCTAAGGTTGCATTGAGGTTGTTTAAATTCTTTTTTCAAACCTGTCCTGGCTATTGGCTGGAGAAAGCAATATGTCTAGAAACAGATGAAATGAAACTGTTTAGGAGAAGATATTATTTTGTTGATAACCTCTAATATGATAGCAATCCAAAATTAGCTATATTTTAAATACTAAGTGTCTCATTCTTCAGTCATAGAAAACATTATGAAGTCTGTATTTTGTGGAGTTGTACTGACTCCTACAGAGGAACAGAGAAGATTTGGGCTGCTTAAACTTGTATTCTTGCTTTTTAGACAGAAGAAAGTATGTTAAAGATTTTGAAAACAGTCATCACTGTAAATATAAGAAACTTTTCCAGTCCTTTCTTTCATTATATGAGAGTAAAGGAACTTCCCTAGAATCAGAAGGCGGCAAATTTAGCGCCAGTAAAGCTTTTATTTGTTTGTTTGTTATTCAAGACTATAATTAACCTATGAAACTCCTTTCCACAAGACAGAAGGGCTGTGAAAAAAAGTGAATAATTTTTTGTATTAAAAAATACTTACGTCTGCAATAGTAAATGTTTTTAAGAGACAAGGAAAAAAATGAGAGAAAACAAGAGTTTAGACATAGTTAACCTACTTTCAGAGGGTATGAGGCAATTTTCTATGGCAGAGACTTATCTGTGACCACCAGTTGGTCCTTCCTTAGAAAGAACTGATATTGACCACTGCTGAGGGAATGGCTGTGGGCAGAACGGACTGCTGCTCTGATTCAGAATGGGAACTTCTATGTTGTGTCTCACACTTCTCATCATTTTCTACAAAGGCTTTAGGGGGGGGAAGTAAAACCTGTAGGAACTGGATTGTCTCTGCTTTTAGCCTCAAGTTTGGATTTACAAAAGCCTTTCCATTGAATTCCTCAGAAATTTGTTTCGACTGGGATCAGGGTTTGACACCACTTGATGTTTAAGTTTTCGAGAATTATGTTTTTGCAACATAATTTGCAAGCTGAACTGTGGCGAAATGCAGTGCTATGTCCAGGCTTTGAATTCCTAAAGTTCTTTCTGTGATCTGATTGGAAATTTCTCAATTTAGTTGGGCAAAAAGCAGTGAGGAGAAGTCCCTAGCAAGCTTCAAAGACAGGCTATTCATGGCCCCCACAGAAAGTCATGTAGAATCTGCCTGTTTTATATAGGCAGTAAGTCTTCCTCCTGGTCCTCAGCGGGACTGAGGAAGAGAAATTTGAGGAATATTAGCAGGCCTGTCTCTAAAGACACTGAATATAAAATCAGGAGGTTTAAAAACCCTGAGTGTAACAACTGTTGGTAACGGTGTGAGGAAATAAGGCAAGAGGTCAAGTCCTATATTTGAGTGCATGTTGAGTCTTCATAGAATCATAGAATGGTTTGGGTTGGAAGGGACCTTTAAAGGTCATCTATCCAACCCCCCCTGCAATGAGCAGGGACATCTGCAACTAGATCAGGTTGGTCAAAGCCCCATCCAAACTGACCTTGAATGTTTCCAGGGATGGGGCATCTACAGCCTCTCTGGGCAACCTGTTCCAGTGTTTCACCACCCTCATTGTAAGAACTTAATCCTAAGACGGCAGGAAGGCAGAAGGCCATCAGTAAGAGATGCAAAGAAGGTACTGTGTAAGTATTGTCTGAGTGCAACTTCTCTACACACCCCTAATCTGGGGATAGACCTCCCATGTGATGCTGATTTGTATTCAAAACTGAAAGGATACAGCTAGTTTTGGACACCCCATCCATTGAAAAAAAGAGTGGAAGTTCATACATAGGGTAGGAGGCTGAACCCACTGCTAATAAGAACCAATAACAAAGAGATAATAAACTTCTCTTATGAAACCTACTATCATCATGCTAATAATTGTATGCACATTTCATTCAGGAAGCTGAATCTTAATCAAATAATAATGTGTATCCTCTTTGAAATGCCTCTTCATTTTGCTTTGAAGTGCCAGACTGCAAGCAGAAGAGTACTTTTGCATTTCTTACTTGACATGCTCCCATCTGCTACCATCCAAAACTGACTTTCTCTTCCTCACTTTTTTCTCCTTCTGCCTTCCTTCCTACTCTCCCCAAATGTATTTTTAAGATGAAGACCAAACGTTTCTGCACCTGATAGGGCAAAGACATGTCAACTGCATCAGGCTTCGTGTAAACAGTGCTGCCTCATGCATAAGAAATTTGAAAAGTAGCAAGAAAGATAATCTCCCTTTTATTGGCTTCATTCATATTGAAATGTATGATCAGAGTCAAAGTCTTAATCTTCACCTCACTTTCACAGCTGCTCAGCTAACCTTAGTGTGTATCCCAGCCCTCTGTGAGAAAGCAAGGCCCCTCTGATTGGATTAAAGGGCAAAGAAAGGGAATGTCATGTTACCCCTTTAGGCAGCCCAGGCTCTCAGAAGGAAGCTCAAATAACAAAAGGCAAGGAATCTGACCCAGCAAAAGCATGGCAGGCTCCAGCAGACTTCAGCCGGCTGCACCAGCTACAATGAGGTCACTTTTGACACTCTGTATGAGGTGACTTCTCAATTTGTACTAAATCCTCTTTTTTCTCAACAGAAGGCAGGAGAAGGTCTCTCCATGTCTTCCTACTGAGACAAGCCAATCGGTAGCCCAGAAGGATAAGCTAGAGCATTGAAGCTTCCCTTGTCAGGCCTCCTGTTAACATTTATCAGCTCCTAAAATGCTAAAGAAAAATATTGACTGCAGTTCACAACATGTATTTATCCAACAAAGTGTACAAAGAAACCTTTTCTCTTTTTCTAATGCCTGAGCCTAGCAGTGAAGCTAAGCCCAAGCTTTGGTGGCTTCCCCATCACATTTATTTAGCTCCTTACATTGGAAGTTACTAATAATTAGCTTGTTTGGATATAAGAGTATGCCCATTCCCAGCCAAAAAAAAAAGCTGAAAATTTGCCATTGTTCTTGATGAAGAGCTGCAAAGGGGAAAAGACTCTACGGTAACAAGGCGCCATCGAAAATTATTTCTTTTAAATAATTACTGTACTTCCACAGGCGTACACTGCCCTCTCTTAGCAGTAAGGCTCTGGAGAAGAAGTCCTCAGATAACTCACACTGTCTCAGAGACTCCCCTGCCTCCGGTCAGATCAGAGCTGGGGGAGGGCAGTCAAAGAGAGGCAGGTTATGGAGAATCAGCATTAAGGAGATATTAGAGAAGAAAGGGCTGTGGGGTAATCCCCCACACTTGAATACCCAACTCCAATATTGATTCATACATTTTTTGAGAGGAGTCTTTTAGTCAAACTTGTGAAAACATAATGTGAACAGCTATAAACAAAAAAAACCCCCTCTGAGCTAAGCTGCAGGTGCTTGCAGCAGCAGAGCACCTTTTTTGAAAAGATCATTTTCTAAATTAAAAGGAAAATTGAGCAAAAAGAAGAACGTCTGAAACGTCTCAAAACATGTAAATAGCAGTCATTTTAGAGAGAGGCCTCACCTCAGTACGTGACACAACTCTGCAGTGAGAGGTTGGTGAGCTTCTGCATCCATCGAGCTGGGGCTTGGACCTACCCTGCCGCTCAGCTTGCCTAGGGTATGGCAGACAGAACTTTGGTAATTAACAAATGTTAAATCTCGCCCCCAGAATTAATCCTTTACTCAAGTACCTACAAACACTTGATACTGCAGGCCTATCATTACAAACACAGATTTGGCAGGCAGAGATGCTGCTCTGAATTAATTGTGTTCAGGCCAGGCCCTTGGACAGACTCCAGTGGCTAACTCCATTTTAACAAGTCATTTGTAAACCTGTCCTTTTTTTAGAGCAATCCTCAAAGGATGCATAGTCAATTCTCTTCCAGGTCACCTTGATTTCTGTTGTAGGTCAACTCTAGGTAGTACCATGGTTACAGTGTCCTGTGAATCCCTATGTGTCCAGCACCCAAAGCTGGATCAGGGTCTCGTTGCTGTAGATTAGAGCTATCCCCCAGGTGCTCTATTTTGTTGGCAGTTATTGCTTTGATGCTCCAGGGTTTGCAAAAGTGGTTTAAAAATGCCTTTTCCCTCCATTTCTTGATCTTGAGTCAAATGTTGCTCAGCTGGACTGAGGGATTAAGTATCAAAGTCTGCTTTTTACATTCAGCAGACTTGACTTTAGAAGAAACCTTTTTTCAGTGCTACTGGAAAGAAGTGCAATCTCTCCTCCTCCAGACCTGCACTTCAGGACTGTAAGTAGACAAAATACCTAAATTCAGCAGCACGGCTTCCAGGAGGCTGCTGCTGTGGCAGCAGAAATGGAGAGGTAGGTAGTGACATGTCGTTCAGCTCCCTGCTGCTCTTTTGACAAAAGAGACGAAGAGCCAGTGTTTATTTTCAAATAACATTTTTGCTGAGGTTCTAGAAAGATGGATGAACTGAAACCAACTTTGATTTGGAGCTAATGGCCCAAATCAATCACTATAAGAGGCCACTGCCGTACCTCAGGTACAGGCATGAGCTGATGGTGTTTGGGCAACATACAAGCTGACAGCCTTATGTTTGCTGATGTGTTTACCTCAGCCATAAACAAACCTTTAAGAGGTTGGCTTATTGATAGCTGGATTCTTGGTTTACATTTATTACAACAGTGTATGTGTGAATAACCAGGGAAAATATTTCAAGCCTAAAAAGTTGTGATAGAATGTAAAGAAACAGGGATCATATATTCTGTACAGTGAAGGAAAAAAAGACTTGTAGTCAAGCTCATATAAATTTGTACCCTTTGCTTTCTGCTAAGCTATAATATTGGCTTTCGTGCAGAAATGAATAATAGCTTTATTCACCCTCTCTAGATTGCCCTAACATGCTGCAACTTGATTAAGGGCATGAATTCAAGGCATGAATCTTCCTGATATAGTGAGATTATTGAAATTATCCCAAAAGAGCATGTTTGCTGCTCTGCATGCAAACATCTTCCATTGTCTCCTTAAGAATACACAAGACAGGTCAAGAGAAGCTTAATTAATATGGAATTAGCACAAGTCAGTTTTGGTTTTTTATATTGTCTTGCCCTTTGTAGCCTTAGGGCAGCTGGCAGTTGGAGGAGATCATGCTCATATAAGTGTATTGATCAAACGTTATTAGTTAAAGCTTATTTGTGTACTATCTTTAGGGTAGCAGAACAGGAATTCTATATAGCACATAGTGCTAGGCAGAAAAGACCAACAGGTTTCTGCATTTTGGCAAGTCTGATTTAGGGCTAATAAGTAGCTGAGCTTTTCAGCAGAGAAAAGGCAACAAAACAAGGTTTTGGATTAACTCTGTAGCTACATGAGGCATTTCTTGCCTTGTTTAACACTGCATTGCAATCAAACAGCTCCCCCTTCCAAACTAGCATGTCTATGAAAGATCATTTAATATCCCTCAGTCATCTGCCAGGTACCTAGTTTGCAGAAATAATTGGGTTTCTTTAATGTCATTTGTTCTCAAATTTATTGGACAAGGACGAGCAAAAACAGGCTATTCATCTAATTGAGTGAGCACTACACTCTTTGAATATCATATTACCATTATGTCTAAGCTCTCAGGAGCCAAACTTAGCATTTGCCAAGAACTTATATCTCATTATTTATCCATGTTGCATGACAGCACAGGGATTCAGAAAAGATCATTCTGTCATCTTCACTATTCATTTCTCTTCATAGTTGTACCAAGTTCATAGTGAGGCAACTGAATTAATCCTCGGATATTTAATGATGCTGTGCCATGCAAAATTCTCATTGACTTAGTGGATCCCCTGTGGAAGGTACAGCACAGCAGAAGGAATCTCTTCTGGAATATGCCTTCTCAGCAGTTCTTCTCCATAGCAGTAAAAACATGGCACAGCCAAGTGCCTTGGAGACAATGGATCCATGCTAATCAAGTCCCTGAACAGCTACTGCAGTTCATTTGTGCTCATGGAACATTTCCTCAAAATTTGTGATGGATGCAAAGAGCATATTCTTACATGGCACTGGCTACCCTGCATACAACTTGATGTTCCTCAGGACTCGTACAGTTCCTCACTAGCTTTGTTCTTAAATTTGGAATTGTGCTAATCGTATTTCTTTTATTTAGCTTTATGGAAAATATCTTCTCTAGGTCATCAGCTCTTTGCAAATGGGTTTATTCCCATCACCAGAATCACAATGATTCATGGTTTAAAAACAAAGTTACTTTTTTTTTACGCAATTCTTAAATCAGAAGGGAATATAACCCACAAAACCTCCAAAGTATTTTAGGCTTCCTGCCACGTGGCTGTTTAGTTGTGCCTGTGTCAATCCAGGTCTTGTGTCTCACCCAGATTTGGATTTTTGAGTTTCTGGAGAATTTGTGGGAAGGAGAGAGGAGATGTCGGTTGGGCCATTTATAATCTTTTTTTGGGGATAGTATAAGTGTGACAGCTATCACATGTCTTTCACCAGCTGAGAAAACAAACCTGGACAGGTTAAGAAGTTCCCTTAATGCATATGAACAGAAATAAATACACACATGCAAGCACATGCACATGCTTCATATTTTGCTCTTGCTCTCAATTCTGCTCTCTACATCAGTGGAATTAACATTATGAGCAATAACTGAATTAATTTGACAGTAAGCCGAAGCTTAACAATGAACTTCACATCTTAAATCAGTTCCACGTCTCTGTTAGTATATGAAATGCACATGCGATAGCCAAGAACTGCCACGAGCAAAACTCCACCATCTGAAAATTAAAATCCCTCCCCACTCTCATATTCTCATATATATTGTTTCTCTACATTCTTTTCGTCATTGCTGGGCAGCTCTTGTTTTGTAAACTGGAAATTTGATCACTGTATATTAGAACAGTGACCTCCATCTATTGTTATGCAAAAATAGCAAGAAGCAGTATTTAAAACACAACAGAAATAATTAAACCTCAGTGAAGAAGTGGAGCTAGGTGAAAATACTGTCTAACAATAATCTATCTTTGATTTAAATGATACAAATTATGTCAGCTTCAACTTCTAGACATTTGAGGCTGGGTTCTGCAAAGTTCTGTAATGCTTTACTAACACCCACTTCAAAAAGCATTTGTTAAAAACCTCTTACACTCCCTGCAAACTAAAGACAGTCGTTTTCAAAAGTGGTAGGAACAACAAATTTTCACACACATTTTTATTGCTATTAAAGGTTTTGCTGCTATTTATGATGCTGTGGGAGATTGTTTGATTATTTTCATACCACAGCTGTTCAGGAACATTTCTTGGGTTTTTTTCCTACTTTTCAAAGCAACTGACTTCATAATCAGAGCAAAACTACTGATTCAAAAAAAATCTTTTGACAAAAGAGCTGCAATACCTAGAGTGAAACAGAGTAGAGTAAGTCTGAGCCTGAACATACAAAAGTAAGTGGTTTGGGTCATCATTGAGATACTGTTTTATATCATAAAATGTTCTGATTCATTTTCAGGAAACATGGCTTATTTTTATGTTAATGTTTTTCTTTTCTCCAAAGAGGTTCTATGAATTATCCCAAATAGATTAATGTGCTGACCTTTGGTCCCTAGAAACCAGAGGCTGGATTACAGCTGTGCACGCCTTGAGAAGCTTAAATTTTACCGTTCGGTTAAGATGTGAGCAAAGTTTAGAGATGCTTGAACTTGACCTTCTAAGGAAATAGCAAAATTAGCACAAGATTTTTCCAGGACTATTTATACATCTTCTGAAATACAGAGTATGGCTGATCATTGCCTTTGAAGAGTATTCACCGAAGAGGCAGATCCCCTGCTGTAGGAGAATAAAATCTTGCAGTCATTCTTTAGGCTTAGTGAAAGTAAAATTCTTACAGATTTTCCTATATGTGCTCAGTCCAGCAGTATTTTTGAAAAGACACTAGTAGCAACTGCAAGTCATCTGTGTTCATAATACCCACACTAAGATGGTGCTTTTTCAACAAAGTAGGTTATCCTGTCTCTGTGAGACACCTTGTCCTCATCAATACTCAGCCAT
This sequence comes from Mycteria americana, assembly GCF_035582795.1. Classification (NCBI taxonomy): domain Eukaryota; kingdom Metazoa; phylum Chordata; class Aves; order Ciconiiformes; family Ciconiidae; genus Mycteria; species Mycteria americana. The sequence continues at coordinate 61,143,551 of NC_134368.1, forward strand.
ACATACTTTGGTTAATAAGGGCTTTGTCTGGTCAATGTTTGGAAAAGAAGTTAAACAGCTAAAGAGGAGGATTGCAGCTTATTGTAACTCAGCTGACACAGATATGACAATCACCCTTGCATTCACACAAGCTCTCCAGATCCTGGACGTGAATGCAAAGGGAAAAGTGGTTCCTTTCTCTCTGGAGCAGAAAGTAGCACGTGGGTTAGCAGCCTGTGGAAATTAAGGAAGGAATCAGATAAAATTTAGCCATTTTAGTTTCAGAGTGACAAACTACAGTACTTCTAGGAAAACAGGATGAGGAGGGTGGAGAGGAAGAAGTGACAGGTCTCCCAGGAATACAGTTCGGTGGGTATGGCAAGTGCCAGCACGTAAAGTTTTAGACCAGACTGAAGACAAAACTTGACTGCTTTATGAGCAAAAAATATGGACAATTTTTGCAGCAAAGCTAAGTGTGATTGGCAACTTCTGTTGGCAATTTTTTTAAAAAGTTTCCATAATACAATACAGAATTGTGAGCTTCACTGAAACCAAAAATTCTAAACTGCACAGGATTTTAATCCCACAAGCCAAATGAAATGTCAGGAGTCAAAGCCTGTTTGCATTCCTTGCATCCCTGCACAACATGAGATGAATACGGTGAACTCTAGTGTGTTGGTAAATGAGTAATTTCCAATAAAATAAAAATGAGAACATACCGGTTCTAAGATTCTTCTCATGGCATTTTCAACTTGTCTGAAACCAGGAAGTGTCAAAAGTGTTGCAAGAAAACCTGTTCATAACACATTTGATTTATAGACTCGAAGAGGTTGGGCTGTGTTGAGGTAATAATTTCATTTCTGGAAGGCGATCAAAACAAAACTTTCAAACGTTCTGAGGTTCGCCCAGTGCTGGAGGGCTGAGTGGTTGCCATTTCTACCATATGCACTACATCAGAATTATTCATCAACTGTCTTTTTGATATATAGAGTTCATATGATACAGGGAGTTCTAGTCTTTGGTAAAGTCCACATTCATTTGTTTCATTTTACAGTACTAAATGTTCTTCAAGCATTAGAGCTAATTGCAAAGAAAAAAAATCACTTAAAAGTATCATAAAGGATCATAACAATGACTTAAAAAATCAGTGGTAAATGTTGGATTATTAAATAAAAATATTTCTATCAAATAAAACTTCAGCAGATTTTCATATTGTCTTTCATTCACCATTAACTCAGGGTGTGCATTAGTTGCCACAGTTTATGCTAACACTGGAGAGTGAGAACAATACTACTTGCAGAAAAAACATCACAAAGCTGCCTTTCTATGAGGTGTTTATTCATGGATGGCTCTCTATGACTGCAGTTAGAATTAAGCTACTTTTCTTCCAAACTACAAAGTAGTAGTACTACTACTACTTCCAAACTACATAGAAGTAGGCCTTACAGAGAGCTCATGTTCTGGTTGCTTTCATGAGCACTAGGAATCCATTTTTATGTGAATCTCATGGCTAAGGTACAAACTCATTATCTCATTCTTTGCATTGTGATTTTTTAGAGGCATTTTCTCACAAAAGAAATATTTTGTTTCATTTTGATTTGAGAAAATGCATAATTAATATCAGGTTTGCTTGGAGAACGGTAGGTGTACAGCAGGAATGGTATGATTATCAGGTAGGTCATGCTGACTGAAGAATTGTAATGGCTCACACAGAGAACTAAACCAAGATTTGGAGGTGGATTTGAGATGCTCGCACCCAGGTCCATGGCACGTGTGCTTTTGAGTAATGTGTGCTTTTTAACTAAGGATTTCACTTTTTCAATAGCCTCCCTGAAACTGTGATGAATTCTTTATGTGAAATCTTTCTTTCAGGCTTGTGTGTATTATTGAACAGATCTGATAGTCTGCTGGATCAGAAATTAGAAAAATCGTGCTGTGTAGGTAACCAGGGGTCAATGTCATGCCTCTTGGTCTGAAGCTCTATGAAGCCGTGTTGTTACATTACCATACTATTTGCTGACCAGAGATCTCAGTCTAAGCAAACAACTGATTGCATTGCAAAGCTTACCATCATGTCAGGTAGATGTGATGATAGTATCAAGGAAAGCTATAGGGCTAAAAGACTAACTGGCAGTAGGATGGAGTTGAAGTTTTTCTAAGTAAGCTGTGTGGTGCATTGGCTGTGTGTACAGTAGGCTTCTCAGAATAAACAGAGGCCCAGGAACCCAGGACTTTAACTTTGCTATCTTTTCCGTGTAGCAAATTCACAGTATAACTGGTAAGTGGTCAAAGTGATGCTTCAACAAATCAACGTTAAGACAAAAATTGAGCTCTAGGCATCCCTAGATGTGATTTTGAACAGTAGCATTGCTTTGGGATTTGTTTAGAATGTAATTTATTTGCTTGCTTGTTTGCTTTTAGAGGGGTGAGTCTTAGAAGGATTTGTTGGCTTTGTACTGTTCAGCCACCTCAAAGATATAAAACTTGAAACATTGTCTGTTGACTTCCTGTTGGGAAAAACTTCTAGTTGTCACAAATCACTAGAGCTTGCTCATACAGCCACCATCTCTGATCCTGCTTGGCCCAACAAAAGGAACAGAAAAGCGCTGTGTTTGCCAGCGCATTTCTTCTTAAACCTATATCAAGGGTGCACAAAGCAGTGAAGGGGACGAGGGAGCAAGAGAGGTAGCAAGGGAGACCTTCAGTTCTTCAAGTCTGAAGACATCATGCCGCCTTTGTGTGTCTGTGTGTATTAGAATTCAAATCCAAGTATTTCGTATTTGTACTGTCCTTCATTTCTTTTTTTGGATCAGTAAAATATTTAAATCATACAAACCCTTCCTTAAGCTTCTTTATTTTATGAATCAATTGTAAATAACCTTTGAAATACATTCGGGTGATGGAAACCATTTGTTTGTTTGGAAAAGGTAATTTTCCCAAGCTCAGAGAGGAACAGGCAGTCCTTTCCAGCAAATCCTTTGAAACGCTGTGAGAAATTTTGGTCTAGATAGCTGGAGTGACCTCTCGTGGTCCTCACAGGAACTAAGGCAACTCATGTCCCCACTTCCTTGCCCTCATTTTAGCAGATGCCGGTCAACGATGCTGGTGCTAGCTGCAATAAGGACCTAGAAGCACAGCTCCATCAGGACAGTGCAGGACAAGTTCATGATAAACTGTAGCTCAGATGGTGTTCCCAACTTAATTGATATCCTGAAAATACTATTTCGGCCCTTGAGTGTCACTTGTCTGTTCTCAGTTGCACTGAGAAGGAAATATTTTCCAGATATGGCAAGTTGGCTCACCACTAGCAGGTCTCATCTGTATTTTTTTAATGTTGGCTAACAAAAGTACAGGTCTTTTAAAAAAGAGGCTGACATCTTCCTAAGCCACTGGAAATGGGAGCAATCAACCCTTTGTGAAGAATCAGTCAATAGGAGCATAAGTAGCTGAAATATCTCTAACAGATGCCTGCGTTACCTTTCACTGCCATTCTGCTTTTATTTCACCATTCCTGTGAATCAGCTTCCAGATGGTTCTACATAACAGTGAGAAATTTCTATCGTATGTTTACAGACTGGGAAGGCTGGCACATATTTTCATTGCAGTAGCTTCATCTCATCACCCAAGGTGTTCTTTTTGTTTTCTTTGAGTTTTTTGAAGGGGAGGAGGAGGAGGGTTAGGACTGTTGCTTAACATGGCATAAAAGTATATCTATAAGTAATAAAATGGGGTTTTTTAACTTGAATTAATTCCACTTGTTCAAACCCAAACATTTCCGACCAGATGTCCCCCATCAGGGGAGCAGATGTCTCCCACGTTGTCATATGCCATGACCACCATTGACCAATGCAGTAGATGCCTGCAAGAGTATTTATGATTTTATGATCCATTTCTCAAGAGGGACAGCTATTTCACTAGGATTCCTCTGTCCCTTCTTCATGTTGTACCTACATTTCTCTAATTTTAAAAAATAATCAAGATACATAGTTTATGGGTTGTTTTATATTGTTACGTGTTGTACCTCCATATAAATCCTTATTGAGTAGAGGAGTCTGAACCAAACTACAAGTGTACACCATCTATTGACTCCCCAAACACTACAGTGTTCAGAGTCCCAACCCAGATTCAAGTTTCACACTTTGCCCATGCATCTCTGTATCCATAGATATCCATACATCCCTGAATAGAAAAATCCCCCTCCCAACCATAGTGTAAGTGTTGAACATTTGAAATCCACATCATGATCTTAATCAGACCATTTAGGCCTGCCTCTAGTATTGATAGCTCTGCTTAGGTGATAGAGAAGACAAAATTGCTAAAGCCGTAACAGATTACCCCTATCCCTACCCTTCTCAGTGGTAGGGAATAAGGAAAATATTACCAATAGTCTCTAGAAGCACAAATAAGCGTATATTGAATGGCTGTTGGATTCATTCTCACTGCCATCTGTTCTTTCAATCTTCCATATGAGTATCACATACTGAAACAGCATCAGTGCAATTGTCAGTTCTTTTAAATTTCTATTTTCCCTTATCTTTTTTATGATTTTAGTGCTGTCAGACTGACTTTTCACATATTTCTTCTTTAAGTTTCTTTTCCATACCATTCTTCCTGTGGTTTTTGTAATGTCTTAGCTTTCTCTTAGATGAAGTTCAGCATCAGGATAGTGAAAATTTATGGATATATTGTTTAATAATAAAAAAGATCAGATCATTTCATTTCATTATTTATCACTACAAGATCTATCCAGCTATTTTCCAGACTTCAGTCACACATAGTATATACCAGAAAAGATCAAGTATTTTCTTTCATTTCTATCTTCTACAAAAAGTAGGAAAGTGTCCTACATTCTCCTGACACTAATACAGTAGCTTTTGAGATATGAGTCCAGACATGTCAGATATCTTAGTGCAGAGAACAGGATGTGCTCTTCAGTACAACACAGACTGTCTGAACTTACTGCCAAAGCCCATCTGACTTTTTGTATAAGAACTTAAGTTAGCAGGATATGTTATTTTAAGTGAGCAAGTTCTCTTAAAAATTCTCATCTCTTCAGCCAAATCCAGCTCTCACGGAAAAAAAAAAAAAAACCACACAAAATCAAAACCAACTCTGCCTGCAACTCTAAAGGCAAAAGCTCCTTGACTGACTTATCTCTATGGCCTTCACTCCTGTTCAATAGGATGTGCACTGGGGCAAAACCCTCTCATTGAGGTCTGTGAAGTTTCAGCTAGTATAACTGAGCAGTTATGAGATAGCTGTTTTCTAGAGCTCTATGTAGAGTCAAAAGATAGGACTCTCAAGTCCTCTTGGAATGCATCAGAGGAACATTTGTTAAGAATATCTTTAATTCAATATTTTCAGTATTATCAATATAATCTCTTTCTAGGAAGGTAGCAATTTTAGCCTGCAGTGCTCTCCTACGAGCTGGTATCACGAGCAAGTGATTCAGTTGTCCTTTATTCTTTGAGATCTGGAATACGGATAGTAGTAACAATTAAGATTCAATGCGTTCTATTAACATCCGCTGTAGATCACAGGTGAAAACACATGTATGCATGCATGCATGAGATGTCTCTCTGTAGCTGTTTTTTGTAGGTTTTTGTTGTTATTATTCTTACAAGTATAAATATTTACAATATTTGTCTACCTGGCGAAATAGTCTCATTTCCATGCTTATTTGAATGGACTAGCTTGGCTGCATTTGTGGTGCTTATTTTTACAGTGAATAGAAGCCTCCAAGAATTTGTTAACTGAAAGTGCAATCCAAATGTTTAGCATATAGATGAGAGAAGATATTTTAGGGTCATTGCTGTGCTAATACACATCTTCCATTTCATGTTATCACTCTATTTTGACTTCTCTCCTATTTCTTCCATTTTCTTCATTACTTGGTGGGATTTTATGGCAGTAAATGCACCAAGTTGAACATCACCACAGATTTCTATCACAGGTACTGGAAAAGGATGGAGAGTTAAAAGTTGCAGACGTTGGCAACTTTATTGGGTTTTCTTTAGGGAAAGGACATAGAAGAGAATATGTTTCTGAAGGTGTGTCTCGCATTACATGGGACACAAAAATAAGCCCCAGACTGCAAGAGAAGGTGGAAACATAAACATAAAAGACTTGTTTACCAGTATGTTGCTGTTGCAACAAAGTTAGCTATACCCTCCACAATGAAGAAAATGCACAAAATCTAGTGTGAAAGTAGTGAAGCTGGCTAGAAAAATACTAACATTTATATTCTGCTTAAGTAAAATAATTTCAAATTCAATATCTTTCCATCAGACAATGTTTTACTGTCATTGCTTTCTAAGCTAAGCACAATTACTAAGTTTTGCAGGGATCATACCATGTACATACCTGCAGGTAATTATTAATGCAAATGAAATCTGAGTGTTTAAAATAGCAGTATAACAACTTAATTATCTTTAATTATTTCAAGACATACTTTTGTGTATATAGAAAGAATAAGTAGCAGTAGCATAAGAATTTCCATTCTAAAAGTCCTTTTCCATTTCTTGTACTGTCAAACTTCCAAGGCCTGGCTTCTCCCCCCTGCAGAAACTGCACTTTTAATTCTGAGCTGATGTGTCTAAGCTTTTCCTCCATATGAACTAGACAGTAGCAATGTCTAGTGGTCAGAGCTGCAGGAAGCGATCTAATAAACCTGAATTCTATTCTCACTTTTGAGCTTATTTAATGAGTTTGCAGTCACTTTGCCTTTTTCCCCAACTATGAAATATTGCTGTCCTGTGCAAAGCAATTTAAGATCTCCTGATTTAAAAAGTAAGGAAACAGAAAACTCCCAACTCACCATTGCTTTTGTTTAACAAAAGAGTTAATGGACTCTTTTCATGGTTACAAAAAATGTTTGCAACTGTTTTTTCTGGGTTTTTTTAATGTCTGGTATCTCAAAGTGTGCTCAGAGTGCGAAAACCGAAGATAAGGCAGAAATGAGGTTCTGTTACCTCAGCTGGTGTTCTGGTGAAATCCATTGAAGGTTATAAAGATTTTAAATACCCTGGGTCAGTGCCACAAGTTCTAAATTAAAAAAAAAAAAAAAAGAAAGTTATTTCCCACTACTCTGTGTCATGAAGTATGAACACTAAAAGTTCAGTGCTTACAGAACGAGCTCTAGAGACCTTTGGAGTCAGTAGAAATATTCCTCTCACATTTGGTGGACTTTGAATCAACCCCTCTATGAGCAACAGAAGGTGCGCTAGTGCTCTGTCTTCAGAGCTAACCAGTAGAAATTTTAGTGTCTGTTTCTATTCCTACCATACAGACCAGTGTCATCTTTTCAAGTTTGACTTATCTTTTTCACTTAAAAAACCTAGGAAATGAATGACTCCACAGAAGAACGTAAGGTGAAAATTTAAGAAATGCTAGAGTTAAGGCAGTCTGTAAAACCTTACTTCCTTTCTCTAGTACATTTTGCCACTCTCTTTATTCTCCTGTTTACTTTCTGTCTTTCATCAGAGCTCTGTGTCTGCAAGTCTGATGCTGCAGAATGAAAAGTGTGGGATATCTAGCAAACTACATGAGAAACTGGAGGATCCAGAGTTCAGACCCTAGCTGGCTGCAGTTTCTGGGTACAAGCTTAGAATGTCTGTGTAGTTATCCACGGACTTCAAACTTGTACGGGCTACAGTAACTGATGGCATATTCAAGATCAGGACTAGGTAGAGTTACATTCTGAATGGCAAGAGAGAAGACTGCTGTGCAGTGGGGTAGCTACTCAGTCACATAAAGGTGACTGCTATACCTATAGGTGCCTATCACCTTCTTAAAGTGCATCTCTACCTCCTCTCTTCTTCCCCACAGTAACTGAAAATGTGGCATGTCGGATTCCATTAGGCAGCCTTTGAACTTGAGGGCAAAACTTTCTTTCACTTCGGTTCTTCAAAGCCGGAAACATTTTTCATTTACAATAAAGTTAACCATAGAAAATGAGGCATTCCGGAAACAGCCTTGCTCCCACTGGAATTAATGGCAATAATCCATCTACTAAAAGGTCTGTCTAGTAAAATTCACAGCTGCAAGAAAAACTGAATAAGATCAGACTTTGTTGTCCCATTTTTTCCTCAATGATTTTCATTTCCTTTCTTTCCAAAGAAACAAAAAGTAATAAGCAGCTGGATGGACAGATAGACACTTGCTTGAAGTCAAACTTACTTAACTAGATTAAGTGGTAATCTTTTAAGTGTATTGCCAAACATGCCACAATAAGATTTGAAATGGCTCTGGAGTGCAAAAAGCTGATGAGATGTGGTAACAGCACACCTCAAAATGTTTCTAAGTGAGCCTAAGACTTAAAAATGTTACTTTCATCTTACTGAAGAGTGCATGAAATCTCAGAAGGTTTAAAGCTTTCTTCTTTTTAAATGTTTCCTCTTTTCTTTCAGCTGAAGGCTTTTAATAATAGAATTTTTTTATCTTAATGAAGAAATTACTGCTTTCTCAAAGCAAATAGGGAAAAAATCCATCTTTAATCTACATGAATTTAAATAAAACACTTCTGACTGAATCTTTCATGAATTTCCAAAATAAAACGTTTGCATTTCACATATGTATTTCTCTGAGCTTTGAGAATTGATAGCTTCTCCTAGGCATGGAATTCAGCAAAAGGAGATAAAAAGTCTTCCTAGAAATGCTGATATAACTTTTAAAACATAACTGCTCTCTTTCTGTGGACATTTCTATTTTCTGCCTGCCTTTATTGGCATCCCACCAGGGACTGAAGTGTAGCACAGGTTCAAAATACCTGTCAATGTGAATTAGAATAATCACATGAACATCGCTGACATTTAGCTGTCAGGGCTGCTTTTGATACTTCAGTAGAGTAACTTGAATTATAATGTCAGTCAACCAGCCTCACTCAAATACAAAGCTGTCAAATTCAGGGATGAGCCTACTCTGGTCTTTGCTGCTGTGCCATCCATAGTGTCATTTTTCACTCGGCTCCCTAAATCAGTCAGACTCCGCTCCATTCCTGTACCTTGAGGACACCTGCTGAGATGTAATTTCTGTTTTGTCTAGAAGGCTCTAGATGGCTGTAGTGTATAGGCTGATAGACTGAAGGAAAAAATTAGCTATACCAACCTAGAATTACCCCTGATTTTATTCGTAAGAGCATGCCTTAAGAAATATTAAGCATTTTAGAAAGGGCGAAAGAGACAGGCTTTTTGGAATTACTTTTTTTGTAATTCCACAAGGCATTTTATTGCCTTATGGAGTACAGAAAGAAATATTTCATCCCCTTTCTACTTGTCTTTAAGTGAAGGTATAATCAACTTTCCCCATATTTGAATACATAAAAATGCTACTTACAAATGGCACCAGTGATTTCTTACATTATTTGTTGGTTTACCTGGTGTTCTAAGGAATGAGAGGTGAACTCTGGCAGATATTACAGCCATGGTTTCTGTTCCTGCCCCATTTTTCACCTCTCTGTGGCAACCTCCAGCCCAGGAAAGCCAGCTGAGCTGTGGCATCCCAGCACAAATTCCAGCCCTCCGGCCAAAAGCCATTTTCCTTGACAGTCCGAGCTGAAAGACCAGAGTGAGCTGAGTACTATCCCTTCTGCTGCCTGAGCTATGGAAATATAGTAGATTGCTGAGGATGTTTACTTCTTAAACTCATAAAAATTCAGCAGTTTGTTCATTAATGTCTCAAGTCTCGGAGTTACCTATTTGCATTGAACATGTCACTTCCTTTTTCCTTCCATTGTTTACCTCTTGTCTTCTTTTCTTTACCACAAAGCCTTAGCAGTCTAATGACAGTGATGTCCACAGTGAACAAAGGATAAAATCATCCTTTTTATTACCCAAGTCATTATCTGAATATTTCTGCTAATATTCCAGGAATGCTGTGCTTATTGCTGTTGTAAATCACAAAAAAATGGGAGATACACAGCGTACCCTGAGGTATTTTTACACTGTGCGACTCTCAAAAAAAAAGTCATTGTGAAATAGTTTCCACAAACTCCAGGCACAGGACACATTCCCATTCCCTCTCTCTGCTGGAGTGTATTTGTCTTCAAAATTACAAGTCAGTTCATTATTGCAAGGTACGGGCTATAACATGGACAACCTTGAGCATTTGAAATTCTGCCAGCAACCTATAGAGGACTTAATTTTATTTAGTAAATTAGTAAAAAAAACCCTAACATGTAACTTCCTACTGGTGTTCAGAAACAGCATATGAGAAACCCAGTATAACCATTCATGTAGACATAGGTCTGATTTCACTACAATTTATGTAGCAAGAGTGTATCCCCAGTTAGCTGTAAATTTCATCCTTATAGTGTTCAACTTGTTACATGAGCTCTATCAAGACTCCTGACTGTTCAAAAAAAAGGAAGCAGCTGAATTTTCCCATTTCAAGTTATAAATGCCATTGAATACTCTACATTTTGTCATACCAACTCCAGTGTGACATAACCAAGTGTCTGAAGGAAAAAAACAGAATGATTACTGTATTTAGTAACTCAGCTTGCTGAAGTCTCTAGAATAATTCCATGTGGATTTCTGGGGTGTGATGATATCAGGCATTGCAGCCTACTGCTTAGAGCACAGAACAAGCAAGAGGGCTTTTAGAGATCAAAACATTAGAAAACAGTTTTGTTTACTAGGAAATGTGGGCTGTAGTTCATGCCTCATCACTGGCTGGCGATCATAGAATCATTGAGGTTGGAAAAGACCCTTAAGATCATCAAGTCCAACCGTTAACGTAGCACTGCCAAGTCCACCACTAAACCACATCCCTAAGCACCACATCTACACGTCTTTTAAATACCTCCAGGGATGGTGACTCAACCACTTCCCTGGGCAGCCTGTTCCAATGCTTGACAACCCTTTCAGTGAAGAAATTTTTCCTAATATCCAATCTAAACCTCCCCTGGCACAACTTGAGGCCATTTCCTCTTGTCCTGTCACTTGTTACTTGGGAAAAGAGACCAACACCTCTCAGGTAGCTGTAGATAGCAATAAGGTCTCCCCTCAGCCTCCTTTTCTCCAGGCTAAACAGCCCCAGTTCCCTCAGACTCTCCTCATAAGACTTGTGCTCCAGACCCTTCACCAGCTTCGTTGTCCTTCTCTGCACACGCTCCAGCACCTCAATGTCTTTCTTGTGGTGAAGGGCCCAAAACTGAACACAGTATTCGAGGTGCAGCCTCACCAGTGCCGAGTACAGGGGGACGATCACTTCCCTAGTCCTGCTGGCCACACTATTTCTGATACAAGCCAGGATGCCATTGGCCTTCTTGGCCACCTGGGCACACTGCTGGCTCATATTCAGCCAGCTGTCGATGAACACCCCCAGGTCCTTTTCCACCAGGCAGCTTTCCAGCCACTCTTCCCCAAGCCTGTAGTGTTGCATGGGGTTGCTGTGACCCAAGTGCAGGACCCAGCACTTGGCCTTGTTGAACCTCATACAATTGGCCCCGGCCCATCGATCCAGCCTGGCCAGGTCCCTCTGCAGAGCCTTCCTACCCTCAAGCAGACCAACACTCCTGCCCAACTTGGTGTCATCTGCAAACTTACTGAGGGTGCACTCAATCCCTTCATCCAGATCATTGATAAAGATATTAAACAGAATTGGCCCCAATACTGAGCCCTGGGGAACACCGCTTGTGACCAGCCACTAACTGGATTAATTCCATTCACCACAACTCTTTGGCCCCCACTGTCCAGCCAGTTTTTTACCCAGCAAAGAGCATGCTCATCTGTGAAAACCTTAGGGCAAGGCTTAAGCACAGTTTTATGTGTTTGGCTGCAAAAGCTGAATCCAGAAGCCTGGATTATGCCACCAGACATGGGTGGTGCCCCAAGCAGGGCCTGAAGACACTGACACACTGAGCAGGGAGTAACCCTCCCTAGAGAGATGGGAGGGTTGAGTCTGTCCGCAATAGAACTGAACCTTTTCAGACCATGGTGGGAATTGATCCTAGATTGTCTGCAATCTGGACAAGGGGTCTGCTTATTAAACCTATTTTTGTTAAGAAATAGATAACGCTGCACTCTGTTGGAATGCCTTCTACAAAAGGATCTACTGTCTCAATCCTTTCAAAAATTACAGGTTAAAAATGAGTAAGCTGTGCCAATTAACCAGCAGCTCACAAAGATTTTGATCCTATTTACTTAACTTTCACTTAACACCTACTTTCAGTGTCAAAATGCTATTCTGCATTAGGCCTTTAACTTCCCTGCCTACTTCTATCTGTAAAATGTGAAAAAACTTCCTAGGTGAAAGAGTTCAGAGGCTATATTCATGTTTGCAAATCACTGCAAGACCCTCTGCCTGGGTATGAATGCCCCAGGATTTGGGGATGGTTTCATTCTGAGAGGGGAAATTCACATTCCAGTCCCAGAGAAATGAGTGATAAGATTCCCAGGGATTTTAATTGTGCTGTTATTTGTCCAGATTTATAAAGTATGCTATTACTTTACATTTGCTGTTGATAAAGCCAAAGCCATTTTCATAAGTTTCGGAAGTAGTCTTTCTGGATATAGACTGGAGCATATCTTCCAGTGTCTGTTGTCTGAATCAATAAAATCTTAACTTGGGAAAGGAGTTGTGTGCTGCCTACATACCATTTGGAAGCCTTCATTTTGAGAGAACTGTCACATTATTCTGGCCTGAAAGCATTGTCAGGTTAAAATAACTAAAAAATACCACTCCTTTAACCAGGTCAAGCCAATGCCCCTTCTTATCTAGGAATGTGTTATGGTTATGTCTAATAAGCCAATTCAATAAGCACAGGATAAATTTAGTTTGTCAGTTTAATAGAGTTATGGCTCTTTACATGTTTAAGTAATTGTAGATATATGTAGATACAATTGAGAGGAAACATCTATTTCAGACAGCATGTGCAAAAAAGTGGATTTATATGTAAGTATGAACATACAGTAAAATACAGCAGTGAACATTCAGGAAAGATGCTTGTTTACAGACATGTGAATGAAATATGATTGAATTCAAGAAAATCTTAAGGTAGTTTGAACTGGCATGGGAGACATTAATTTGAATAGATGTGTTCCTTAAACTGGAAAGCATGATGTGAACAGTTGTCTTTTATCAGATGGAGAGAAAGAGAATGGATTCTGCTTTAATTCACTCCTTTCTATTTATTTAATAGGGTCCTATCAAAATGTAACCTACATAATGTGCATCATCAGAAAAAGGGCAATATTTTACAGTTGCCTGGATTGTTTGATTTGGAAGGGATTCAAAGAGTCTGTGAACTGCACTCATCCTGTAAGTTTGTGGCTTAGACACTACCAAGCACAGATGAACCACAATTGAACTGAGTGAGCTTTGTATTCTGCGTTATGTGCAGAGACCATACTCGTTTGACCCTGAAGTCCCGTGGTATTTATACAATGTCAAATATGGCTTTGAGGTCAAATAACAGAGTTCTTGCTACCCCAGAAAATGCACAATCTAGGCTGAGTATGGCATCACATTCCTGATTCTCACTGATGACTAATTCCACAAGATCATTGTGGTGAAGAACACTCTCATTCTGAAATGGCTCCACTTTTGGTTTCATGTGCATGTGCTTGCCTAGAATTAAGAGTACAGTGAATATTTATAACACTGGGATTTAACTGTTATTTCTTGAGAATTTTTGAGAGAAAATGTTACTTCAGCTCTTCAGTAAGTTAGTAAATCTCATAGAGCAGGTGTGAGGGCCAAGGCCAGTACAGTCCCAAAAGGGAGAAGGGCAGTATATGAATTCTCTCATGCTGCCTGAGGTGCTCTATGCCTCTTCCTGGGCAATTAAACCATTTTCATGGTTTCTGTGTCAGAGTTATGACTATCGAATTGCGGGGGCGGGGGGGGGGGAGAGATTGCATTGTGAAATGAGAGCAACCACAACCGATCGTGTACAGGCCTGTTCAGTACCTCTGTTTGGAATAATGGTAGTTGACCATTTATTACAACCTGAGGCTTATGCACAGCATTAGTAATCATCATAAAATAAAGGAAGCTTAAAAAACTGGCAGTTTATTTACAGACACTTTGAGAGAGGAAAGAAACAATCTGGCATAGAAAAAAATTGCAGTGTGTTTTTTACAACAGTTGTGTGATACTTACTACATTTTGTATCTGAATTGTGTGTATCAGATAGCATTAGGAGTTCTGTAATGAGTGACCAAGATAAGTTATGAACCTTTCAGGTTTGCACCTTCCAACTTTTGTCCAGAAGCCAGAGGGTAGTAACCTACATTTTACAGTGAGAGCTAAGGTTCTCTTGTGTTGAGATAGGGCTCTAAAAAATGACAGATGTTGCAAGAGAAACTTGAGCAAGTTGGCAACACCATCTCTACCTGATACCGTTTCTTACAATTTTCTATTCCTGACTTGATAGTAGCACTGTCTAGTCATAAGGGATCCATGCTATAGTGTCTAGGAGAAGGCCTGATAATGCTTACAGTTACTGCCATGAGAAAGCATTCTGAAGTCTGCACCAAAGCCTGGTCACAGAATCTTATTCACACTCTGTTTCTACTGGAGATTACATGAAAAATATAAAATTGCACCCTGTTAAAATGAGACATAATGGTCTGTCTGTTAATCTAGACAAATAGAAACGTTTGCAGTTTTATTTTGTAGATGAACCAGATCAAAGAAAAAAATTATTTGTGCTAAAGGAAGTAAAACCTTTCACCTACCATGTCTGAGTGATTGCTGGTGAGCAAAATGTTTGCAAGAACAGGGGAGTGCCTCAGTGAATTGGAGAAAATATTTTTAAGCCCACTCTTCCCAAGTATTAAAGTAATAGATTCAGTCTTCACAGACTAAAATTAATAGCTGCATTTCTTTCAGGTAGTGAGACACAACGTAAGTGTTGTTGCATTAGCTGTCATCCACCCTTACTATTAAGTAGTCTAATTAGTGGTTAGCAGTTCACATTGCCCTTCAATCACTTTCAAATGTCTCTTTAGACAAATGTCAGCTATACACAGATTTTCTCACGGCCCAGTATGTGACTTGGCTGCTAGAGACAGGAGCTGAAAAATAATGCTGTTTGATTTGCCACCATGCTGAAACAGCCACTGTCAGAAAACAGAGCTCGCGTTTGCCACCCACTAATTCCAGGCTTTTCTGTCAGGAGCCAACACACAATTTGTTGGCCATTGATACGCCCGAACATCTTATTAACTCTTCATTTTACCAGTTAGGTGGTCGAGGGTGTGCTTCCCCTCAGGGGAAATGTACCTGTTAAGGCAATATTTTTTTTGGCTCTGGTTCTAAGGCATAGGCAGAGGAATTAGAGATTCAGCTTTTAATTGTGCTTGTCTTTTTCTTTTGCAAATGGCAATCATTCCATAGCACCTCTTGTGATATGAAATCGAAAATTGGATTAAAGCATATTTTTGATTCCTGACCAACCTTTCTAGTCAGAAAGGCACCTTGTTTAAGCCAGTGGGTATACTTATCAGCCAGTGCAGGCTTTGGCAGCTGTGTAGTGTAGGCAAATATTGAGTAATTTCAAAGCAATCCAGGCTTCACCTTCTAGAGAAGAACAGTAAGACTTGTTTTGTGTTTTTGTAGACAACACAAAGAATTATTTAGCATTGTTCATTTATTTATCAGCTTCAAATCTTTAAAGTTTTGACAGATTAATAACTTCCTTCAGGAGTTTTAAATAAACATGATGTGTTAACAAACAGACTAAGAGCCTACTTAAATTGTACAAACATATAAAGCATGCTGCCTTGTCTAATGAAAACCTGATAAGAAAAATATCTTTTTAAAAAAAAAAGGTTGTGTCTCAATTTCCGAGAAAGTAATTTATCTTTATATATCCACTGGAATAACAGATGAATGGAGTCAATCACAGATTAAATAAACCCCAATTATGCTTTGCCTGATAATTCGATTTTATCAACACTTTATATATTTACTTATAGCTTCAATTATTTAATATTATAAATATGGTGTGTTTTGACAAACTGGGGTTTGGTTTGTCCTTTTTTAATTTGAGCATAACTTCTGGAGGTGAAAATAATAAAGAGGAAATATTCCATGCAGAGAGGTTTAGAATTATAGCTTCAGCAAACCTTATTAGTACTGCAGCTTTGCTAGAGTCTCAGTGTCAGAGGTTGTATATTTATGTAAGTTTAATTGGTGTTTAAGAACAAGCTGAATTCATCCAGCCATAGTCACTTAGCACAATTCATGTGTGAAACTGGTGTGGATTTTGGGCCAGGTGACCCAATTCTCCACAGCAGATTGTTGTTTAGACCAACAGTATACTGTGGTGGTAGAGCTGATGATTCTCAACTCTGATTTTCCAGAGGCAGAAACATGGTTGAAAGATGCATTTGCACACCGTTTCCCTGCTGACAGGGTAGCAGGGTGAGCAAAATGTCACCATTAAAATACAGCGGTATATCTTCAAAACTTGTGCTCTGCATACGTAGGCTACAGCTAACAAGTGGGTTAGCATTTCTAAAGGGAAAATGAGCAGTGAATTCTTGTTCATGCCTTCCACTTACAACCTTAAACAGCTTAAACAGCTCTGAGCCTCCACAGCGCAGGAGGGGAAGCCACGGCTACTGTGGCAGCGTGGGTGCCAGCACAGCTGGCCCGGCAGAGCTCATCACTGTGTTTTGCAGGCAACCCCGGAGTCCCAGCTCATCCTCTCGCCTCCTGGGACAGTGCAGGAAGCCTAGCTCCAGCCACGCACCTTCGGCTCTCCCTGAGTTCAGGCCTTCAACGGATATAGCTTGGGTTTTATTGATAGTGTTCTGTTTGCACTGATCATTATAATATAAAACAATGGCATGGATTTATAAACATCCTATAAGGCGAATTATTAGATTTTGAAGTGTCCTAACAGGTTTAGGGGAGTTTCATAGGAGCAAAAACAGAAGGTGCTACCCAAAGAGACATAATGGCCAACAAAGCCAATGCTAAAACAAATGCCAGTAAGTACAGAAGGACCAGCTTGTACAAGTACAAAGGTACAAATGATTCAAGAGGATCTCAAGGGTCAGACAGCAGAATGAAATGTCTTTTCATTTTTTTTATCAGAACTGTTTAGCACTTCAATAAAATAAATATTTCTGTATTTCATGAGTAGCAAGACTACAAGAAAAATTACAGGTAGTACTTGTTAGTGGTAGGCATTGCAATTTGGTCCCACCAAGACAGAACACTTTATGTAAAGATATACATCCTTGACATTGAACTGCTTTTGAAAATTAGATTAATTTTTTTTCTGTGATTTTTTTAATATAAAAATTTATGCTCTTTTATAAAGCTACTAAGTCACATGTTGCTGAAAAATCTTTGTTTAGAGGAAACGTTTTGTATTTTGGAAAACTTTGTCATGGAAATACTGGAGTGCTGTACCTTTAAAATATGTTTTTCAGGCAAACAGTAAAATCCCATGCAATTCATTTTATACTGAATTCATAATCCTGCTGTTTAAGCAGTCACACTATGTTTACATCAACATTATGGAAGGAACATAAAAGAAGTCAACATTTTATTCTCTAAAATTATTGCATTAGAACTCCAGAAGATGCAGTCGTAGTACATGTGGGGCTTTGGGTAAGGGCCTAAGTAGAGTATAATTTGGTTACCAACATTGATTTGAATAATATTTGGTTTAAGTCTAATGTCTGTGGTTTTTTCTGGAGTCCAACCAGTCCACTATTTTTATTCAGTCTGTTTCATAGGGATGCTTTATTTCTTCTGGAAAAATAAATTGCAAATTATAGGCATGTGACAGATTTTCAATTATTTAAATCCTCCTTACAGTGGAAAGCCTTCAACAGTGATTTCTTCCTTTCTTAAAAAAATGTACCTGTTACCATTCAACATACTACTAAAACCATAGTATTCATTTTGTTTTATATGTTTCATTTTGGAGCTGACTGCATCATTTTCTGGGAAAATTAGCTGAGAAATAGGAATATCGGGTTGTTTGACAGGTTGGACCAAAAGTTCTGCAGGGGACAGTGGAAGAAGACACAGGCATACCCACCCTATACAAAAATTAACACATCAGCAAGGAGCTTAGAGGAATGAGAAATTTCAGAGACATGAAAAAACACACTTACACCAAGGGGTTTTTTAGCAGTGTGTTTCCTTTTCAGAGCCTCTGTGGCTTGTTTTGTCTGTTGCTGTTTCTATTAGATTTGTCATTTAAAGTTGTCTCCAAATGGAATTTCATGAAATCCCAGAAGATGAGGAGATTGGTAAACCTGCTCTAACTGCTCTAACAATATCATGAAACAGGGTTTGAATTACCAATACACCCGGGAATTCTAATGCAATTATGAGTGTTTACTTACACCATGTGTTTCTCACTGAGCCTCGGCTGTATCAGGATAAACCAAAGGGAGCTAATGTTTTATAGATGGTAAGACTCTGTTTGTTTTCAGTAGGGCTAAGTCTCCCAAAGCACTCAGACACACTAATTAAAGTAAACTGCAGAGGCCCATAATAAAATATATGTGTTTGGAGACTGTGAGATGAACTCCACTGGCTTATTAAAAGTCAAAAGAAAAATATACATTATTTATGACTTCAAAGGGACACATTGTGAGCTCCGGTTTATTTAAAGGATTAACTAAGCATTGGTTATTGGTGACCATCTGAACAGCTTTCCTTTCACAGTTCATTAGTTATGTCATATATGTGGGAAGTCATAATTTGGGTTTAGATCAAATATTATTAATCAAATAAATTATGGAGGGTACACCAACATTATTAAATGTAATCTTTAGGAAAATAACACCTCACAAATCCACTTTTCTCCAGTTGCCCAATTACATTTCAATACATAAACAAAAATCCAACAGATGTGTGGCAAGTTTTATAGAACTGCCTATCTCTGGAGGGGGTTTTTTGTGAATAAATACAGCACACTCAAAATACCAAATGGAGTTGAAAAGGAAGCACTTGGTAGGCCATCAAGGGCTTAGGGACGTACCAGAAGTACAAATTAACCTGCTGTGAGTACTTTTGTAATTTACCTAAAATGTTTGGTTTCTTAAAAATTGCCTGATATATGGGAATGAGGAGGAAACTGGGATTTCCAGTGAAAAGGGCACTGGGAGACAGGATTTTCTTTCCCATCTTTGTCAGTAGCGCACCCTGCGCATCTTTCTTCTCATTTTTCTAATAATTTTACTTATCCAACTTCTGCTTATGAATGAAAAGCTGTTTATGGAAAATATTTGGCCAGGCCAAGTCAAGCAGAAGGACCCCAATACATACACACGATACTGGCTTTAAAGTGTTCACCAACATTCACAAGCTGGGGAAGACCTATATTTTCATTATGTTCTGTCTGTCCACCTTTCATGCTAATTTTAATACAACTCAGGTTTTAAGGGAGGTGAAAGAAAAAGATTCAAGGTGCTAGCAATAAAGTCTAAATCAAAGATTTCAATAAATTTTGTATGGGCAGTTATGTATGTAGAGTTTGCTCATATTTTAATTTAATTGTCTCTAGAAAAATGTTGAAGTTCAATTTTTTAAAGTAGCTGTTTAAATAACTTAAACTCACTTAAGTCAAGGTTAGGAAAACACTTATTCTTATGCTAAGTATTTAATTCACAGGAGTTTTTTTAGGGCTGTTTGTATTTTCACTGACATGACGTAGGAAAGCAAATGGAAGCTGCAGTCCCTTTTGTTGCAAATATTATAGGCTGAGGTAGTTTTTTTTAATATTGCATTGTCATCTTTGGATCAGCTAAACAAATATGCCAGCATTGGTACTGCCTCAAGCTTTTAGCTTTGTTTTTATAATATAAACTCTGGGGGGAAGGAGAATGGTTGCAACATGCTCTACTGCCGAAATCAGCATCATTCCACCATCCCCCCTGTGAACACTGTGAAATCTATGCAGACTTATCTATCATTCTTATTTTTCACTCAGTGAATCAGCAGGCAGGCTGTGTTTCTGCAAATAACATCTCTTATAAATTAACAATAAAGTATTCAGCAGTGAGGGTCTGTTTGTTGTTGCTTTCAGTTCAGTCCTTTTGCCTGAGCTACCTGCAGGCAGTAGAAGTTACTTAATTTAGAAATAAATTCTGAAATAGCAAAGCTTTGCCAAAATGTGTATAGAACTAATATCCTGCTGAGCAACCAGAATTCATAATGTGAAATATGCATTAAAATATATTGTGTATAATATATATTTGAATACTTAACATATATTCATCATACATATTATATATCTAAATTTATATTTATAAAGATATAAAAACTCTTCCACAGGCCACATGGTCCCATCATGTACCTGACCCATTTTACAAATAAAGATGAGAGGAAGGACACCTTACAGTGCTCATTCTCATCTTTTCTGTTTCTGTGGTGTTTTTTCCCATACTGCCGTTCCCAATCAGCTGATATAACTGAGGTTTCCCCAGGCACTTATCAATCTGGGAAGCGAAGGTGATCATGACTCCAGATCCCGCATTAGGCATTCATGGGTGAGTACCCGTTTTGTAACACACAACTCACATGCCTGACACTTCAGTGCCCCCTCACAGATGATCCTTCCCAGGCTTGTGGGGAGATCTGGATTTTTTGCCAAATGTCTTCTCTTCCTGCATGGTACATAAACAAATGATCTCTCAGTTTTCTCCAGGATTATAGTTTTATGAAATCTTTACATTTATATGTCCTGTAACAGTAGGGTTTTGTTTTAAAAACTGAACTACATTTAAGAAAAAACGAAAAGGAAAAAAAGAGGAGAAAATCCTTTGGAAGGTTTGAAGCTGAAACACAGTAAAATTAAAAAAAAAAAGTTTATTGCAGATGAGTGATACTTTGTTTTATTAAACTGTTTGGGAAGAAATTATGGTTTAACATAAGCTGATAATTTATCTCAGCCGATAACACCAAGACTTCATCTTTCACATAATTCTATCGTTCATATTTTCTTCAGCATGAAACAGAATTTTGGAGGTTGAACAAAGACACTCTTCAAAACATTATGCCAGTTCTTCATCTTCTGCTATGGACTAGTATACAATCAGAATTATTGTGCTCTTCCCCCCTTCATAGCACTCTAAGTGATGGTGCAAATGATGAGACAAGCAGCCCTAGTAAATTTATAAAGTAATTCATTTACACCCAAGCAACATCTCACCGGAGACTCAACTTTATGGACCTTACTATGAAAAATATTTCATTCAAACTAACTTCTAAACCTCACGAGTTCAGAGTAACCCTGTATATATTCTGAATTAAAGTAATTGACTTGCTAGGATAAGTAAAATAAAGGAGAACTGATTCCAGTATGCAATATTTTATCACCTAATAGTGCATAATTTGTAGAGACACATTGTAAAATTATGAACAATTAATCTTGAAATGGTCATTGAACTTAGAAATAACAGTACATTTCAGAAGGTGGCCTTCAATAGATTAATGATTGCTCCTGCCCTTTTCTATCTCTGTAGCCAAATTTGTTTGCGGAAGGGTTGTCTTTGAAGTCAGGTTTAATTTACTACCCATAAGTCCTTTAATGGATGTCTCAACAGTAGATATGCTTACATGGAAAATCTTACATCGAACAGGTTCATACCTAACAGGTAGAAAGAATGTATTATATATACCTTACATCGAACAGGTTCATACCTAACAGGTAGAAAGAATGTATTATATTTACCCTTATCATAAAACTGATAACTGCAGTGTTACGAGGTTTGTATTCTGACTTCCTTAATAGTATGCAGAGACAAAAGATCAAGGTCAATATCTAATACAAGTTTCTTAAACTGCTGTTAATTGATAGTTAAATTGCAATAAAAGTAATCCACATAAGAAGATGTCCTCATACATTTGTCTTTGTGCTTCTCCTTTTGCACCAAATAGTATAAACATAGCAAATTCCAGTGGCAGCAAATTGTACACTGTATTTTTTCTAATGTTGAATTGCGTACTTTCCTGCTCGTCTTTATTTTTATTCTGGAGTATAGTAGATAAGTAAAAGAAGTCTATGAAGAGAAGGCTATTGAAGAGAAAATTATGTTGACTAATGAATTTAGTTACTGGTTTAAGAACATAGTGTGACTTTCTCTCCTTGGAACAGATAATATAAAAATACTCTTAGAATTGCTGGTCAGCTAAATGAATGCAATGGTAACTTATTAAATTTAAGCAACTGTAGAATGCTCAAACACAGAGAGAAAAAATTAAACTCTTGGGTCCAGCATCTAAGTTGCTGTGAATAGATGCTGTCAGTGTGTATGCTAAGGATTTGATTACATAAAATCCTTTTCCATCCCTTGAAGACAAAGGGAAAAACTAATTCTAATTAGCATATTTTTTACCTATTATTCCTTCAAATAAGAAATTGAGCTTCTGCTTATAATTAAGGTATTATAGGTAATAATTAGCAATGATGATTGCTGCTCATGTATGCTATATATATATGCTGGTGGAAGAACATCTGAGCTAACGTTGGGAAATTTACTCTGATCACAGGAGCTGCAAAGGAAAAAGTGGTCTTAAGATACAAAACTAAAATGAAGATTAAGAACTCTTTCCAAGCTATTATTCACTCCAGATTATTTTATCTGGAAGCCCAATTACAGAACCCAGCAGGAGACTGATTGTAAAGCAGAAAACCTGACTCCACAAAGACACATGGGCAAGCAGACAGCAGAAAAGAGTAAAGCTTATTTGCTTTCCAAATCCAGGAGTATTTGGGAGCGTGTAACTATACTCTCACAACAGAGCAAGCCCTCTGCAGAATCAGTAGCTGAAGCCAGTTATCCAAACAGAATCTGGCAGAACAGCCCAGCCATGAGAACTGAAGATTAGCAGAGGTGAGCAACTTTGCCCCTTTCTTCTCTGAGAGCTGGCTGACATGAGAGTACAATTTAAGCAAAGTGAAATTTGGGCAAGATGTGTCATAGTGGAGACTGGGGGACTGACTGCTGTATACCTTCTGGCTTGCCATTTCCTGTTTGCACAAATATGTTTACATACAGAGGTCTCACATGTTTCTTTGGAGTACATTTCTTTCACCTCTGAAAAGATTTTTTTTTTGTGCAACACCTTTCCCAAAGAGCTTTTGAGTGCTTGGAAATGAGATAAACAAATTGACTGAAAGGTTACTATTTTGTTTTTGAGGACCAGAATTAAAAGCATTTCTTTACTTCAGAGCCCAACTAGCAGAGGTAAGGAATGGCATCTTGATATTCAGCCTGGTTTGCTTCAGATGCACGCTTGTAGATCCTATTAAAGTGAGAAACTTTACTCAGGTAAAACTGCAGTGATACTCTTGTCTGAAATCTTTAAGCTGATTGGGATCTATACAGGCAAACCTTATCCTTCCAAAGAATACTCAGTAAATACACAAATAGAAATGTGTTCGTTTTTCTTGGACTAAGTCAAAATGTGGATGGGAGCCTACGTCACCTTTGAAGATGAGGCTGCAAAAACAGAAGTGCCTTCTGGCAATTAATGGTAATGTTTCTTAGAGAAATACATGGAATACTTCTGTATTCCTAAAAATCCAAACTCAGGCTTTTTGCAGCTTCTAGAAAAACAGTGATATTTAGGATTAAAGCCTTTAAAATAAGAAGCACAGGCTTTAGAATACAGAAGAGTTCAGTTTAGGCAGGAGACCCTGTCAATTCAGAAAAGCATCATCTTGTGTACCTTGTGTAGTTTCTACCAAAGTTACATGAAGGAATAGTATTGAGGGACTCCTAGTATCTGGTGCTGGATAATTCTGAGACAATCCAGCATTGCTTAGGGCATGAATAATGCTCTGCCAGTCTGTGTGTCCTGGCAAATCCTGTGCATTAAGTCCCACTAGTTTCCCCATTGTGCACCCTGCTCAATGAAGGTTCTGCTTAGCCAGCCAAAGACTGCCATGGCAGACATTTTATTTTTATTTCTCTACGAGATAATCCTATCTTTCTCCTAGATAATTTCTGAGATTAAATAGTTGTTGAACTCTCTGATGATTTTCACCTTGCAGATTCGTTACATATTTTTCTAGTTATTCCCTCAGACTTTCCCATTACTAAGAATGTAAATGGATTTACTCATCTCTAGTGTATTGATATTTCTACCACATGCCTGGGAGAGGAATTGCTAACTTTGTTGAATTTGTTTTGTTCATAATTAATGCCAAACCCCATCTTTCTTTAAATATTACAGAGTTTTTTGATCATTGTTTGTCTGATGATTGTTAGTTATAGGAGGTATGTTGCCAGCTAAAACCTAAACATTTTGGCAAACTGCTTAAGCTTTGCTATTTCTGTGTTGTATCCATATACAGCTTCTCTAACAATGTCAATGGCAATGCCAAACAGGAGGAGTGAGAGATTGCATCCTGATTAACTCCTAATTTAGCATTCTGGGATCGTTGTGTTCCAATAGAACAGGGTGAATAATTCATTGCGAACAATTGTCCGCTATTTGCCTGTCTTTCTAAATGGTCCATGAGCTGATCATGTTTAACAAAAAATGCACTAGCTCCACGCCCCTTCTCAATTTTTCCTGTTCTCTAAATCAGAGATCCCCAGCTTTACTGTTGCCATCCCCCTTCAGAAATAATTTTTACTCATTCCCTTTCCAGATGCGTGTGCCATGTACATGTCCCCTTTCTAATTCACAGGCAACAGTAACCAAATGAAAATAGCTCTTGAAAGAGGGAGACTAAATGACGTGGTGTGTCAAATGCAGTGCCAGGTCCAACAAGGCCAAGTGTCCAAATTGCCTTTTGGCAACACAGATGTTCCTGTCCCTAGAAGATCTTAAAAAGACCCAGGAGTACCGACCTGTCACGGTTATGTTCATTGTCTTGCCTTTCTGTGAGATGATTCTCTCACTTAATTTTGAGTCACGTGCATACTTTTTCCCTCTGTACCGTCGTAATGAACACAGGATACAACGATGTACCTTCGTTTAGAGGTCAAAAGGACACTTTGGTCAAATTGTCCAAATATTGGCACCTGTTGTGCCTCCTAGTTGGCTACAGCCGCCTATTCTCTATTGAGAAAGCTCTGCTCCAGACAATTTAAAAGTTCGTTTAGTGTGGTTGACACTGGGGACACAGAAAAGATAAGATTTCGTCATTCTCTTCCCTGGTTAAATGATCAAAAATTTTAGAATTATCTGTAAAAAACCTAAAGATTTGGGGGAATCCTGTCACTATTAGGAGTACCTTTTTTCTAGATCAATTATAGAAATGAATTGTAGAATATATAAACTGCAATAGAAATTTTACTCTTTTAATTAATATTCATTCCTGTCAATGTGAAACCATATCTACTTTCCAAGGTTGCCTTATGTTGAAGAAATTTCTACGGATCTTTATCCTATATTGATTTCTACCAGGAACACAGAAAATGTATTAGCAGAAAAACAATAGTTTGAGAGGAAAAGAACTTAGAAATAAAGATCCTGGGGATGAGAAATGAGGTTTTCTCCAGTAGAGAGAACTTTTCCCACTCAGTCCTGAGCATATGCTTCTTCCCTATCCTAAGCAAAATTCAGTGTTATGTTGCTCCTTCTTGATCTAGGAGACCTAAATGTCATTCACTCTTGAAGTTATTAGAGTTTTTTCTAGTGTTTGAGTGGATAGCTACAGAACCACACAACCTGTTTTCTTTGAATGTTGTATCTCTATAAATTCATCCCTTGCCAGTCAGCCCAGGTACTGAGCAATTCAGATTAGGAGTAAGTGATCTTTCCATGTGTGACCATGAATTATAATCCTTAATATGTAGAAAAACTAAACAACACGTACATGTTTCTCTACATCCATCAAACCTTTTGAGTGAGGCTACATCGTTTGAGGACATCAGAAAAAAAAGTTGTAAACCGTGAGCTAACAAAGAGCTGGTTTTGAACCTAGACAATAGGCGTTCACCGGCTTCATGGCAAGTTTGCGGTCAAGTACCGCTACTTTGCCAACAATTGTGGAGATGTAATAGTTTAGGACCTTGCCCCCAACTTCCTAAATCACTTCCTCTGAAAAAACTTCCCAGCTTGAAACAAAAGGCACAGTCAGGGACTGAATGAAGGAAGACATTCAATTTGTGAGGAAAGAGACAAGGCTAAGTTTGGGCTTTATTCAGCAGTTCTTTCTGGCAGCCATTCATTGCATGTGTGTGGCATTCGAAGGACTATGGATTCACACAAGCGTTTTGTTATGCCTACGTACATTTCATGTGACTGAACATTTGGTAGATTTGCTTGATTGCAAGCTTGTGCTTCGAACTTGTAGATCAAGTAAGAAAACATTTCTGAAAATTGGACCTAGAATCCAAGGACTTTTGTGTAAATTTCTCCTATCTCATTCAAAACTGGCAAAGTTCAGAAACACTGCCTGACTCCACCTGAAGTCCAGCTCCAGTTTTGCATCAACTGTGAACTGAAGCAAAACCCTATCCCAGAGCACCTGCCTGCATCACAAGCATTCAAGCCTTGTAACTTGAGCTCTCTCTAAATAAATCTTCCAGTAAAGCCACTTTGCTTTCTTTTCAGAGTTTGTAGCAAGTGCTTCACACTCTTCTAGTACGAACAGCCTCAGCCTAGGAATGAAGTATGCTAGATTTTTATTTTCGGAGGTGCAGTAAGTCTATTCCACCGTCAACAGCAACTGTGGTTTCAGAATGACAGATGCACAAAGTACTACAATTGTGTAGCATCCCTGTGGCTTTCTTGTAGTGTGTAGTCCTTCAAGTGTGTCAGAAAGATGAGTAACTCATACTACCTCCTTAATGGTGGAGACAGCAGAAGAGGGATAAGTGGTTTGACCAAGTTGTCTGGAGAGCTGGAGACAGGGACTGTCTTGCTGAACTTGCCGTTCTGTGTTGGTACCTGTGACCATGCTGCCTAGTTTCACATACAGCAAGTTGGTTCACATTTCCTGATACACAGATAATCAGTAGAAGCATTCTGGTATAGACAGTGAAACAACTGTGATTTCTGTTCAGGCACAACCTTCCTTTTCCTCTCACAATTCTCCACAAAATAGCCTGATATTTAAAATGTCATTCAGTGTCTCTGGAAATGTGGAAAACAAGCAAATTTATTTATTTTCTCTTCTCCCACCCGTAAACACATAGTTTCCCCAAGCATATATTAGGCCATTTCTGAGGTAATACATATAATTCAGTGACAAATCCACTTCAGCCTTCATAATGCCCTTCGTTTTTACTTCAAAACATTCACTGACTCTCATGGATTTGTACTATTTAACGCCCAGATAAAGGTAAGCTGTCTTTTTTAATAACAATGGATTACATTTTCTCGTTACATGCTCTGATTCAATTGGATTTTTCACTGTGAGCACATCTATTCCAGAGAAAACAGTAACGCCAGTGTGAGAATAATTGTAGTTATTAGAAAGGTAAACAAGATGAAACAAAAACTAACATAAACGGAAATTAAATTATTGCTTTAAAGGCCCACTTTTTTCTTCCTTTGCAGAAGTATCTCTACATTTTTCTTTTCTTTACAAGTATGTTATTAGAAACAATAGAGACAGACTACATGGTGAGACCTTTTCTACTAGACTGGGGCACTGCCAAAACTCTGCAGCAGGGGTGACTGCCAGTGCAGAGGAGAGCTTCCATGCCCTTCAGAATAGGGCTGTTCCTTGCTAGTACCACAATGGGGATGAAGTCATGATGAGATAATATCCCAAACTCCTCTCTGAAGATGGCAAGCCAACTGTCTTTAAGGGAATACTGCAGTGGATATATTTCTACACATAGGAAAACTGCAGAAGCTCCAGTGACCTTCTGGCCCTCACAGAAGTTCAGTGCATAAAGTGAAATTTGATGAGTGGTCTGCTGTCCACCTAGCTGCATCTAGCTTTGAACACCCTACAGTGCTGGGCACTAATGCATCAAAGCATTAAATATGCACTAACTCTTAAGTATGTGAGTACATCCCTCCCCATTTAGGAAAGCTTTTGACCATATAGTTAAGTCCTACTGAAGTAAACAGGAGTTAAATGTGCACCAAATTAGTGAGTTGCTTAAATGCTTTGGCTGAACTGGGGCCTTAGACTGTCATTGTTTCTTCACATGGTCAAAAAATGTCAACCCATTAAAATGTGTACTTTAAATGCCCTGCCCTGCAAAACGTGTACACTTTCAGTGGCTTCTCCACTGAAATTCATCCAAGAAGATTTACACACTCAAATATATTTGGAGATGTTCCTTTGGGCAGAATACCATGCAGCCTGCCCACCTGTCCTGCTGGACAGATGATCTCCAGGGGAGAAGAGCTAGTAAAGATCTGGGTATTTGTTTAGCCACCCCGTCTCAGCCATATGGAATTATATAACCTTGTTTTTGTAGGATTACTTTGCTAAAATAATATGAATATCACGTTTTTTCCTCTAAAACATATTACAATATAATGTTGCCCTGAGAGAGAAAAGGGGAAGATGTGCAGCTCCTCCTGTTTCATTTCCTGCTTTCACGGATTGTTGTGTTACTAAAATATTTTTATTACAGAAGAACTTGAAGCAATATACAATGTTTGTCAGAGGATTATTTATAGTCCCTTTAAGCTGAATTTCTGTAATGAAATCCATTTACAGACATTCCACAGTGCCCTATGGTTACTTGCTTATGCAAATGAAATGTGACCCTTGAAATAAGCCTCTTGCCCTTGCTGTCACCCTCCTTGGCTTCAAAGGTCTACAGACAATCGCTTCTTAAGTGAATGGGGTTTTTTTATTTCGTTTTGAGTGGGGAAAGAAGAAAATGAAAAAAGAAAAACCTTTCCATTGCATGGTATTCTTGCAGAGATTCATAGTGACTGACTGGTTGTACATTTATGTGAGATAATGCTCATTTATTTTAGATGTTAACATAGGAATCCTTCGCTCATAAACATGCATCTTAGATTATACTCTTTAAAAGTGAGATTTTGCATTAAAATTTCAGAAATGTCCAAGTGATTTAAGTGCCTGGATTTAAGTTCATTTCTTCTTCAGTTGTGCTTTGGATTCCTAATTTAGATATCTGGTTTCAGAGGTCTTACTTCTGGACTCACAGATGTGCAGTTTCAGCCTGGCATACATGCAGAGCTAATTCTACAGTGGCCCATGAA
The DNA here is from genome assembly GCF_035582795.1 of Mycteria americana. Lineage (NCBI taxonomy): Eukaryota > Metazoa > Chordata > Aves > Ciconiiformes > Ciconiidae > Mycteria > Mycteria americana. The sequence continues at coordinate 61,172,609 of NC_134368.1, forward strand.
AAAAAAGGGTGTAAAATTCTGCACTGCAAAAATAGTCTTATGTATGGCTATGCTTGCAGTAATCTACACTGATATAAATGAATGAGTGAATGTATAAGATACAGCAAAGAGATGAAGACCCAACTATTTCAGAGAGGTAGAGAGGATGACTTTTAAATTAACATCTTTAATTATTATAGTATGCTGTCAGAAAAATCAAGAAAATGGACTATACCACAGTAATAAGGGCTACATTTCTCTTTACTTCCTATGCAACATCTGCTTTTAAAAGCATTTTAGAAGCATTAGGATCATGGCTTTTTTGTTCAGCTGTTTACAGAAGCAGAGCTTAGGTACAACAATTTCTGTCCCATTTAGGCATCTCTACAGTGTGAGCTCTGAGATTATGGCTGAGTGCTGTCAGTACAAACAAATTTACAGTTGATTGCAGGTCCCAAGTAACCTCTTTACTTGTGTTTCAGATGTTTCTGCAATCACTGTCATCATGTTTAAATTTAGCATGCAACATCATGGCACTGACAATACTAGTTTTATGATACTTTTTGAAAATACTCCTAATAGTTCATCACCTCTTAAATTAAGCAAAATGGTCATAAAAATAATGAAACATTCTGGCTGCAGAGAATTCTGTATGGACAGAAAGATGAAGGGAAATGTACCTTGAGGTAGTTAGTTATGGTTTTTTTTCAAAGAAGAACATTTCAACAAAGGCCAGTGGCAAAACCACTTCTTTCTCATTTTGATGTATGACATCTGTAAATAACAGAAACTGACTTCAAATGAACCAGACTGTCCGCAATGATGGTATCTCAGCTATAGTACCTGTCAGGAGCACAGTAGACTTCCTTATAATGTAGTTTCTTTTTCTTTTACAGTTTTGTTGTAAGTGGAAGTTGACTACCTGGAGTTATAGTCCACTTATGGTAATTGTAGATATCTCATTTACTTCAACATTATCAGAATACCAGTGCATGAGAGTATAGACAGCTTTTGCGGGGTCTTATTATTTATAGCTGATTCCAGCTGGTTTTTATTACAAAATATTTGTATCTTAAGGCCATGTTGAAGATAAGTAGACAGCCATGACCCCACGTTATCCTGGGGCCTTTTGCAGTAAGTGGTGCTCCCAAAAGATGTGAGGCAACGGCTGAGTTTATCTGAATAGAGGACTGCAGTCCTGCATATATTTTATGACCTGTGCAAGAACATATGGGAGAGGTTCTGTGACTCCATAGACTCGGTGCTTCTCATCTCTTCCTGGGCTCCCTCCAGTCAGCAGAAGAAATTCAATGCCATTCCCCTGGGAAGGCAAACTCCATGGGACAGAGAAAACAGTGGGTGAAAACAGCATGGGTTTTCTCTTCAGGACAGGTTCTCCCATCCCTCAACTGCCCTTTTGAAAAGAACCTTTTTAACACATAGGAAGGATGTTTGGTTCTGTTATGGTAGCATGCGCTGCTTGAATTTCTCATAAGACCTATTTTCACATGTTTTTAACTTTTCAAAACTTTAACCTTTTGAGTGGAAGTGTCTGCCACAATCTGAATATATCTTTTTTCCTTTTTTATTTTTAGTCAAAATTATTAACCTCTTTCTGATTATGAGGACTCAAAAAGAAACTAAAATCAGGCTATTTGTTTTAAGCACAAGAACATCTTCTATATTGCTGGCATGGAACATGACACTTAGCAGGAAAATGATTTTTGTGTTAGAGATGTGCTTTTTTTGCCCTAAGAAAAACTCCCCATTCTTGATCAAGGTTTTGAAAAATGTGTCATTGATACTGACCAACTGAGCATATTCTGTCCCCTCTCAGTCCCTTTCTATGTCTGGACAATGCAGATGCCAATCTGACAGCGTGCTTAAGAAGGTGTGGGTCTGGGACACCAAGGCTTTTGCTGCAGGATCTGCATCAGATGGAGGAAAGCTCATGTGGGAAAGCTAAGCAGTACAGTCTGTCGTCCCTATGGTCTCAGCAGCTCTCACTTCTGAAGCACTGTGGTTGAATACTTATCTGAATTAGAAGGACAAATATTAGACTAGTTTTCTGCTGATGCTGTGGGGGGAAGAGAAACCTATGACAAGAGATTTTAACCAGAGTCTGATGAAAGCAAGGACTTGTTGGAAAGGGCTGACAAGCTAAGGAGAAGCTGGAACAGGAGAGTTTGAGTAGGAGCCTGGGAGCTTGTGGGAGACAGGGAGCCAGCAGCTGTGGAGGAACAGGTGAGCGTGGAGACAGGAGAGGGAGCGATGAAGGAGGATGGGAATGATTGAGCTAAAAACAAGGACAGGGAACCACTGGAAGAGGGTGAAAGGAACTGGAAAGGAAGGAGGAGCAAAAGAAACAAGGGCAAAGGAGAGGGACAAGTGGTAAGGAGCTATGGGAGGAGAACTGAGCAAAGAGGTGCAGAGAACAGGCCAGAAAGAGTGGATAAGTGAATACTGGGAGTAGGAACCAACCGAAGGAGAACTGGGACTGGCTGAGCAAGGACAGAAAGAGCAGATTTGGGAGCAAGTAAATGGGAATTTGAAAGACAGTGAGGCACTGAGTTCCTAGAGAGACTATGAGTGTAAATGACTGGGATTAGTATGAGAATCAGAGAACAAGGCTATTCAGGTGTTTTTGTCCAAGACCATTTAGCTGGAAGGTGTGTGCCAGCTCCATTTTTTCCAGGTCAGCACAGAGTTTAGCACATGGTGATTGGTTTCAGAGGGATTAAGAGAATGGTATGAAACACAAGATTTCCCTTGGCATTGCAGGGAGCATCATATGTCTGGAGCAGTCCATGCAAAATTTATTCATGATCCAAATGCAGACCAAATTCAGCTGTTTTAGTAGACCTTCTCAAGGAAATGAGACAGTGACGAGCCAAAGGTGAAGGAAAAATAAAACCAAAGTAAGGATTGAAGATTGGGAAAGAACAGAATGAGAGAAGCTGAAGCAGAAAGCACTCAGGAGACTTAAATGTAGCAAAATTATATGTACAGAGGATGGTTTGTACCCAACAAAGAACATTGTCCATGGACCAGAATGGAGCCCCAGATTCCAGTATTTCACCATTCTTCTGTTTTCTGCAAATGTCAGCAAAATGGGCCTCCCAACCCATTCTAATGTCTGTTACCCTGGTCTAGAATTGGGTCTGGACAGAGGATCTAAAGTTCCATCTCTGTGACAAGCCACAGAAGCATTGACAGAAAAGGCCGATAGACACTAGAGAGTAGGGAAAGAGGGACTTGGTTTTGCTGGTCCATTGAAAGTATGAAATGACCTCAGAGAAGGAAGAAATGAGGTGGGACAATAAAGGTGGCTTTGAATGAACCTTTAGTTCTTTTGTCTTAGGAATTAAAAAATGTGCAGGAACTGAAGCATAGACTGGCAAGAAGAGGAAGGAATGTTAACCTAATTATTATAGGGAAATGCTTCCTTGGACAAATGACCTTTATTTTTGCATCTTCCACAGAATTCTCCTGAGGCAATGTGATAAGAAAGCCATTTTAAAAGCAGGTTTTTCTACTTTTTCATTCACTTTCTTGAAATCCAACAGAGGAGCTTGAGGTCTAATTTGTAAAAATAGTGAGCATGCACAAGTGCATCTGAAGTCCAAGCCAGGCATGACTGTAAAAGAGGGAAAACAATTGTAGTACGCTGTGAAATTAGGAGTCAGTGCCTCTCAGTCTGGATAACTGGATAAGTACGTGAATGGATATTGTTACCCGCCCATTCACCTCCCTGTGCAATGACAGGTTAATATTTGTGATACAGCTGGATACTGTATGGGTAGGACTATGAGGAAATGAATCATTCAGAATACACAGCAGATCACAAATAACATTCAGTAAATAATGCCTAGAGCTATTCACTGAACAGTGATGCTAAGACTAATATGACTTTGCTGTAAAGTGGGTATCATCTATCCTATGGCCCCTGGAACACACAGGGTAAGTAAATACTGTATACCATATTGTATGGCTACAGGAGGGCTGAAGTAAAGTTGTACAGATTTTCCACAGATATGGAAGCTTTTGTGTCAAGACAGGGCCTCAACTTCCTTGGCATATAAAATTTGTGTAAATAATTCCTGGTGAGTGAGTTGGCACAGTAGGCTTTTAAAGTCCTGCAGAGTGAGAATGCATGAAGACATAGATCCTGATGAGCTCGATTATCTTCTCCCTGTGACATTTACACGGGTTAGAGTCAGGGGTACCCATGTCAATAAAAGCATGATCTCCTACTGTTTATGGACAGATCTCACTGAAATTACTTGTCATTTTAGTATGATTCCAGTGTTAGGCATTGTTTTCTTCCATTAAAAGTAAACACCTCATTGATTAAGAAATGCTTCTTTCTCTTAGTTGCTTGCTGAAATATCATGTCTCTTTCACCTGACTTTTCTTCATCCAGGATTATTTGCTTGCAATGAATTGTATCAATATGATCCCCCAGAGTACAAGTACTTCCATTTTAGGAACAGTACAAATGATATGAGTGTTCATTCTCCTGGATGTTCATCAGTCTTAAGTGGAGAGTTGAGATGCAAGCTCTTAATTCACATGAATATCCTCGTGTTCCCACTTGAGTTAGCTAGCTGGCTAGATGCAATAAAAATTAAGAGTACAAATGCTGCGCATACTTCAGCTGGAAGCCACCTGCTTTACCACAGAGAAACGGGGTAATCCTTTTGTCTGATGAAAGTCCTCCACCACTTTCCCACAGTTCCTTTTGTGCTCCACAGAAGCCAACAAGTTCTCCCGCAGTCCTCTGAAAAAAATAATACAGAGCCTCACTATACTGCTGAACAAAAGCTGGAGTCTAGCCCACAAAAGCTGTAGTTCCCCACCAGGGTTGCTCTGAGTCCCAGTGGAGGGCAGTACGTACATACAGCTTTATACAGCCATCTCCACACTGGTGAACCTGCTGCCCAACATCTAGAGCTAATCACCAAAGCTAACCTTGCAGTGAAGACTAAATCAGGAATTTTTCCTGTCCATCTTCTTCAGGGATTGCTACTTCTAATCAAAGAATGCCTATCGAGAATAAAAAATGGCTTAAACCAGCCTTTTTGGCATCTGTTTTTTGCCCTCACCAAATGTTATAAAACCTGTCACTGAATGACATGCCAGACAGATCTGAAATTCCTTTTTTAATATGTGGGTTGGAGGAGAGGAGAAAGAAAGCAAGAATAGAGTTCGCACTGACATAGCTCTAAGAGGCTCTCCAAATTACTTTTTCTTCTTGTTTTCAGCACTCATTTGTTTTAAACATTAACCAGAGATATAGAGTGTAAAACTAGCTGTGCTTATTTCTGTCCTGCAAAGTTTGGTTAGATTTGAATTCTTTGTACTGAAACCTACTCATCTTTCAAACATATGTTATTCTTTTTTTTCAAAGTCTATGGTCTCACCCTAAAAAAATATTACTTGCGTGGATCAGTGAGGGTTGTCGCCTGGGTAAGGACTACTGCATCTTTACTGAATCCAGTGGAGCTATTTATGCAAGCAAGGACTATTTGCAAGTAATTTTCAGGATGCAGCTGCACTGTGAAGAGTATTATATAGTCTATACAAATAGTGGGTATGCCTTGTAATCTTAAAGTCCTGGTACGTTTGCATGGAAACTCCACTAACGTCCTTACATTGTTTCTTATGACCTCACAGAGGAGCAATGTACTTTCAGAAGGTCTATTCCCAGAGCTTGCCAGGGTCTGACATTTTAATCATGAAAAGCAATTTATCTTATTTTCAATATTATCATAAGGATGACATAATCAAATCTCAAAAATGTACCTAATGGTGCTTAATTACATGACTTCAACAAAAGAAAAAAGATTTATCTGATAAAATGTAACTAAACTGTGAAAATCATTGTAATATTAGAATTATTCCATTATCATTGAACTAATTTGGAGATTTAAGACTGACCTCTTGGGAAGGCAAGATTTTTCAGTGAAATACAGCTTAGATACTTAGTATCTCACCTTTTAAAATGTTTTATTCCCATTCCGAGTTCTCTTTTACCTTAGAGAACATCATATGAATTAACTACAGTTATACGGAACTATGAAGTTATATTTCTATCCTATAGTTCCAAGGCAAACCAATTAATGTTTCAAGATCTTGCTCCCCTATTTTGCTGATGTTTCACAGAATCACAGAATCACAGAATCATATAGGTTGGAAAAGACCTTTAAGATCATCGAGTCCAACCATAAACCTAACACTGCCAAAAACCATCACTACACCATGTCTCTAAGTACCTCATCTAAACGTCCTTTAAATACCTCCAGGGATGGCGACTCAACCACTTCCCTGGGCAGTCTGTTCCAATGCTTGATAACCCTCTCGGTGAAGAAAAATTTCCTAATATCCAGTCTAAACCTCCCCTGGCGCAACTTGAGGCCATTTCCTCTTGTCCTATCACTTGTTACCTGGGAGAAGAGACCGACCCCCACCTCTCTACAACCTCCTTTCAGGTAGTTGTAGAGAGCGATGAGGTCTCCCCTCAGCCTCCTTTTCTCCAGGCTAAACAGTCCCAGCTCCCTCAGCCGCTCCTCATAAGACTTCTGCTCCAGACCCTTCACCAGCTTCGTTGCCCTTCTCTGTACGCGCTCCAGTACCTCAATATCCCTCTTGTAGTGGGGGGCCCAAAACTGAACACAGTATTCGAGGTGCGGCCTCACCAGTGCCGAGTACAGGGGCACAATCACTTCCCTAGTCCTGCTGGCCACGCTATTTTTGATACAGGCCAGGATGCCATTGGCCTTCTTGGCCGCCTGGGCACACTGCTGGCTCATATTCAGGCGGCTGTCAACCAACACCCCCAGGTCCTTCTCTGCCAGGCAGCTTTCCAGCCACTCTTCCCCAAGCCTGTAGCGTTGCATGGGGTTGCTGTGGCCCAAGTGCAGGACCTTGCACTTGGCCTTGTTAAACCTCATACAATTCACCCCAGCCCATCGATCCAGCCTGGCCAGGTCCCTCTGCAGAGCCTGCCTACCCTCCAGCAGATCAACACTCCCACACAACTTGGTGTCGTCTGCAAACTTACTGAGAGTGCACTCGATCCCTTCGTCCAGATCATTGATAAAGATGTTAAACAGAACTGGCCCCAACACCGAGGGGTCATATTCTTTCGGGTCATATTCTTTAAAAATCAGGCATTTCCAGTGCTCCTTATGCAATCCTTTCCAAATTCTCCTGAGTGAAAAATATGGCTAGGACATTAAGCAACACTACATGCATAATCTATAGATCATTGTACTAACGTACACCATATGTACCTTTGATTAAGGAAAAAAATCACTTGGCTTCCACATAAAGCCTTACTAAAAGCTAATGAAATTATATATGCAATGGGTTTTGCATAATGATCTGTGCAGTGTGCTGACTACACTAGTATGGTATTAGGACAGTGAACTCTCCACAGAGTAAAGCTGAGAACTAGTTAAAAAAATTACAAACCTTTGACTATTTATTTGTTTACTAACAAGATTAAAAGAAAAAAGTAAGGTATTTTTACATATACACCAAGAAACAAGGTGTCACTTACTATGTTGGCTCCCAGGACAGAGAGGTATGTTTTGCTATATAGACAGTCAAGGATATTACCAGATTTGGGGCAAGGCTCTTCCTGGCTGCAAAATATCAAGGGTGCCTTGTTTATAAGAGAACTACATCAGTTCATGTTGTGTCAGCATCTGATGTGTTTGCAGATCTCGCAGACTTCATTTCAGCAGTTACACCTCCCAAGAAGTTCTGTTCTTGGTCTGAGAAAGACCATACTGGTAGGAGGGGGTTTTGAGCAGATAATACTCTTAATTTATCATTTAGGGTGATTGATTATGCACTATATTTATTAACAAGGATATTATTTGCCTGCTGGACAACTTCAGACTTAGTGCACATTTCCTGGGTGACTCTACTATTGTAGAACATTTAATTCACTGTTGGTTTTGCTGTATTTGAAGTTGTCTATGATATGAAATTATTTTCCGGCTTATAATAATGCTATTTACTACTAGTATATTATTTTAGTGAGAGAGAGAGAGCAAAGTAGAGATCAGAGAAGATAGTACCAGGACAAAATGGGCTATAGATAAAGCCCTGATCTCTAAATTGAAGATAGAGGGTTCTTCAGGTGCCGACCTACTTCTGTAATGCTCAAATTCGTCTTGCTCAACCTTACATGTCTGCAATATGAGAAGGTGCACAAAAGAGGCAGTGCCGAAAACCCTTCCTCTGTGCTCAGCTAGGTGAGAGGATATGCTGATTTCCTCCTTGAAAACCCTACTGCATCACCGCAGTTTCCCTTGGGGCTCCCTTCCCAATGACAGTGTCATGGTCACACCCTAGCATCTACTTTATCACCAACCTTGGCATGTGAACAGCCCTTCACCATATTCTCATAGTCACCAGATAATCACAACCCTGCCCTGAATTTGTGCTTTCCCTTCTAATGAAGAAAGCACTTCCTCCTCCTGCTCTGTAGTACCTAGTTGATCAAACCCTTGGCCTTTTCTGGCATTACAAAATCCTTTATCACTGAATGGAGCAAAGGCTGCCCGGCACACACCCGGTCCTGTACTAATTGATCAGTTTTGGGCCCCCCACTACAAGAGGGATATTGAGGTACTGGAGCGTGTGCAGAGAAGGGCAACGAAGCTGGTGAAGGGTCTGGAGCAGAAGTCTGATGAGGAGCGGCTGAGGGAACTGGGGCTGTTTAGCCTGGAGAAAAGGAGGCTGAGGGGAGACCTTATCGCTCTCTTCAACTACCTGAAAGGAGGTTGTAGAGAGGTGGGGGTCGGTCTCTTCTCCCAGGTAACAAGTGATAGGACAAGAGGAAATGGCCTCAAGTTGCGCCAGGGGAGGTTTAGACTGGATATTAGGAAATTTTTCTTCACCGAGAGGGTTATCAAGCATTGGAACAGGCTGCCCAGGGAAGTGGTTGAGTCGCCATCCCTGGAGGTATTTAAAGGACGTTTGGATGAGGTGCTTAGGGACATGGTGTAGTGGTGGGTTTTGGCAGTGTTAGGTTTATGGTTGGACTCGATGATCTTAAAGGTCTTTTCCAACCAATATGATTCTGTGATTCTGTGATTCTGTAATACTTAAGCAAATTTTAGTTCTGAGCTGTATAGCTGCATCCCTAGCCCGGCTCATCTTAAAAGAGAATAGTATTAATAACAAAACACATAGTAGAAAAGGGAGTTTCCAGGATTCAGGTAGCTCTGTAATGGGTGAAATATTTGTGCTTTAGATGTCTTTATATCTTCCAATGACTATTACCAGTAGTAATCAATGACTTACAGAGGGTTCCTTGGGTAAGACTATATACTAATACACTTATTTAAATGTAATCTTCAAATTACTGGATAGATATATGTGAAAATATTTTTGTTAAGACTGATTTTGTAGAGATTCCTTTCCAAAGGACTATTGACGGTTGGTTTTCTGTCACTTGTCATCAGCTTGATATTTGACTATGAGTTTTATCACAATACAGTGTGAATAAGAAGCTAGCCAGCACTGTGTAGCTGGTAATCAAGGAGAGCTTATGCATCATAACTGTCCTAGATGAGATTCAATTCTCTGTGCATTTTGGTCAGTGTAATATTCCTACAGCTTCCAGGTTCATAGATGTTTCACAAAAAGCTGTAGACCTTAATCTAATGTTTCTAAATAGGAAATAGAGTCAAACCAAATGGGCAGATTGTTGTCCCACAAGACAGATATTGGGACGTTCAGAATAGAAGAGTGAATAATTGTATGAAATTATATTAATTGTAATTACTATCAATTCTTAGCAAATATGGCTAATGAGTCATTAATAATTCCTTGCTAAAAATAGGGAGAATATGTAAGTACGTATTTCATAGTACATCACAAACAAATAACACTGCAGGTATTGTAAAAGTAGCTCTCTCAAATTGTACCAAAACAGGACAAATATGTGTACTTTAGCAACTTTCAAGGGTTAAAATATCATGGCACATTATATATACATTTATACCAAAGGCCAGAGGGGTAGTAGTCCCATTTCATAATCACTACAGCGTTTTATGGAACTTCTGCCTCTTTATGGTTCTGTGACTTCCCTCATTCGGGGAGGCCAGAATGAAAAAAGGTCAAAATAGATGTCAGCCCAAGCAATTATGAAAGAGAGAACTTGGACATGACCCTGAGATTAGAAATGGTGACCTGTCACAGTAACAGGGGAAAACCTGCCATGCTGCCTTTTTGTCAAATACAAACTACCATGGCAGTCTTAAAAAGTACTGTCATTTATTTGCATTTTAATCTCTTTCACCTCTAATGTTGGGCTTTCCTTCTCATCTTCTCTCTTCTGCCATAAGCAGATGGCTCAGATCGCAGAAAATAGGCATAGAGTTTAGAATATCCACATCTTCTGCAAAGAAAGGTCTTGGGAAAATGGATCAAAAATGTATTTGTCTGGACATGAGGAGCAGAAATAACACAGTAAGCAAATTGTGGCCTGATTCTGGACACTGTAGGAAATATTCTAGGGTTCGTTTAAGGTCAATGAGAGCTTCATTTCAGATACAAAACTATGTAAATAGGAATGGAAGAAGAACCTGAACAGAAAAGGATTTGGAAGTGAAACTTTCCCTGTATTTTTTATTTTTTACATATTTCAGGTTTATTCATAGTAACTTAACAAAAATTCTTGCTATTTTTATTTATTCACAAAGGAGGTATTTTTCAGTTTGTTTGGTTTTTAACATGCCTGATTTGAATTAACCATGTCAGTCTTTGGAATTAATTCTTTTCATAGAGACAATGCTATTGTCTCTGCAGTACATCTTTTACTTCACAGTTCGCCATCTGTGGAAAGAATACTGTGGGAGAGATATAGTTCATTTTCACTGATAAACCATGAGGGCCATGATAGCAGAACACAGGGATGGAGTGTTTAACTGGGCCATGAATCAAGGATCTAGCAGCAACATGACCAGTTCTTGCTCGGAAATGGAATTTCCACTTGCCACTCTTTAGCCAAAGAAAGGGGCATATTCTCAAATGTCATCAGCCCAGCCCCCCAAAATTCTGATATGCAAAGTAGCAATGCTTTCATATTATAGAGTTGTCCTTTTTCACCAGGACGAAAGTTTTAATTTCTTTACTATTCAGCAAATTAAAATGTTTAGTTATTGCTGCTCTTTCCATGCAGCCTGGAACATTGTTATAGGATTTTTAATAAGTTTTATGGTGGTTGCACCTCAGAAGTTTCTTCTTTGCCTCCAGGCTATTCCTATGGCAATCTTTCTTTCCTACCTGAACAGTAGAAAAGTCCCTTTCAACATCTGTACATGCTTTCTGTAAACAATCAGTGTTCACTATTCAGAACAGCAGATATTTCATTATAACTTTTTTACATTCTGGAAATTAATACAATAATGTCACATTGTGTTGCTAAGTCTGATTTCCTAACAACTACGTTATCATCAAAGCTGACTGAGTAAGATTAGATCTGCCTCCTCCCGCCTTGCTGTGACAAGTTTGTAGTTATTCCAAAAGGTGTGGCTTGATTACAGAAGTCCTATTTGCTGAAAAACAAATGTCTGGAGATCAGACATCTAGGAGTGGTATTCTTGATAAATTTAAACTTTGCCCTCCCAAGTCTGAACCGCAGATGTATGTGACTGCCTGTGATCAGTATCATTTTTTTACCCCACTCTTGAATAGCTGCTGTGCCAGGAGTAGGAAGTAAAGGAAAGGCTACCCACTGTAACAGAAATCAAACTTGAAAATATGAGCTAGGTCTAATGAAAGGTTAGAGAAAAACCTTAAGGGAAAAGTTATACTCGTTACATTAATTTATTCCACTTTGCTGTGTTCTCTAACTTTTACTGTGGTAAAGCTTAGAATGACTATTGAAGGTAAAGGGTCTTTTCGCTGTGTAACGCTGTTGGCAGGGAGTCAGTCTTCTTTTTCTGTCTATGTATCTACTGCTTGTGAGGCTTCATGTACGAAAACACACTGCTATACAAATAATATGACAAATCCTGCTACTGTTATTAAAGGAGAGAAAGGCTGTTACTTTAAAAAAAATTTTAATTCTATCCTCAATCTTTTTTCTGTTGCTACATTTTCTCAGAGCCTGAAATGTTGTCCAATGCACCTATCTAGTGAGAATATTAAGTTATGTCAAGACAGCTCCCTGTGTCTGTATCAAAATAGCTGCTCAGTTGCACATATGCTTCACAAATACAAAGTTACTTCCCATTTGTACCTGCTGTACTTTCGACTGCATCTGCCTTTCTTCAGCATGTCACTGAAAGGTTGGCTAGGAACTGTCTGTCTGATCCCGGTTTGGGACAAACTCTTCTTCTTACATTTGCTATCATGTAAAAACACAGAAATAAATATTTACATCAGTAACATTCGAACTTCCATTTGACAGTGTGGATATTGCACATGGAATGTAGCTGAGATTCAGAGCGTATATGTTGTACTCTTTTCTTTTTCCAGAATTTAAAATTAAGAAAATACAAGGTCAGAGGATATGTAGAGACCGTCTCAAGATTGCTGCCCTTACAAAGTGCTTCTAAGCTTTGACAGGATCATCTAGTATGCAGTGTATATAAATAGGCATCCTTCCCAGTTGCATTGTGAGTCTGAATATACATTCAGAACATTCACTATGATTTTTGGCTGATGTTCAGTGGATCACGAGATGCTCCCATCACACAAGAGTAAAAATAGAAATATGCTGTGTCCTTCCAAACCTGCTGTGAACAAAGTACGGCTGTTGAAAATATGTATGTGACCATGCAGGTAAGGACTAAAGCATAATTTGTATAAACGTGAATAAATGCCATAAGTAATAATTTTGATTGTTTTATTTTGCAACTAATATTCTTTCAAAATGTGTAGTTTTGTGTGGACTTGTGTAAAGAGATGGCACTTAAAAGCGCTTGTAAGGTTCCAATAGTTTCACTCCTATCCCTTATTGTTAATATTGGAAATAACATTGAAAAAGAAATACATACGCATGCAATTAAAGACTCTCTGATATTGAACAATTACAAGGCAGGTAAATGAATAGTGTGTGGGCGGCTGGTGGTTTTAAATTGGAGAAATTGATCTTGCAGTTTCATGGGTGTATCTGTATAAAATAAAGGAGGAATAAATATAATAACTTCTTCTTTCACCCTAAGGGAAGTTGTGATTGCTTTTAAGAAATCAGACAAATGGGTGCAATTTTTTCTTGAAAGCTAAGTCTGATTTTAATCACTCATCTTAACCACCATTTTTAAAGTCAACCTTCTACCCCAAATATGCAAGTTAGCTGTTGTTCCAGGATGAGATTCACCCATGCTGATGTAAAACTCATGTTTCCACAGTATGTATTTGTATTATTACTAGGGGAACAGAAAGAAACAATGAATGTAGTAATCCTGTATTCATAAGGTCTTAAACAAAATATACAATGGTTCATAACAACCAACTTTTTACAAGCAGCGTAACTTTTCAGTTTTAGTCTTTATGAAATAACACAAACTCCTGTGAAGTAACAAATAATTATAGTGTGGAGAGAAATGGCCATATACCTTTCATACGCAAGGCGTGTAGTAATAACTTAATACAATATTTTATTTCCCAATGCAGATAAATTATAAATTTAAAGAGCAGAACCAGCACAATAAGAATAAGCAGTGAGGCAGCTCTCCAAAGCAGCGTAGCTGAAACACCTGTCATTAGGTTTTGATAGCCAGTGGTCAAGACCAAGCCCAAAATGGAAAGACTCCTTCATTCCTGTATTAGTGGGGTTTTAAGGCTTATTGTGATCTCCACAGCAAAAAGGATGACAAGCCTGTGTGTTCCTCTAAAGATTTGATCACTGGAGTTTCTGGTATGACACAACCATGGACCTAGTACCAACCTCTCAGTGTGAAAGTGCAAGCAAAATATGCTTCTTTCTTTATTGCTTTCTATTGAGTGTCATTCAACTCCATGCCCATGCCCCAAGACCTTTGTTGTTGGCGTTGTAAAGAAGGTGGCCCTCCCTGGACCTGAGCACAGACAAACATGAAAAAGTATTACAGATATCAAGAAGAGAGCTAGTCACTGAATGGGAAACATTTCTTTGAGCAGACACGTGTCTGGCAGCAGGTAAAAGCTGAGATGAGTTATCTGAAGAAACTACTTCGGATTTGGTGGGAGGTTTTTACAGAAAGGCAAAAGAAACCAGAAAGATGTGGCTTCGGCCCTAGCTGGGCTGGCTGAGAAAGCTGGCTGAGAAAGACCAAAGAGGACATCAGATTGGCTTGCTGACTTAGCCTTGCTCAGGATGATAAAGGCTGCAGAAAATGCGGGCAGGATGCCTGACCCCAGGTAGCACAAAGCCTTGCTACTGTCTTTTCCTGAGTGTGTCTGTGCAGATTGTTTTGCCAATTACCTTAATGTTGGCTGGGAGTGCAGAAAAAGGAATCACATAGCTTGTCAGATACAACTGTCAGCAAAACGTTTGATGAAGACTTAGCCATGCTGAAGAGAATTGTCATCTTAGCCTATGCTGTCTGGCAACTGGATGCAAATCTGATGGAAGGAAAAAAAACCCAAAACCTTGATGACTCTATGATGTCTACAATGGCTTCATGATAAGTCTGTCAGAAGCTCTCCATAGTGGATATGTGAACTGCACCAGACAGCTTCAATGGATGTGGGTGAGAGCTGGAGGGGAAGAGAGGAGCTATTACATCGATATTGAATGCAATATTCAATGCTACATTCAATTCTGCTGATCCCAGATGTGCATGGAGAATCAGAAAGGAGCTAGTCCAGAAATCAATGCATGGAAGTAAAAGGTAAGAAAGTCTATGGAGAGCCCATTAAGAAGATAAGGAAAGGAGTCTACTTGGAAGTACAGGAGTGGCTGGTTGAATCTATGGATGGAAAAAGAGCTCTGGAAGGCATTAGAAAGAGACAATCGAGTACTGGTATTCTGCCTGGGACTTCTGAGTATTGGCACAGTGAGAGTACACTATGAGAAAATGCCTCTTTCGATAGCACAGCACTCACTGGGGAAGAAAAAAAAAAAAGGCAGACTTGGTGCCAAAGTAGCTGAAATAATTTTGACTTCAAACTATATTCTGGCAAATGCCAATTATATCTGTCTTTAAAAATACAAAATTTAAGTCTACTGAGAGTAGACTTTTTCATGAATCATACTAACTGCATTCTCTTCAAAGAATGAGACATTTTACTCAACATACTGCAGTACTTCATAGGCCAGAAAGAAGTGTACAATATTGCATTTACTTTTGACTGTGGTACATGGAAATTTCATACACTAGCCCAGAAGTCAACAATTCCTTGCAACTGATGAAGATTTATTTGACTTTAACTAATTTTCTCTGTCATAGCCTTCCTCTCTCTGGTCTTCTGTAATGATACATGGATATACATTTTAATACATTGCAAGCTCAAACAACTGTACCTAAATGTGTTTAGAACAAGTTTTGGATAGACACATAGAAAACAACTGCAGCAGTTGCTGATGAGCACACAGGAGGAGACAGGTTTTTGTGGTGTACAGGGGATCGGGTTTTGCACTGGAATGTCTGCCCTCAGAAGCTTTCACATATGCATGTCAAAATTGTTCCTAAGTTTTTCAGGAGTAGAGGATAGGAAGGATAGCTAATTGCTTGGGCATTGGCTTGTGACTCAGGATTCCTGAAGTCAGTTCCCAGCTTGACCGCAGACACCATCACAAAAAGGGACTGACAAAATGGGTGCAGAAACTTGATAAGTTTAAGGAAGGATTTTGGTCAAGAGAAATCTAGACTTCCTCTCCAGAAATCACTTGGCTTTTCAGCCTTTCTTTACCAGTAAAGAAGATTTAATTTGACAAGGGAAATTCACCTACTACCAGCTTTGGCAAAATGCTTTTCTCTTTTTCTTGAATGCAGTATATTGCTATGCAGGGCACAGCTTGCTTTGTTGTTAACATTGCTTGCATTTTTTTCTGCAAATATTCTTCTTTTACCTTATAAAGACTCTTCAGAAATACTGTTTCCTGAAATTTTTTTACTAGCATCAAAGCACTTAATGAAATCAATTATACATGCATTTGTTTAATCCAACTATTAATAACAAAACAATAAGAACTAATATAATGCATATGAGAATGTCACTTGTAATTTTTCTGCTAGACAAAAATTTTACTTTAGAAATTTTTAAAGTTTCCAGTTGTAATTAAATGCATAATGCCCATCAAAGTTTCTTTCTTCTATACATTTACATTTTGAAAAGGCATGACTTTTTTCTTCAGGGAATGATGAAAAATATAAAGCATGATGAGGTTTCAGCATTGGATATAGGAGGGATGTTGTCCATCAGACATAGTAAATTGTCCAGCATGTCTAATGGGATTCTGATTAAAGAACTTTCATTAAACTAAGTATTTTCTGAAAAATTAGCAACAAACTGATGTCCACATCTGGCTTGCTTGCTTTCATTCATATCTAGAGCCTCAATATTTGTTTCCAGATAAAATTAAGTAAAAGTTTTAAATTGAAAACTGATCATTGTAGCATAAAAACTCTTTTTTTCTGATACTGTAAAATAAATGCCAAATAGCCTGTTTTCCAGCAAGTAAAAAGCTCCCTAGAGGTGTAACAACAGATATGCTTCTGCATACAGTGCAGATAAGGAGGCAGTTTTTGTAAGCCTGGAACTACATTTTTCTTCAGATGAAATCCAGCAATAGCATTGACAGTTGCCATATACCTGGGGAATCTGTGAGCAATAAATTAAAATATAGCGTAATTGGCTAGGTCATTCAATCTTCATTTTGTCTTAGGTCTTTCCTACTAATAGAACTGAGTCATGTCAGATATTGGGTCTTGGTTTTGAACTATGGATCCAAATATTTTTCCAAAGGTAGTTTTGTTAGAGACCTCTATGTGTGAATTGCAACATAAAGCTCGCAAGGAGGAAGTCTGTACAATATGGCATCAATTTAAAAAACTCCAGATGAAATTTTCAGTTGATCTTTTGGTTTTAGTGAATTCTGATGCATGTCATGAACCCACTGACACTACCTATTGCTTGCTTTAAAAAAAAGGAAGAAGCAAAGCAGAAAAGTTACCAGTGGCTACGACATGTCATAAGTCTGAATACAGGTTTATCAGTGATGTTGGATGACACCACACCGTTTTCTTTAGTGGTTCATTCAACTAACAACAACCTTTGCCTGTGGTAATGCCATTGACCTTGACCCTATTAGAAGGCTCACCTTTGGCTCATAACACACAGTTCAACTTGCAATCAATTACACCCAAGCAAGCCGTCAGTAGCTGAGAGTGTTGCACAAATTGTTTATCTTAATGTTTATCTGATAAATATTCACAAAGGCAGAGAAGGGAAATCACATGCAGTCAAGATAAACAGTGGGTCAGCGATTCTGAGTACAATAGCATTTGTTTTCTCTTTATAATTACCAGAAAATCTTACAGTTCTGTTGAACATATGACCAAGGAAATCTATGGAGATATTTTCAATTACTCAGATTTCTGCCATGCTGTGAACAGTTGTTTCTTCCTTTTTTCTTTTCTCTCTCACCACCTATAATCTCCTAAGGACAATAGTTAGTCAAACCTCAAGACATCAATGACTGAAGAGGTTTTGTACAATTACAAAAAATATGATGATTGAGCAAATTATATTATTTTTCAGGACTATTATGAAATAAGAAAATGTAAAAAAAAAAAAAAAAAAAGAAAAGAAAGGAAAAAAAGAACAAGCCAAAAAGAAAGAGCCACAGTAGATTGCTGATGTTGTTTCTTCAATAAATCCAAATAACCACTGATTCACTCATTAACTGAATGAATCAGAGCAAACTATCTCAGTGGTGAGAAGGCAAGAGCAAAAATCTGCAAGACATATTAAAACACGTAGCAAAATTATCTCATTGCCTCCGCCCAAAGGTAAAGCTAAGGCTTGTAAACTTCCTTGAGAACATTGGGCATGACAGGGAAGAAGATGAATGGAACATTTCCTTTCAAGCGTGGATCTTGCTGCTGTGTCCTGTATCTTCATTGTCTTTAAGAATGGATTCCCACAGTGTGCGCTGCATGACTCTACCTTAGCTCTATGCGCGCAATTGAGACACCGTGGAAAACAAGGAGGCTGCTGCTCAGTGCTGCTGTAGCATGTGGTACCCTTTCTCTGATTCCTGTATTGTCTGTCTTCTCTCAATAGACCCTAAGCAGTTAATTGTGTTTTATCCAGCAGTCACTCCTGTTGCTGTACTACAGTGTCTCTATTGTTGTTATACATCTTGGTACGGACAAATTAAATGAGAGTAGGGAACTGCTGCCAGATTTCTTATGAAGGACATTGGCCCAGAAGGGGCAAGGGTACAATGTGAAACCTTTAATAAACTTAGTCTATGTGGATGTGAATTCAGAATTTTCTTTGTGAATGCTGACAATTCTTTGACCAAATTAACCTTTTCTATTCACTAGCTATTCCAAATATCAGTAATGACCACTGGGCTTTCTTGGTTCTGTGTACAAAAGATAGGGCCGTGATCCAAAATAAAAAGTATTTGTAGGTATGTTTGATGCTAGTTACCCTAAAGAGTAAAATACACCCTGGGTATTGTTTCTGCTTTTGTTTTTGTTTTGAGACTTGATGAAGCTTCAGGATTTAAGTCTGGTAATTAGACAAGGTGTAGATGGTATTTTGAATTATTTATGCAGTGCTCTTTAAAAAGTTAGGTAAAAAATTAGCTGACAGCTTGCTTATATTCAGATAGGTGAGTAAGATTAATTTTTTTTGATGACAGCACTGGAGCTTGATTAAAATCTCTTAATTAAACTGGTGCAACTGAAAGAAAAAGGCAGCGTATGATTGTGTGTGTATGTATGCTTGTGTGAGAATAGTACAGTCTATTACAAAGCCAAAACTTTGTCTAACAGCACAACAAAAAATAGTAATTGTACATCAGCTAGGTAGATAATCCGGGTAGATAATCCATTTAAAGTAAGTAATGGATTGAGCACCTTCAGGCAGTGCTTACGTTGCATGTTTTGTCGGAAGGAAGGTGAGAACCACATGAAAAGCCAAGGTTATAATAATGGCTGTCAGTGAAGCAAACAGAGGGACCTGGGCAAACCCTTTTTCAAGTTTCTAGGAAGATATGTGTGCTCTTGCAGATATTGCAAGCCACAGCAGAGACTATATATGTTGTATATGCATGTAACATGTTTATATGTGTACTTAGACAGCTGTTACGATTACTTAGGCCCTGATTCTTCCAGTATTTATGCGCTGCTTAACGTCAGCATGTGAATCATTTTTGCACACTGAAGGATCATGAAAGTCCACCAAAAAAGAGTGTAGGTGTTGCACCAGTGGCCATGATGAAAAAAGAAATCCTATACAAGCATACTGCTTTCTGGCTACATCGAACGAGCTTTGAAAATTCTCCCTCATGGGGATAAACTTGGATTTGCAGAAGGCAAGAAAAGATTGACATCTGTAGCTGTGCATAACAGCTTTTCTGGCATGATTAATGGAAAGAGGTCAGCTATGAATATGACATGATGACAAAATCTAATCAGTATGACCACACATAGGCATAAAACATAAAAAATAAAGAACTCAGATTGGAGACTTTGAGCATCTTTAGAAATCATACATAAATGTTATATTGGTAAAAATATAAGCCTCTTGTCAGTTAACATTCATTTGATGTTTCATTTACTTCTTCACTTCTGGAATGAAACATTTTATAAGTACTTGTGGAAAAAATACATATATGGTATAACCCTACTTTATAAATTTATTATGGTGTTTAGGAAACCAGCAGATCTATTTATACATAATAAAAGTAACGACCGTGCTTGTTTCAGTGAAGTTTGTGTTGCGAATAGATATGTTCCCTTTTGTCCTACAGAAGTTTGTAAACAGCTCCATCTTCAGGCATCATTCTCTGTGCTAAAAAAGAAAAAGGCAACAATTGTATCTACCACAAGCTTTCAAAGACCTGTTAGCATTTTACCACTTACACCAATTTTTGTCACTTAAACCGATGTAATGGTCTCATATAACCACTTTCCACATACATTAAGTTGAAAGAAAATCATTGGGATTGAACCAAGCGTCTAACAAATGAATCCTGGTAGGTCAATGGCAGAGTAGATGTATGACAAGAGTACGTTTAGCTATATCTAAATTAGACTGAAACTGCATTGCAACCACTAGAATGTCTTTCTGTCAGCAGATAGATCCCAAAGTGCTCAAGTCAAATCAATTTTTAAAATGTGTGTGTGGCTAAACAAAAATGAATGAAGTGAGAGAGGCAGCACTGAGAAAATGTTAACATGCAGGAGATGAAATACCTACAAATCTTGGAGAAGGTACATCTCCCAAAGTCAGGCCTGCAGAAGGGCCTTTTGACTATCATTCAGTGTGAGAATGAGATGTAATTTCATCTGCTGGCAGGAGTGTAAATGAGGTGTTCCTCAGACACCGAAGAGAGTGTAATTCTATTGTCCGATGGGTGTTTTTCTTCCCAGTGGCAGCGCCTGAATAAACCGATGAAATGGATCTGGGAATAGATTTTTTTTTTTCTGTAATATGTTTGAAATAATTGATTTTTTTAATTTGAAAACACTGTGGCATATATTTTGCCTCTAGAATCTCCAGAAGGGATCTCTGTTTATGTAACAGGATATTTGGTAGTGGATAATATGATCATTTCTAGAATCATAACCTAAACTGAATATATTAGTCTGTCAAATATCAGTATGTTTGGCATTTTAAAATACAGTCTTTTGTCTTCACAATTATTTCCTATTAATCCTGCTGATCAGATCACTGTTATTCTGAAGTACTATCTGTGTGTTTGCGTATTAAATAGACGTATGTGATCTGCTTCTGTGTGTTTGTGTGTGTAGGTGTACATGAAAGGTCCTTTTGTACAAGTTGTCATTTTGTCCACCAATCAGACATAAGATAGATAAAAATCTTTTCAATAAATCTACCACTAGTCCTTTTAGAACATATACGTAGGTGTCATTTTCTTACTTGATTAAAAGTTTGGGTTTTTTTCTTGTTTAGTTATAAGATTTAGACCTAAAAACTATCAGTAAAGTTTTCCAAATGCTTGCTAATAGTGTATTACAACAAATACAGCAAGCATTAATCCCACAATTTACTTGACAAGTAGCTGTAACTGCTAATATATACACCTTAAAATTATATTCATTGAGTAAATTTGACCAACTTTGACCAAATTTAACAGCAATGTAATTTGACCAGAGTTTTTGTACTTCAGGCAAGTTTTTGCTGTCTGTTTCCTATCCATTTGAAAATTAGCTATCTAAGAACTTCAGAGTATTTGATGCTTTTCTGAACTGGTCGTAATCCCACTGGGTTTACCTGAAGTAAGTGGGGTTTTTTGTTTTAACCCTTCATCTTTCTGTGCCCGAAGATACATTTATGCTGCAGAAGATACTAGAGGTAGCAAAGACCTAATTAGCTGTAAGTCTAAAGGTGGTGGAGTTGTCTTAGGCCTTTATTCTGAGTAATATGAGGGGAATCCATGTGTGTGTAAATTTATTCATAGTTGTACATTTATTCAGTTGAACACTGGAATAATATGCAGCCCTTGATGGGAAGAGGAAGAGAAAGGGGGGAACTCAGACTTGTAAAAGTGCATTTAGTTCATCCACTTTATTTCCCACTGTATGAAAAGGAATGCTGTTTTTTATATTATTATTTTGATATGGTGATAGAAAGAAGCTGTGTGCAAAAATGTAGTATGGAATCTTGAATTTTACACAGAACATCTATATAATGGAATAAACTGAGTTGAAAGCATACCATCATTGCTACAGAAAGACTTCAGAGAAATAAGTGCAAGTTGTTTGTTGACATTTTTAACTATTTCAGAAAAGCCCAGATCTGATTTAGGGTCCAGTCCTCTACCTTTAGATTCCAGTGGGAGCTTGATCAATCTCTTCAGTAACTGAGAACACAAAAGATAACACAAAAGATACATGCATTGCTTCTCTAAAAATCGTAATGCACAAAGAAACATTTGACTTCATTTCATAAAGGTTCTGATTTCACCATCTCTATATGTACATAGCTAGTCCTATCAAATTAATGGGACTATTTTTAATCTGAAAATAGGAACATGTTTGTATAGCTTACTAAACAAATGTGCTATATTTCCCACACACACCACACCGCAAAATACTGTATCTACATTTTGTGCCAAAAGCAAAGGAAACTGAGTGTTTATGGTGTTTATTAAAGTACTATAGAAGGTACAGGATG
This sequence comes from Mycteria americana, assembly GCF_035582795.1. Lineage (NCBI taxonomy): Eukaryota > Metazoa > Chordata > Aves > Ciconiiformes > Ciconiidae > Mycteria > Mycteria americana. Next base: position 61,194,920 of record NC_134368.1, read on the forward strand.
TGGACCCCATGATCTATATGCAAATTTAATACATGCCTAGAGATGTTATTCCAAAACCTAGTATGGCAAAATCCTGGCTCCACTGAAGCCTGTAAATTTCCATTGACTTAAGTGGAGCCTGGATCTCCTCCACATCATTTTCTTGCTGTATTATAGAAATGCTAACCAAAGCTATTGAATTTTAAGGGATGAAAGTACTTCCGTAACTACATCAATGGGAGATCTGAGCATTTCTTTGAAAGGTGGGGTTTGGTTTTTTTTCAAAAAACTTTTATTTCTTTCTCTATAGAGCCTACAGGACTTTTACCAAAGGTAATGGCAGAATTATATTAGCTTTTATTAGAACAAATATTGGATAATTATTGGAGCTTATTGGAGTTTAGTTAAAATATTAAAGTTTAGTTAAGTTACCTCAATAAGAAAAGAGAATTCATTTTAGTCATTAGAAAAGGATACCTTTAGTATGAGCTTCCGATTATATATCTAATGATCATTTAGAAAGCTGTGCTCATCAGCAGAAGCAACAAAGCAATTAGTTATGGCTGACAAAACGTTTTCACATGTGAAGTCATCTCCTCAAGAAATCTTTCTTTTTTAAAAAAAAGGCAAAAACTTTTTGTGCGATGATTATCTAACTCATATACAGTTTCTGTAATTTTTTATCAATGTGTTGCTGAAATTATTGTCCTAATCATATATTCCTGAGCAATAGAAGTTGTGGGTTTGGTGAGTAAAATACTTCTAAAATCATCTGAATAGTCTTCTTTATATTTGAATTTTAAAAAAAAGAAAGTGGGATATTACTCTTCTCTGAGCCCTTAGAAAGAGAATCTGAAAAAAAAAAACCAAACACTGAAGTAGCTTTTGGCTATCTCAAACCAGTAGTTGCTAATCCTAAATCAGACTTCCATTAGTGACTATGGAAAGATTTTGACCCAAGTCAGCATAAAGCTTGGATTTATTTAAAAATCTTTAATTTAGAATATTCTGACTGAAGGAATTGCTTAGATCAAAGGGGCTGGGTTGGACACAGCTCTAATTCAGATTATTGCTTAGAAGGACTCAGAGTAACTGAGGACCTGAAGTCTTTGGCAGGAGATGTATTTAATTCTATAATTTTTCAGATATACTTTGGTAGCCTGCTGTTTTGCTTGCTTGCGCTCTCTTTCCTTCTCATTAATAAAGTCAGAAGTAGAAACTCCCTCGGACATTCTCTCCATAGGCTTGCACCGTTGACAGTATTCCTTTATAAATCATCTCCCTGTGTAAGCTTTCATTTTGGTTCCTTGAAAGGGGTTTTCCAGCCTGTCTGGTGACGCATGTGGTGCGTTGCCAAGCAATAATGGAAATGAACCCGTCAGCTCATGGTTCCCTTCCCAGGATAATCTGCCGCCCCATCTGCGCCTTTGCAGCAAACTTCTGCTATTGCAACATCTGCCCAATGGTTATTATACGATCCATTTAATATATTCTAGAGGAGCCATAACCACCGCTGTGCCTAGATGGGATACCAATAAGGCCTCAGCAGACATGCCAGAGCAGCCTCTCCAGGGGACTGAATTGGAGCCAGATTCACCATAGTCAGTTAAGTACACATTCCTTTGGTACATGTGTGGCTAATCTACTTTTAATTGAGCTCCATTGTTTTCATATATTTAGTAAACAAACGTGCATAGGTACAAAAGCTGCTGCTTGTTGACAACACAAACAGTATGCAGCTTGTTGGAGCTTTGGACAGGCACCCTTGGCAGTAGATGTGGTAGAGCGTATTTAATGCGCAGACATATTTCTTTGTGCTTTTTGCCTTTTTCTTTTTTTTTTTTAACATTTCCTGGATTTTTGTGTCCCAGCAGCCTATTCTGTGTGATTATCACAGCTGAGTGTAGGTGCAAACACAAGGTCTTGCTCCATGCAGAGACATCTGTGTGCCAGCATTGTTAGAGGGTATGAAGTGGGTTTTGTTTTGGTTTGCTCGCCCTTTTTTGATTAATATTAAGCCTCTTTAGACTGGGCTAAAAAGGCAGGGTTCTGCCATTGTGATGACTCTTTTATTGCCTTACTGGGAACAGAGACATGTCATTCACTTTTCACCTGCCTTTAAAAGAACGAGCATGCTATATTTTACTTTCCCTATTGTTACTCAATATTCAGCATATCATATTTAGAGAAACCTTGACATCCTTAACAGTTGGTTGCCAAAAGAACGGGGCAGTTCCAAAACAAGGTTCAGTCATCTACTTCCCTTTTTTGGAGATGGTTTTAATTTGCTTTGTATTGCCTGTAAGGTGCTCTGGGAAGAAACGTCCAGATCAGGGCCAGTACCTTGTTCCTGTTGCTGGGGGATGAGAGATGTCTGGGGCAGTTGCTGGATCAGCGCTTTTCTGGGATCCATCAAATCTCCTGTGGAAGCTCAGGGGAGCTGCCCAAGAGCCATCCCTCTTCCTGCCAAGCCTGACCCTGTTCTCACTGTGTCACTGCAGGGAGGACAGGGTGGATTGTTGGCAAAGACAGTGGTCTCCTCACTCCTTCCCTTGAGAGCAGCGCAAAAAGTTTCTGCTGGCTGGATAATCTTTGCTAGTACGCATTTCTAGAAGGCAGCTCTTCTCCTGGCAGGTGGTTATGTATCTGTAATCAGTCTCGCTGTGCTTAATATAACCCAATATTACATTCCTGACTAGGGGCTCCTGCTGCAAGACAGCTCTCGGCCCATCCTCTTTGCAGTGGGGGATGCTGCACCCGTTCATCAGGATGCTGTCCTTCATCTTAGCAAAGTCTCAAAGTGACATCTAGTGGAATACCTAGTCTCTGTGGGGAAATTTAATTAAACCACAGTCCCTTTATACCAGCACAAATATTGTGAAGGAAAACAACTCAACTCCTTTGACATTTTTACAAATAGGTTCAGTGGAAACTGCTGTGTTTACTTTAACTGACATTTGTTTTTTCAGTCAATTATCCCTCAGTCTTTTTTTCTTCCATAATTTATTACATGCAGCTCAGCCATAATAATAAATACAAAGTTGTTTCCCCTTTCTGTTGTTGTCTTGCAGACTGTGCTACGAGCAAATGAAATAAAAATGAGTCCCCTTAATCTCCCTTGCTTTCCTATCTCTGTCGTAGCCTCTAACTATTTATTATGGACCTTAGCAGTCTCATATGGAGCAGAGTTTAATCCCAAATGTGAACAGATTAGTCTGCAACTCCAGTGTTTTTTTCCTCATGCTTAGGTCCTGCTCCAAACTGCACTAAAGACACTAAGAGGGTTGTTTTTTTTTTTACTTCAGTGGTCTTTGGAGCAAGCCCTTTAACCATGACACTTAAACACAGCTTTTAGCCAGATGACATCTTTCTGACTTAGTTGCTCTATCTGAACTAAACGACAAACACTCCACCTTGATGCAGTTCTTCACTTCTCACTTTTAAATTTAAGAATTTCAGGAAATCTTTAGAACTCTCCAAAGAAAATCTACCCAAAATTCCAATTTGTAAAAGGAGGGCCCTTATAATGAGGGGTGGAGTCACAGGCTGGACTTCTGCGCGTGCTTCCATTCACTTCAATGCTTGGGTTGTAGCCAAAGCTGCAATGACAAATTATTTTTCTAGCTCTTCAATCAAAAGCTGCTGGAATAGAGGAGAAACATGACTTTTTTTTTTCCTTGCTGTTTAAGAATGAAAATAATATGTTTGCAAGGGCAGAGCATGTTCCTCACAACTCTTAGGCATGCAGCAGCTGTGCTTTAAGTGATTTAAGAAAAAGCAGTGAAACAACAGAGCATACTATGCACTCATTTAATCCATCCATTACTGTTATGCTGCTACTTTTCTTTGTGCACAAAAATAGTCTGATCTTTAATGAAAAACTTTTATCAAAGCAAACCGAATATTTTACAGCCAAGAATCTTCAGCTGGTCAGTTTGTCTGAAAATATTTCCATTTTCTGAAGTTATTTTTCATAAAATCCTACCAGTTGAAAGCTATTTTTCTTCCTTTATTCTTCATAAAGAGCAAAAGGATCACCTCAAGTGCTACATAAAGTTTTATATTCCATCTGGGAAGCTCATCAGCCATCCACAGAAATGAAGTTATTTAAAGTAACTAAATAGAAATGTGAACATTTGGAATTTGGAAAGCTGAATCCACTGGAAAGGAGCTATTTTTCAAAGTCCTTTTCAATATGGCTTTTGCCAATAATACAGTGAATCTGTGACATATCTGATGATTCTATAAAAATCCTTTATGTTCAATCTCCCAAATAATCAGGAAAACAGGAGGACGGAGAAATGGAGGAGGAAGGAAAAGAGACAGAAAATCAATACAAAAATGAGCGGTATTTTTTAAGGACTTAACAGTGTTAATTTTTTAGTTCCTTGTGCTTAAAAGTTTACATGCATGTAGTTTAGAAATGCTTCCTTGCTGTAAAATCCTTTGCACAGAAATATTTAGAAACTCAAGTAGGAAGAGAGATTTCCTTTCATGAGTTTGACATAATAAAGTTTGGAGAACTGCTAAGTTCACAGGTCTGTTAATTGGGATATGCTGGAAAATGCCCTTCAGATGACAGTTGTCCTTGTCGGCCATAGATTTACTTTGATTTCTGCAATAAGTTCCACAGATGTCAATGGAAGGGGATTGGTATGGCTCTTAGAGGAGCTGAAAGAAGGCAAAAAAAAGGAAAATGACAACTAAAACTGAAAAAGCGTTATGGATTTACTGCACCGTCTTTCCTGTGAGCCTGTTTTCCCTGGTCTGATACAAAACCTGTTTTGTACCAGGTATGGTTGAAGAGCTTAACTCCTCTTACTCTTGACTGACTCTGGTGGGACTTCAAAGAAATCCTCTGACTTATATTAACATAAAAGCAAAGCAAAAGACTAATAGGGACATGTATATTTAAGTATGCCACACAGAATACATGCAGTCACGCCTTTGCTGATGTAAATTCCAAAACCAAGTTTTTAACTGGAGAGGTAGGCAAATGGTGTGAGTGCAGCCCAACACACTTGGTGAAAGCTTGAGCAGATAGTCCTGCTCAGAGGAAAGAGGGGAGCAGCCCAAAGGCTAAGGTTGTCATCTAGGGTAGAAGGCTGAAAGAGAGCAGTCGAAGAGAAGAGGAAGAGATCTATAGCCTGTATTACCATGTTTCATTTGACATTTAAACACTTCTCAAACAAGCTTCTCTTTTTTTCTTTCTTTTTTTTCCCCCCACTTTAATTTGGAAAAAAGTGGGCCAGCTTTTTAAAGGCTGATTTCACTGGAAATTAAGCCTTTGAACAGCTCTAAAAATCTGACCCAGACAGATCACCTCCAGTGGCATTGCAAGCACACCAAAATAGCTGAGCTATCCTACTGGAGCTTTTGTGGAAAGATGAGTTCAAACTTTGAGATTGAGTTGCTAATTCTGTATCAAAATATGTAAAATGATATAACCTTTTTTTATGAGATACTATTTGATAAGGATAATTTTATTAGTTTTAAGTTTAAGGTAATTTGCTTGAATGTATTCATTGAGATAGGATTTTTAAATTGTCATTCCACATTTCAGGTTACCTACAGAAATAAAGGAATGAATGATCATCACTTCAAACAGGGACATTTGTCCTAGAATAAGGGCCAGATCCTGCCAGTTCAGCCCAAGCTAGAGACTCATAACAACCTTCTGCATATGATTCTGGCCCTGGTATCAAAAAAAAAATGACCACTCAAGAGAGAACTACACCTGTGCTTGTCAATAAGAAGTTTCTTCGGAGAAGTTAGACAAGCATGTGACACAGACACTACTGCATATAATTTCTAATTTCCTGAGAACCAGTTTACTTTTGACCACCGGCAGGGTTTCTTTGTTTTGCATTAGTACATGGCTAAAGCTCTCTGTGTAACCATATCCAGATTGCTAATGAAAAAATATTGTCTGGAGTCGCATATGTAATCTGGAGACTAGGGGCATAATGAGGGTAGGGAGCAATGTATTAACCTGTGCATGTACGGAGTCTTTGTCACCCATGCCACTGCCACAACTGAGCCTATACTGTGCTGCTTTTTTTGGCAGATGTGTGTGAAAATCTGCCTCTAGGTGGAGCTTCCGTAGACAAGTGCTTTTGCAGACACCAAGCCCTCTCATCTTTACTTCCCTTCTTTTTTTTTTGACTCAGTGTCCTGTCCTCAGTACTGAAAATTTAATTGAGTTCTAACTAACTTAATAGAAATAACACAGATCCTTACATTCTGTGAAATGCGATACATCACAACAAAATCGCCTCCATCTTTCACATCCTGCTCCGATCACAAATGATGCTCATCATGTACCGTAATAATTTTTGTTTAGGCCTGTCAGATTTTCTGGCATGGCTGTGTGCAATAAAAGCTATACGATAAGGCTGGCTGGGCTGCGGATAGTAACAAATCTTCTGTCGCTGCATGTTCGGCCACAAAAGCATGACTACAAAACCAGTGTGGTACAAACATAGGACAGATCCTTCTTGAAACCAGAATAAAACTGATTCTGATGATCTGAGGCCCTCTGAATTCACTTTCCCTTTTACCATGAACTGCCAGTAAGGCTGCTGCTGTTGGGAGACACACCATGTGCTTTTAGGGTGCTATCCTGTCTTCTTTTTAGTCTCTGCTCTCCCATGCATTTCAGTCGAGGTTTTATCTGCAACTGCCTCCTTGCAGATCAGACCACACCTCGTTCTTATGGTGGTGTAAAGCTGATGCTCGGGACACAGGGGGAGAAGGAGCGGAAGAGGGAAGCAATTATTCTCCCCATACGCAGACGCTTCCTCCTTCTCTTCCACCCCTTAAAAGCACAGGAAGTTCATCCTCAAACCATATGGTACCTAGAGATACACTGTGAGTCTTGGGGGAATGCCAGGGCCCAGCAGTACCCTGGGGGGCCGGGAGGCCCTTCGCCTCGCCTCCTCTCCCCAACTTTCCATGGCACAGTTTCCTTCACGAGTTCCCTTATCGCACTTCTGCCAGTGCGTCTCCTTCCTGGCCTGCAACACCTGTGCTGCATTACAGTGCAGAAAACAATACCCACACTGAGACAGGCAAACTGTATTTCATTTGTCAGCCTCGCTCAACTCCAGAAACACCACTGGAATTAATCCACTATGCAGCCTTTGATAGTCTGTTACTGAGAGGCTGGGTGGAGGTACGGGGGGCACTCCGGGAAGGGTTACCTCAAGGCCTTTATATCGGGGTTTGAGAGCACCAAGTTACGTTTGAACTGCGCAGCAGTAATTGCTTCATTACTGTGATGTGCTGTTCTCTCTAAGCTATCCATTGGCAGTGATCTAATCAAAGTCACTTGACATGGAATTGGCGGACACACAATGGTTTGTCTGCGTTGGCATTTGTGATTCACTTTGTTAGTAGGACCTGCTTATAATTTAAAATATATGATTTCCTTCAAAGTGGCATAGTTTCAAAAAATAGCATGTGATGCACTAATAAATTATTCAGTCTTCTGAACAGGCTACATGAAAAGCACATTTTTCTGTCTGCATCTGGCTAGGCATTTGCAACTGTTTCTCTTGGATCTGTACCGCAGCACACTTAGCCATGATTTGGTGACCTCCAGAAAGGATTAATGCAATATGTTGCGCACGGGGCTGCTAGTGAAGGTCACTTGGAAAGGCAGGCTAGCGCGACATGTGGCTGCCCACCTGCTGGGTGCTGTTAGCTTCAGGGGGCATGTTGTTCTGTGTCCCCAAACCGTAGTGAGCTCATGCGCTGCAAACAACAGGCAGAGGGCCCGGTTCCCTTCTAGCCCGACTGCAGCTCAGTGCTACAGTGCTCAGTGCTGCTGGGTTTGCTGGGGCTATTTCTCATGGGACCAGTAATAGGAGACTATCTACAGTTATTGCAATGCCACTTAGGAAAATCAGAACTTGAGACCAGACCCTTAAAACCTCTTTCTGTGGAGGAAAAGGAGAACCTGCTGTAACTGGTGGCAATAGGGAGGTCCTTTATCATCCATCCCTGTCCAACTTACACAAGGGGTCGGTACTACTCCCCCATTGACAAAAACTCATCCTTTGTGCTTTGATTCACTCTCTAGAAGCCCGTTTGGATTAGACACTACTTCTTTTTGTTGGGAGAAAGATGAGATCAGCTGCAGTGCTCAGAACCCCAGTCTAAACCTGAGATGTTCTTAGAGGAGGGGCATCAGGATGGTGTTAGTCCAAGGGAACTGAATCCTGTTGGCAGGTTGAGACACCTTTTTACTTCCTCTTTTGCCTGGGAAATGGTGTTGTGCAGTCAGAACTGAGATAGGAAGACTTATGGTGGAGATTTTTTTATTTAGAATTTTATTAATTTGTTTTTATTGTGTACCTGCCTTCCGCATTCAGAGGTATATTTCATCAATCAAACAAGTAGCATTTGTACATGAAATGAATACCAGAGTAGTTTGCAACAACCTGCAGAAAGCCACAATGGTCTCTGTACCCTTAAGCACACTGAGTTTCATAGCGGGTATACTCTGTTGTTAGGCACTAGATAAACAATGATGATACAGACTGAAAATAGAGCCACACGAAACATTTTTTTTTTGTGACAAAAGCTGCTCAGTGTGCCAGAAACATGGCCACGGTCACATTCAGCTAAAATGTATCAGGATTTTAATGCCCTGGGCCTTAATTTTGATGAAAGACTTTTGCATACCACCAAAAAGAGAAATAATCAGTACTGCCTAGGGTCTGGCATCAGTCAGGCTCAAAACGGTTTCTTTGCCAAGGTAAATATATCTTCCGTATCTTGGGATAGGCTGGATGTCTAATGTGTACTAATGTACTAGAAGAAAACAAAACTTGGGCATGTTTAGACTAAGATGAGAAGTTTGAGTCCTCATGACAAGGAAAAGGAGCATATTCTTGTTAACTCTGACAAATCTGAGAAGTCAGAATCCTCATTAAATGTAAGGAAAAAATAATAACAATGAAGAAAAAAAATTAGCCCGATTATGCCCTCCTATTATTTTAATGTGCAATTTAGTAGAAGAAGGAGTATTAACACAGGCCATGAACAAATACGATATATTGCACTTTGGCTAGATATATCAGGCCCAGATTTAAATGGAGAAAGGTGGGGGAGCGTGAGCGTCACCTCTCTCTCCCCACCGCTTGCATCACCACACTGCGGGAAATGCAGACGGCGCAGTCAAGGTCATGCCGTTACCTCCCAGCTCAGACAACTGGTCCTCAGCACTTGCTCTCCTACAGCCCTCGCCTCCCTCCGTCCCAGCACCGCACTGCCAAGCGTCTCTTGCTTTAGCTCCACATCCACAGCATGGGAAGGCTTTGTCAGCCCCTCCCATAAGGGCACCCCAGTTTCAAAATAGCATCCAGAAAGGCATAATTACCCAGCTGCCATTAGCACTACTGTCTTGCCCTGTTATGCGGCCTGCCTGTGTATGGCTTGGTACGCAGGATCTCACACACAGGGAGAGAACAACCTGAGCCACTTGGTCGTATGTTCTCCTGGAGTCTTCTGCCGCTCCTCCTGGCTCGTATCCATCCCTGCACAAAACAGGCTGCACAGACAAAAGGCCTTTGTCTGGCTCTCACGTACCCAAGAAGCATACACTTGTGATAGAGGTAACTGAATCCAGGGAGACTTGGGAGTGAACAGAACTCATGGGGTCAAGTCTGAGAAAGGGTCTTACCAGTCAGAAGCAGTTACTGCCCCAATAATTTCGGGGTTGGGGAACACAACTTTTTGTCGTCTTCTGAGCAATGAAGCTTGCGTTGCCCATATCGCATAACTCAGCCCTGGGCTGTGTGTCAGCAGATAGCCAGAGGATGATATTTCACATCTCTGCAGTAGCTAGGCTGACCTTCTGCAAGGCTCTTAACCTTGAGCTAATAAGTATTGTCCTTCAAGGGGTAAAACATTTAACTGCAGCTGTTTACTATTTACACAAAGGGACTGACATGTGAGCCTTCCCATCATGCAGTTTTGCACATGTGAACTTTGTTCAAAAAGAAAAGAGAAAAAAGTTCAGATTTTATTACATTTGCAACTTACAGGGGGCAGACTGTCCTCAGCTGTCGCTTGTGAGCTCTTTCTTGAGCTTTGCTCATTGTCAGAGCCAATATTAATTATTTCAGTCATTTTCTTTTCCATTTATTGTTCAACACCAAACCATGAAAAATGAACACTGACGTAATGATTGATCATGAAGCCGGGGGTTGAAAGTGAAGGCTAGAACTGTTGGGCTGTATATGAAAAGGGTTTGGGGTTTTTTCCTTTTTTTTTAGATGATAATATATTGTTTGTGAATGGGTTATTTATTAGAGCCATGTGTAGCCTAAAAGGTTTGTAAAGATGATTACTAAAGCATATCCATATGTGGAATGTGTGTGCATATTTGTAAACTTGGCAATTTGTCCAGAATTTTTTTTAAGGTTTGTAGAAAAAAGGTCTGTGAAATTGTGTAGGGTTATTCTTTTTCTTAATGCTAGGCAATATATTTTTAAAGCTGTTGTGCTTTGCATAACTTATGCTTTAGTTCTGACATCAGATGCATATGTACTGTTGTATACTTCTAAAATGATGAATAATCTAAATATTTGATAGTCTGGCATCAATCTTAGCAGAAAATTGCTTCTTTGCCAGCATATCATATTCTCCAAATATTGTATTAGATCAGATACAGACCTCTTAATGCATCTGTGTCGGAAGGTAACAAAAACTGGGCATGACTAAACTACTGTTGGAGATCTGAGCGCTTTATCACAATTAAAATTGTCATATTGTTGTTAAATTTTGGATTCCTGGGGTACCAGATTTTTCTTAAAGACACTTTTGGCCAGATCACACTCTCCCGTGAGTTTTGGAGATAGAAACAGTGGAGGCTCAGACAACAACCGCTCGTTTCTTGCTCTGAACTAGTGGGTCTAAATGCAGAGCTGTTGTGCTACTGTAAGCAGAGAAGTTCGGCAATAGCACTGGTGGGGCTGAGAACAAGACTTGTTCTGTCACATGTTCCTAGACGCTACAAGTGTTAACGGGAATGGGTTCTGTTGGGTCTGACGGCATTAAATCAGGCTTTTACAAGATCTAAGCTCTGTACAGAGAGGAACGTCCTGCAGTGCACCTCAGAGGCAGGCTGCTATCTATTAGTCTCATCTTAAAGGAAATGAGGAAAGCGGCACAGAGAGGTGCTCCCTAGCAAGGCAGCACAAACATAAAAGGAAATCCATGAGCTGATACTGCAGAGAGGAAACGGGCTTGTAACTCAACATTGACAATAGTCAACCAGTGGAAAGAAACTCAAGTACTTGTGCGTGCAGCTAAATCCAGGCCCAGGGCTTAGTCGCTACTCCCCAGTCTGGGGAGAAGCACAATTATCTGCAATAATCTCCCCTCGCTGCTGTTCAGAGCTGTGCAAATGCACTAGACTTGTCTCTCCCAGGTGTCCATAGCAGCACTATGCTGTCACTCCGCGGATCACCCCGTGAAGTCCATGTGTTGAACTTTTTTGTGAATATTTTCCAGCGCGTGCGCAAATGTCAAAGTAACAAAAGAAACAGGTAAAAGCGACTTGGGAAAACAGTCTCAGATCCTTTCCACGTAGTTGAGAGTTTATATTTCAGGAAATAGGGGTGTGATTAAATTATGCACATAGTTAAGCGCCTTGTTTTATCAAGGCATAAATATTTATTTACAATACTCCTATAAATGAAAGCAAGGATCATTTAAACTTATTTTCAAGTTGCCAGAGTGCCTCACTGGTTTGGACTGGAATTAAGAAAGATCAGAAAGTCATGTCACAAACACACCAAACATATAAAATACAGGTTTACTACAGAAAAAGGTCTAGTAAACAGACCAATCTGAAACTCAATGAGAAACTTAAAAGGGATTTGGGAAGTCAAACAGTGGAAGCTATGATTTGCTTCTCATGTTAAAAATAGCACCTCCTTCACATCTCCTTAGGATCAGGCTTATTTCAAACAATTCGACTTTATGGAGACTATCCTAGGGAAAAATATTTAATATATTAATTTTCCTTTAGGCAGACACTTCAGCTGCAATAATAAACCATACCTGAATTTTATGAACTAATTAATTTTACATCAAAGCTGTGGTTTATGCCCATATCCAGTTTTGTGTTATAGCCCAATGCGGAACAAGTATTTAGAAACAGGGAAGCATTTAATTCCTAAAATATGCAATAAATGTCCTTGAAAAAGGTGTACAGTGTCTTGTCAGTGATACTGTTATTTATCTTCAGGTAACAGTTATTTTGGGGAGCAATTTAAATGTTTAAAATGAGTAACAGCAGTGAATGGGTACAGGGAATAATTGTAGATTTTCATAGCTGAAAGTTATGAAAATATATAACTAGGTTCTGATTTTTCAGATTGGTCGTAACTAGTCTCTAATTTTGTACCAACACCTTTTTGGAGGGGGTTGTGTGGGGTTTTGCAGCAATTGTGGGTGTGATTGATGCCATTTTAAAAGTCTTCAGAGCTGGCTTATTTCGTTTTAGTCAAAGATCAGCAATGGTTACACAGGGTTTAAACCATTACTGACTACTTAAAAATTTCTCACCAGATGTCTGTATGATTATGTTTTCTAGCCTGATGTTTAATTGGGCATCTAAGCAGTATCAGTGGCCCTATGATTCTTTGTGTTCACAGAAGTGGAAAGTAAATCCTTACTAAATTCATCAAATTAAATCCTTGATACATCCCATTGCTTGGTATCTTGCCATGTGGAAAATTTACCATTCTGTTTCTGTCTTAGATTATTCTTTCATCCATCACCATTTACTTTCATAGCCTTTTCCTTTGTGACTGTCTAGGACTTCGTTAAATTCCTTAAACTAATTTGGGCTCATTTCTGTTAAATTATTGCAGCTTGTCCTTTGTACACTGTGATGTGGACATGCACAAGACATATTGGTGGCTACTACACTGTAATACTTGAGCAACTGCTCCTTCCCCCTGGGCATTTGTACCTTCTGGCTGAACTTCTATTACCGCCTGTTAAATTATAGCAATTCCACTAATGCCTAACAAATGTCTTTGTTCTCCTGGAATTGTCACTCTACGTTGGTCTTCTCCCAGCTGCTGGTTATGTAGTTCCCAATCTTTGCCAATTATCTCAGATGCAGGTCTGGCTTCACTTCGGTTAGATTGAGTACCAAAAGTTCTCCGACGTTATATCAAGATACTTTCCTGTCTCTTCTATGCTGTGTATTGAGTTTCCATTTTTCCTCTTGGCTAGCTGGCCTACTATGCTGGGGGAGAAGTGTAACACAGAAGATTACTTTAGAAACGTTTTCACAAATTCTGTCAGTCATGCATCCGGATTTACCATTGTTTCCAGTACAAACTATAATCACTATATCCATTTCTCCCTTACATACCACTCCTCCAGCACACATGTATGATTTATTTTATTTGCTTTGCTGACAGTTAAAGGTTCTTGGCATTTGAGAAAGTAAGTGTTGGCATTCCCAGTCCTGTGATCGTCAAATACAGATAAGTATTCCCCTGCAGATATTCAGGGAGAGTTATGTTTCTCGCTACCTGAGCTGATAGGGTTGCAAATATAAATGCAATATAAATATAGGTTTTGAAAGCAAGAATGAGCAATTTCTTCCCTTTTCCATTTCAAATTGTATGTGAGAATGTCTGTCCCATTACTGGTAGTTTTTGCAAAACAAACACCAGATTTTTTTCAGACAGAAGTGATACATCGTTTGGTTGTAGCTATCTCTATTAGAGAATGGTATTGGGTAAGAAAGAGAGTTGTGTAGTGTCATAATCTAAGACTGCTTGCAAAAGCATCATATTCGACATTTCTCAGAGGAATGTAACACAGTTGTAAGGTCGCCTTTTGGTATCTACTGTATTCTTGGTAGGCCACCTATCTTCTTGGTGTGTCAGTAGGCATTCACTTTTTACGGAACTGCATCTTCAGCAGCGTGACAATCACCAAAAGCAATGAAATTCAAAACACATGAGATACAAAGACAAAGGTCTTCCCAGTGAATTGCTTTACTTTCTGTGGCTATGGTCTGTACTGCAGGTCTGAACCAAAGTCATGTGGCTAGGCTTTTTCCCATATCCTGGACTGATGAGGACAGACCACTGCAAAAGCTAAAAAGCTTGCAATTTTTAATTCCTGGTTACTACCTTGTGATTATTTGCTCTGGCCGGTTTTGTGATGGTCTTGGTAGTCAGCGTAGGCCTTGCTTGGCTGAGTATTAATGGCTAAATCTTAGGGCCGCTGGAGAGCTGGGGATAAGAGAGAGTGAGATAGAGGAAAGGAGGAATCATTCTAAGTCTGTAAGAGATGTATAGTCATCAATAAGGTGAGGAGAAAGGAATGAACTATTTGATAATATATACAAAGAAGCATTTGGATGAAAGCAGAGGAGGAGAGGAAGCTCCTCCTTTCCCCAAAGTGTTTCTATGAGATCACACCAATGATCTGAAAAACAATGCACTTTCCATCTTTACTGATTGACTGTTTCACAGTTGCCTTCCAGACATCCAAAGTGTGAACTTGGGCTGCACCACACTACGCTAGACACCAGTATGGGCAACACATCATAAGGGAGTTGCTTGCTGGAAAGGCCTAGTGCTTTGGCTGCGTATGTGTGCAGACTAACTGGACTGAGAAACTATTGTTTACTGAATAAATGGCTAATAAGCACAAGATATTACTGATTTTTAAAAAAATCTAATTGTATTTAGTAACTTGGTAACAGTTCCAAAGGTGTCTGTGAAGAAGGATGCTAACAGATGCAGCTTTGTATTGTACCAGGGAAGAACAGCAACATCATCTTCTGTCTCTAACAAATAGCATACTTTTCATAGAATCATAGAATAATTTAGGTAGCAGGGACCTCTGGAGTCACCTCGTTGAATCCACTATTCAAAGCCAAACAGACTAGCTCAAGTTACTCAGGGCCTTGTTCAGTATTTTGTTCAAGTTGAGATTTCTTTTAAACATAAGCTGCTCCGTGTCACACCAACTGGTCCACTTGTTGTACACCTGTTTTGCTCCTGGATAGCTCCATCCACGTCAGCCAAGTTGTTCCTCTTCTACATTGCTTTGAGAAGAGAATGGCTTTGAATAATTTGCTGTAACAGTGCACAATACTCTCAAAGAACCCAAGAATTGATGAAACTCACACGTCAGGGAACTTTGGACTCTTATTTTTAGAACTTCTTCAGCTGAATGCTTATCCTAAGAAATGGTTATTTCTAAAGCCCATCTGAGGGAGCCTGCAACTTTAACTGCAACATGCCTTAAGTATGCCAAATTCTTGTCTGCACTAGGTGTGCTTGTACTTATGTGAAAGAAAGTAAGGCTACAAGCAACACTTACCAAGTCGGAGGAGGACATAAAAGAAGGGAACAGCTTTGGCTGTGGATGGTCTGCACTCGCCTCCATGCCATCCCTAGTTTAGTTCTGGCCTGTACCTATGGCACGTGATGGTCATATGTTTCTCAAGAAAAAT
Source organism: Mycteria americana (assembly GCF_035582795.1). Lineage (NCBI taxonomy): Eukaryota > Metazoa > Chordata > Aves > Ciconiiformes > Ciconiidae > Mycteria > Mycteria americana. The sequence goes on from NC_134368.1 coordinate 61,210,407, forward strand.
CTTTCTAATCTTTCTAATAGACTGAATCTCTGAAGTCAGTGCTTAATGCAGAAAACATTACCAGCATTTACTGCAAGAAATGGATACAGTGAACATGTCACCAGCCTTCCTGAGAAGCAAAACATTATTCACCTTCTTATTTTCTTTCACATATTGTAGTGCTAGTCCAAACATCTCTTCATCTCAACTTCCATAGCAATAATTAGCAAATGCTAGATAGAACGAGAGTATATCAGGCCCAAGCACAGTTCATATGCTCTGTACAAATGCTGGAGGGAAAACTGGAGAACACCTGCATAACTATTTTATTACTGAACAGGACTCTTTGTCTAACCTGTCAACCACCCTCCTGGGAATCTCTCACTTTGACACAGTAACGAGAGAACCAGTTTTACAAATGAATGTTCAGATGCTGAAAAAAGCAAGTCCCAACTCATATGCTCCGCATGTCACCTTTCTGTTTAATAAGGTGTAATTTAGATGCCAGTTCAGTGGAAGTTTCACCCCTTGCTTTTTCACGTCCAGTTAAACACATCAGTGGGTTGAGATGTACAAACCCTGCAGCTGCGGCAGTCTCCCCTGATAATAGCATAGAAGGGATTAACCACAAACACATTCTAAAATAGTTCCTCCTCTTGGTTGGTTAGTTTTCCTTTTAAAGTTCTCATTTTATTCATTTGACTTGCTCACCTTGTTTAACACTGCAGCGAAGACATAAAACTCGCTTCTCTGGGAAAGCATGATAATGTAGCGCTCACCGTTGCAACAACACTGTCCCAAATTACATTTGCCCAAGCTCTGTCCTTTCATTTTCAGGAAGTCAGGCAACAAAACTGCAAATGTTTTCTTCTAAGCCTGATGAGCCCTGTGCATGTGTCAGGTGTCTGCCAGGTTGCTCCATTCAAGTCTGTAGGATTTGTAGTCTCCTCCAGAAAAATGATCTCACTTCTTCTGTCTGTGGTGCCTTTTACGCCCACGGTTGGAGTACGTGTGCATGCGCAATCCCTGCAACTGTAACTGTCAAAGAAAAGAGCTGTTGGATGTGGGCCCAGCTTTAGAAAATTTAGCTCTTCAGTAATTTGTGATTGCAACACTTGCAAAGGTTTGATGACCCTGCAGCCAGAGTCCGGGTTGTGGCCGCTGCACACAGAGGTGAATGACTCGAGAAGCCTCCATCACCCCTGTCTGAGGCATTGAGCAGTGCCTCCATACAACAGCAGTCCCCAAGAGCTTTGAAATCAGGCAGCGCTCCTCCCTTAAAGCATCAGTTCCCTGTCAGCAAAATGAGTGGAGGTACAGAGGGACTAAGTAAAATGCAGAGAACAAACAAATGGTGCTGGGCATGGGGTCAGTCTCTATGTTACCGAATGAAACAGGTCAAGAAAAAGGAGACAGTAACAGCAGCGTGAGCCAGTGGTAGGAGTCCAGACAACAAAGAGGCACAAGGAGAGGGTGACAGGGAAGGGACGCTAGCAGATATTGTGTCATGAAAGGACCAAAAGGTCAGCATGGCCAGTGGGGAGAAACACCAGCCATGTAGGAGACGGAGAAGAGAGATTTAGTGGAATAAGAGAGGAAATCCCAACCCTTTGAGAATGACAGACTCTTGGTGACAGAATCGCTTTTCCTGAGTGATTAGTTGATCAATTGGGTAGCTTTACTGCAGCTTTTGTATAGATGGATGAAGCACTAGCCCAAGGTAAATCAGTTGCTGACAGAATCCGTGCCCTTCCTTAGATGTTGGCAGACATAGCTGTGCCTGAACTTTGTCAGCATTTGGATGAAGCCAGTGGCCACCTACAACACATAGTTCCACTATCTGAGACCTCTTTTTGTTTCAAATATGGCCTTTATTCAGTTTTATTCCTGTCTCTTAAACTTTATTCCTTCCTCTTCCACTGGGCTGCTGGTTGATCTTGGGCATTTTTTTTTTTATCTACATACTTCAGTTTCTACATCTGTATAATAAGCATAAAATAACTTGTCTAAGGATGTTCTATCAACCAATATGTGGGAGCTCTGAACTCAGAAGAGAGAAAAAAATATTTTAATTAGTTTAAATTACCTTTTTAAAAATCAAAACATTCTTCTAATGCATTTCCTTTCCATTTGAAATGCATTTTAACAAGTGTTGCGTATAATTCATTAGATGTGACTTGTCTCTTACCTACCTTATTTTAGTTTTTACTTTATTTAACTGCAGAACAATTTGAATAGAATCCAGAGAATACCAAACATTTGGTTCATCTGTCTCTGGTATTGAACAGCCACATCACGGGGGCTGTGCTTAGCCAACTAGGAGATGTCTATAATAATGACAGGTCCTGACTCTTTCTGAAAAACAAAGTTTGCTTATCTGACACTACAATCTCTGGCTCTGACACCCAAAATTGAGAAGCACACTGAATGTCTGAGAAGCATATGTTCCAAATCAGCTGTCATTAAATGACCGAGCAAATGCATGGAACAACGTAGACATTCTTCACACGTTGCAAATGCATAGACAGTTTCTCTTATTTTTAAGTTTTTCCTTTACACTCATGTTCAAATGGAAACCTCTCCAAAAGCCCGGTACTGTGGTACACAATGGGAAAATAGCACTGGGAGTGATTGATTGCAAAAAATGGAAGATGTATTGTGTAATCATACGCCAGGAGAAGGAGCAGGCAACATGACTTGGTTTCCATTTCAAATAAATAGACAGTGGAACAATCAAGAAACTGCCAAAGTAAATGAATTCAGCATGGTTGGAACACCAGCACATCGCTGCTTCAGAGGTTTCTGTCACAAGTTACAGCATCAATGGTGAAAGACACAGGTCTTCTGTTTTATTTTTCACTTCCTGAGCCACACTCTGCTCTCTGTTATTCTAACTGACATCTGGAGGAATGCCAGTGAGTTCACTGAAATTAGTCTGGTTTTAAATTATTGTAACACAGATCACATTCCTGCCCACTGTCCTTGAACCCCTGAGATATGCAAAATGTGTGATGGACTCTTTCTCATGGGGATTTATACACTGATTTAACTGTTCCCGACAGCTTCTTTACCACATTATGAGCTTTAGGGGAGGCAGAAAAAAATCTTTTAACTATGAAAAAGTGACAGAAATAAAGAAAAATTAGTTACCCTCCATGGAAATTGTAAGAGGTCCCTAGGCCATATCAGAGCACGTGTTTTAAATTCTTTTAGCTATCATCAGCAGTGCAGAACTTCTCTTCCAACATGTCCAAATCTGCATTTGATCTTGTAATTTGAGATACGTTAAATTAGAGGTTATCATACTCCTTTACTTTGAAATCTGTCACAGGGCTTCTTGTAAAGGGCTTTGATTTTGCATAAGCTGAATATAAACATTACAACATGCACACCCTTGACTTGCACCAAACACTGTTATCTTGACAAACTTCAACAGTGTTGCATATGTGGGTGAGCAAGGATTTACCAACATACTAGGTCATGCACAGCTTGCGTCAGAAGGACAGAGCTGCTCAAACAGTATCATGATCTAATACTTGACATGCTTTATGTGAAAGCAGGGCACTCCTTCATTAGTTGAAGGTCATAGATTATAATACTGCTTGGCACTTACAGTCCTGAAGGTGTTGTACTCCATCTAATTAAAATTTGCAGATATGTAGGCTTTTATGCATAGGGAAAGTAAAGTAGAGATTTCCCTAAAGGCATAGATAGAAGAGGAAAGAAGTCATAGCCACAGAATCCTAATTCTAATTCAGTTCCTGGGCACCAGTCCTTCCTCAGATTCCTGGCCACACTTTCTAATAATAAGGGAAGAATTAGAATTTCATCCCCAAAAAAGACAAAATGAGCCATGAGTAATAAATCTATCATTCATGCTAAACCATGGCACAATATTTTGAATAACAGAGAGTTTTTTTCAGGAGTATGAGTAGAAAAGAAAAGCATAACAGCCACTGGTGTTACAATTTACAGGATTATTACAAGCCCAAAGTCATCCCTTATTTCTCTTGCTACTTCACATCTTCTTTCCCCAAGCAAAATCATAGACTATGTACCAGCAGCTTTATAGAATATTCACCCTGCTGCATATGAGAATGTGTAACACATTCATCTCATACAGCCTTTACATGTCAATGCATTTTTTAAGCTGAAAATCATAACATTACTGTTTAGCTTACATTAACCACGAAAGTAGAAGGGAAACCCAAATCTGACCAATTCCATTTTTATATTTTAAGAGCCTATTCTCTTTCTACCAAGTTTTACTAATAAATATATATTCCATAATGGAATATTCAATACTTCAGAAATCACATGAAAGTATCTTCACTGGCAGTTGCGTGAAGCTCACTTCAGCTGGGAGTACAACTATCTGTCATTCTTCACACTTGACTCTGCGATGTGAGAGGTGTTCACAAAAGCCAGCTCCCTTGGCTGTCTCCATGCTCGTTTGAGGTTGGCTCTTACTGGTGTTTGGAGCAGCTACAGTCATATCCCTTGTATTGAGTCACCAACTGAAGGGACACATCTCCTTTGCTCAGAAAATTCCCTGACATCTGTGAAGTTAAAGAAAAATTAGGGTTATCTTCAGAAGCGTTTTAGAATTTTTCTGCAAACTCAGACAGACTGAGCTCTACCTGGCTGAGTTACGCCACTGATGGTCAGCAAGGCCCACTTGCAGTAGTAGCAGCAATGCCCAAGGGCAAGTGTCCTCTGTGTTTGGGACGCAACCTTGCAGCGTATGTTCAAGCAAAATGCCATGGAGCTTGGCTTAAGTAAGAAGGTAGGTTAAGGCCTATGTATCTTATCAATCAATAAAGAGAGAGGCTGTAAACTGCAGAGTACATGCAGTTGACTGGCTGTAGCTTGCAGTTTATAGTCTCCTTTCCTGTTATTCTGTAGGGTAACATCATTAACTAGAAATGTTGAAATAATCACAGGTATTTTAGTGTGTCTACTCTGCTCTTAAAATTGAATACATGCACAACTCTTCTAAAGAAAGAGTTTCTCCATTTCATTGTATACTAGCTTAGAGAAGGTCTTAGCACTTAATAAATACTATCAACTTTTCAAACCATACTTTGCACTCTTAAAACACTGTGCAAGCATTGCCTAGTGACATCTGAAAAATATGCAGAGATCAACGTTCAGTAAAGTGCATTACGTATGGCTTTTTACCCTTATTGAGTGGCCATAATTTCAGTTCTTCTGGAGATAAAGAACAGAGAGAGCAGGCTGCCACCATCTCTGTGGTATTTTGTGGCTTCCATCTTGATTTTTTTATGTCAGACTGGAGAAGTCAAGAAGGTCATTCTTAATAAAAGCAACAACTATGGGCAAGATGAATTGTACCAAAGAATTAATTTTTCAAGAAAGCAGAATGTTCTCTCACTGTGTCTTGTATTTCTCCTTGTGTTTTAAAACACAGCAATACACTGGAATAACTTTTCTTAATAGGCTACATTTGCTTTTGATAAATGGAAAACAGTGAAAATGATAGTGTGGAAAGTTGAGAAGTTTTTTTCCTCAAAGCACTAGCTAGAGAAGACTTCATTGTAAGAGTGTGGAAGACATTTTCAGGAGTTGAATAAACAGGCTCAGTTATTTATACTGAAAAATTCCAAAGATTAGGCTTCTGCTTTTTAATGTCTCGGCCCTAAAAGGTATATGATATATGTGTTCGATTTGTTCTTTTTACATTTGCCCTTTAAGTGCAGAGTCCATTGATAGCCATTTAGAAAGCACCCAGGACTTGACTGCCATGCATTTTAGCAAAGCTAACAAGAGAGAGATATTAGATATAAGAACTAGTGTTTAAAACAACCTCGTGAAATTGCTGGTTTCTATACACTGCTGGGAATCATCCCAAGATGGGGGGGAGCAGGGAAGCTTCAGAGGAAGTCTTAAAGCAATGAGCCGCAGCCAATGCTGTCATCGATGCCCGTGAGTCAAGGTCAGACTGGAATCTGGACACCCCTGACCACAAATCGCTAATGCCAGGGAGCTCTGTAGCTGACTGGCACTTCAGCCAGCCATACAGACATGGAGTGGCTGTCCTGCCGCGGATGACATGTCTAACCTGTGGAGACAGCAAGGGATCAGATGTATCCAGAGATGACAACTAGTTGCTTTTTTCACGCTGTCACATGGGATAGCCAGAATCGTATTTATCCTTCTCTAACAGTGGATTCACACGTATTTTTTCACCCATCTTACGCCTGCAAGGGGTCATCCTTGCTGCTGAACAAGGCAGGATGCTGCAAAATTATTCAGTACTCCAGAGTGATGTTTAAAATGTAAGCCACTGGGTTTAATGAGGGGACAGGCCTTTTCCAGCACTTACTAGGTCTCTGGAACTTTTTCCTTACTTTCTCTGAAGCAGTCTGATTTTGCATGGCCTTGCAAGAGACCTTTGTGGAGAGGGTTGTGTGTTAACGCAGGAGTTTCTGGAGATGAGTGCAGAGTGTCAAATATGACCCACTGCTGTGATTTGATTGCAGTGTTCATGGTGGCTGAGGATGCCTGAAATGCCTGAAGATGTAGTCATTTTCTGTGTAATTATCTGAATTGGACTAACTACCAAAGTCATGAAATTCAGGGTGTGATTCAGTGAGACTTGCCAGAGCCTCTGTCAGCTGCTGAGGAACAGAGTTCCAGAGGGATTGATGGGAATTGGTAGATCTTGATGTTTCCCAGGATCAGACCTACATCCCTTTAGGAATAACTATTGCCCCATGATTGATACAGCTTTCCCAAAATTAGAATATGTTTGCACCCTTTTTTTTTTAACCTAAACCACAATGAGAGCCTTAGCCTGGGGCACCTCAGTGGCATGTGAAGTTGGCAAGAACTGGTGGTCTAGGGCACAAGCTTGGACTATTAACCTCTGACTTCCATTAGTTCCCAAGAAATGCCTAGTGATCAGTGTTGCTTAATTAATTTGTAGTGAACTGACAGGAAGATGTGGACCTGTTTTCTCCTAATTGTGTTACTTTATAAATATGTCCTTGAAAAACCTTGTTCGTGTTATTCTTTAGACTTTTGACCTCCCATTAATCTTCCTCCTGCCATACAACAGATGGACTTGAATCTAGCATGAACGATGTCAAGTCTTCATCTAGTAAGAGCTCTCACCAGTATTGCTCCTAGCTGCTCTGGCTTGCAAATACCCCGTTTCAATATAAATGAGAAAAATGCCTTTATCCTCATTTCTCTGTGAAATACAATATATTTGGAAGATAAGCCTAGACCTTCATGTTAATCATAAATCAATTATGTTTATCCTTAACCTAGAAAGCATGAAAATTCCTTCTTTCCTTATTGCAAAATCCAGTAGGATATTCACAGTAATTATGCCACTTTTTATATAAATCATAAGCTCATATCATAATCATTAGAGCTACAACTGAGTAGTTGTCTATCTTAGAATATTTGAAATGTCCATTTCAATTGCAGTGGAGGTTTGGGAAATTATTTATTTTTAATAGCTGAAGTAAATCCTTTTATTAACCAGATTTCCCCTTTTTATTCCTCATGTAGCCTTTTAAGTTTAGTCAGATTTTACACGACAGAATTCTGCTTGAAGAAAGTGAGAAGGGAACTACGAGGTTAAGCCTGTAAAATACTATCTATGCCCAGTACCGTTGGCCATTGATTTGGCAGATAAGCACCCTGCAAGATTGCTCCTTACACCTTGAGTCTGTAAACAGATTATGTCAGTCAAGCTGTCCCCACTGTTTGTTATTACTATTATTTGAACCATTCAATGTGTTTATCAGATGGAGACCTCCTCTGTGTTAAGGCATGTACAAGGACAGCGTAAATGTGAGAAAAGATGGGAGGAAAGAAATATCCTTGATTCTGCTATACACATAAGCAGCTGGGATACAGAAAAAGTAAAGCTACTTTGCTGTCTTCATGCTCCCAGATTTTTGGGGTTGGGGGTTTTTTTGCTTGTTTGTTTGTTTGGGTTTTTTTGGGGGGTGGGGGAGAGGGTTGTATTTACAGTGCTGATCCCACCTGGAACACAGAGGTTCCAGCTTACAGGAAAATAGGAAAAATGGGTTAATCCACCATCTGTGGCTTGCACATACTATTCTATTCCCAACCATGTCTAAAAACTGGCTAGGTTCATCATGGGCTCTCAACTCCCTTAAACCAATTTACCCCATGTGATACTGAGGTTCTGGGTTTGGCTCACATTGTGACTAGCAGTGCCAGAAGAATAAATCCACTGCATCTTCCCTCACAGTTTAGTTGGCAATATATCAAATAAGCACACTTATTCTTATGAGAGTTCACGTTTAATTGTCAACGTCTAGAACTCAAGCACCAGAAATATCCCATTATTCTGTGTGCGTTATGAAATAGGTGTCATGGACTCATTTCTCCTGTTCGTCTCAGACTCTGTGGAATGTAAGCATGATCTTATGGTCAGGCCCTGCTGCCCTTTAAACATTAAGTACTAAACTGTCAGAATGAGTGGAAACAGGTGTATGCAGAGAAAGAAAGATGGCTATATCTGAAAGAGTGATTTTGATTGTTGCAGCCATGGATGAAATTAAATCTGGCTGAGAAGTGCAACCAAAATTTTTCAGGCTCATTTGTGTGCCATCATAGCTAGTGACATATGTGCCAGCAAGCATGTTAATAAAAGGGCACTTCAAAAATTCTCCCCTCATCGCAATGCCCGTTTCAGTTGCACGTTGTTACTTTTTGAAGACTCTCTGAAATATTTGGGCTTTGTTATGTCAAACTTCACACCTCTCTGTCCTCAGTCTATATTCTCTCATTTCTGCATTGCTCCCTTAATGATCAGAAAGCTGCTTTTTTTTAAGATCAGAAAGCCCACTTCATGCTAGCAAAGGGATAAGTGGGAATAGCAACTAGCTTGTCATATTCAGTGGTACAGTAAATGCTAAAACATGCCCTTTGATTAACTGGCATCCTAACAAATGACTGTGACAAATCAGAATAAATATTCCAAGTAGTACTCCTGCGAAGTATCAGACATGATAGTTCTGCCCCTGAGATTTCATTTCTCATTTCTTATTCAGCTTTTTAAACCTATGTAAAGATGCATGAGCTCAGCCCACTTTTTGAACTTTCCTGTGCAGAAATCAAAACTTCCTAATGAGTACGCCACAAGATTTAAATGTACCCTTCATCTTTCTTTCACTTCCCTAAAAGTATGTGACTAAAATCAGTCCCAGTCAGTTTGCATATAATTGCCAGTGCTGGAAAACAGGCACCTGAAGTATCCCATCACTTCCCATGCGCTGTGAGATAGGCAGGGAGGCATCTGCTCTGCCCGGCTCAAGCCCTCTAAATATTAAAGCACGCTTTGAGATCACGTACTCTTCCTACAGGCTGAGGCTACTACTACATGATGCATAAAAGCAGCTACTATTTGTGTCAAAGTGCAATTATGGTAACTAATTTTACAGGATCTATAGCATAATGAAGAACTGAATTACTACAGAGGGGTTTGAATTGCCAGTTAAGTGGGCTTTTGTCATCAGTTTGGTGGGGAAAGGGGGACATCTGGTGGGGGGTCTTTGTAAAACTTGGGCGAGGCGATTTCCTACTTGAAGCAGTGGCATACAAATCCCTATGGAAGTGGTATATTCTGAGTAACTGTTAGGTTTTGCTTAATTTCTAACCAAGTGTGTTGATTAATTAAGGCGTATCAAAATCACAGAGCAGAATGTTTTGCAGTGGTGCATACTGTAAAGCCCTCACTTCCCCTTTATCAAGTTCACAAAGAAGTACAGCTAAGCCTGGATGAATGCCCAGTACCCTCTTGTAAAGAGATTTTCACAAAAGGCCTGGGAGACAAGGGGTGAGAGGAAGTCTGATCCAGAAAAAGCACTTAATACTTTTTGCTGGGGGTTAGAAAATAAGTATTAGAAATCTGCAAGCATTGTATGAGAACATAAGAAAGCAAGATGTTGTGGCATTCACTAAGCCTTGAGTAGACATCTTCTCAAGGATTATAACCTGCTTAATCAAGCCTGTGAAATGCAACAAGGCAGGAGGCAAAACATACGGTAATACTTGAACATGACAGTTCAAAATAAATTGCAGCAGATTAAAAGAAGACATAAGAATGTGGCACATCCAGGCTACAATGCCCAGTATACTTTGGCCCGTCATGTAAATAATAAGTAATGATTGCATTTATTGATAAAGAGGAGGAGAGCTACACGTCTTTGTTGTTTCCATCTTCTGTGATCCTTTCCTAGCAACAGCCAGTCTGGAATATGCAGCTTTGTTCTTCTGCTGACATTTCATAGCTTCTGTCCCGTTTTGTGAATGATCCCCTCCAGAAAGCATCCTGCGAGGAGGCAGCTCCAGAGTCACAGCAGTCACAGGGCGAGAGCTTCGATCTTGCTGTGGGAGCGGCAACGCTGCAAAACCATTCCCTGCACAAGCATTGCTGCACGGGGCTTTGAGGAGAAGACAGCCAGCATGATGTGAGACCGTGCCACTGCTGCTCTCTCTCTCAGGCCTTCTTGCATTGTAGCTGAGCTATCTCACCCACTGCAAACCGGGTGAATTTCATTTCCATGAAATTCTGTGGCAAATAGACACTTACATTTCTTTTCACCAAAGAGTGCACAAGAGATCTGTTGCAAGCTGAGAATTGAAGTGAGTGTACTTCTTTTTCCCCTCCTGCACTGCATGCCATATTTCACTTCTTCGTCTGAATCGTCTTATAGTCTGTGTCCCATGGCAGCATAGCTTTTAGCCCATCACTGTTACAAACTTAGATTTTTTTTTAATATTTCTCAGTTCTCACTAAAACATTGTCTCTGAGCACATTCCAGATTTATCTGCAGTCTTTAAAGTGCAGTAAGGGACTATCAGTGCAGACAATTTATGCTTGCCTTTACATTTAAGTTATCATTAGCATAAGGTCTTAAATCAGATTATGATTAGCTTGCTTTTGCAAAGCTAAAGCAGAACTGTATCTTGCTACTATCCAAAATGTTATTTCCATATAAAGTATGTTTATTAAATATGCTGAACTGTTATAAAGTTCCTTTAAATTTATGAAAAGACTAAGAAACTGCTTGGCAAGAATACTTGAAATGACAATATATATCATAAATGCCTTTCATACTATATAAAGAACAGCATGCAAAAAGAACAACTAAAAAAGTTCAGCATGTTCACTTATGCTCTGAGTACAACATAAGCCAAGCTGACCTCATTTTATATGAGGCCATTTTATACTCAAATATACCACTAAGCTTTATTTTATCTGTTGTATTTTCATTATTTTTGGCCAAATCTGAAATGAGAGCATTCAGGCTTCTGAGCCGCCTGATAGAGAGGAATTTAAAAATGGAACAGGGTTCAGAACTGACTCCTCTGGTGGATACATAATTTATTTTAAAAGATAGGCTTCTAAGCTAGCACAAAGAAGCGATGCTAAGGTTGTGGTCCTATCTGGAACGCACATTTTAATTGTCTGAACTGCTGCTGCAAACAGAGTTTCAATTCTCTCTTTCAAAAGTGAGTGATCTCATAGTTTGTTAATTTTTGGCAATCATTCTGTGGGTAGTTTAATTTTATAACACACTACAACTGGCAAGTTAAGCCATTAAGAAAATTATTAGAGTCAGGTGCCCTTCTACTGTCAAACAACGAAGAATAAGATTTCTCGCACTAAATCTTCAATTCCCATTGGTTCCTGTAGGGTTTTATATCAGTGATGCAAAGTCATTTTTAAAGGCAGGCTCTCACAGCTGATGGTGGACCATGAAGCACCTCTGTGAAGCACCATTACCCAACACAGTTATTGCACTGATGGCTCTTCAGCGGGGTACTAGTTGTTTGAATAACTTTTCTGTTTAGAGATGATGTGCTCAAACCAAAATTCTGGATTTGAATGCCCATTAATCAAGGAATAAAGTTTTAGCACCTGAATCTGAATTTGTTTCTGCAGTTAATAGGTGACAAAGGGAATGGTAGATTGTCTTTGCCATTTCTGAGAAAATCTCAGTGAGATTGTTCTCATTGGCTAAGCTGTATAACTAAATTTTCAAAAGAATTGACCAATCCGATTGCCTGTAATTACAGAGTTTAGCACGCTTAGAAAGGTAGCCAAATTTCAGCATCGGTCTGGAATGTTCTTCTATTTCTACACCATATTAGTCCGATGGGATTTTCTACTTTTCTCTGGGACATTGAATATTTACTACTCGCAAGTGAAAACTACCAGCCTTGATGGAAAAATCATCTGATATGTTGTGGTAGGTCCTGCCTTCCTCACAGCACAGTAGCTTAACAGCTAGGTGAGTGCTTGCGCTACCAAAAGGCCAGCGGAGGGCCAGTTAATGCTTGGGCATTGAGAGGCAAGCTGTGCAAATGGCGTCATACCTGAGGATTGCTGGGAGTTTCCTTGCAGAATCCAAAACTGAAAAGGTTTGCATGACTCTGTGCGTCTGTGTGCACATATATATTTTTCAAAATACCTTCAGACCATTTTTGTGGGAGTGTAGCCGTCTGTAAACCTGTTCCTTTTCTGACTTGAACAATTTTAATTGTCCCAGACTCATCCATGAAATAACCAGGTGACTGAGATGTAGTTGCACTAGGGAAAAAATAGGTCCCTTGTGGTAACGGATGGCAGCAATCTTCAGCACAAAAAATAAGTGGCAAGTGTTTGCAATAGAAAGCTTATGCACATATATAAAAGATATTGTTAGTGATTTGGGTTAAAATGATACTAGAGTTAACGCTTGCCCATTCTCTTCTCAGGGACAGTGCAATGAAGAAGATGTATCTATTTTTTAATTGGGGTTTTCTGTCAAATCTTGCATAAACAAATCCAAACTCCATTGAACTACACAAATAGAATCCATGCCAGATTAATTTTGTATGGTGTAGGGTTGCTTTTGTACATCATACAACTGGACTTTCTATAGCACACTGGCTCCCCAGCGTAAGTCTGTTGACAACAGCTTACGTGACCTGTGCGCAACGTGTACCCAGCTGAAGGTGTGTAATACATGCATACATACTTTTCATTATGAACTCTGCATAGGAGTCTTCTGTCTTCCTGGAAGATTAACGCTTTTTCTTTGGCTCCAGAAAGGTAAAAGATACTCTGTGGGAGAATTCAGAAAAGGAAACATTCATTTGAATTGAAAACACAGGAAAATACATGACATTTATAGCACAACAGTTTATTTCTAAGGGATTAGCTGATGAGATTTTAGGAATAAATACAATGTACATTAGGTTTAGAAAAGGCTTTTCCCTAGATTACCATAAGAACATTATGCCATTGATTTCTGACACTGGATTTGTAAACTCAAAATGTAGTGCTGAATCAGTAAGCACAGCTTTCATGGAAGTTAAAAATCATCTCACGCAGTAATTGTTTCAGCTGTAACTCTGACACCAGCAGAAGTGTGGGAAGTGTGATTTCTGTTCTAGCTGTATGACGATTGGGCTGAACTTATTAATTTCAAGGTAATTCCATCGAATTAATGAAGCTATGCTAGAATAAAATTCTTTTCTGGTCTAATTTTCAACTGGATCTTTCTTTTCATTTTTTTAACCAAAGATAATTGTGAGATAGCTGTACTGGTTGCACCTGTAGATGCTCATGCTAACTTGATACCTCTCTCATATTGTGCAGTCCTTGTTTAGGTGATAGAAATTTTTATAAGCAGGAGGAGAACTCAGATACCTTTGAGATAGTCCTATGGTCATTGTTTGTCAGAAAATAGGATTGACACATAAGATTGTGAGAATGCTGGCACAACTGTTTATGAAAAACATCACTGAAACTAGTGCAGGATTAAAGCTGGAATAATTTTTCGCAAGTAAGTCTGCTTAACATATTTTAAGCTTCCCTGCTTGGTCTTTGTTCAATTTTTTTCCCTTTTAATGAAAAGAACAGTCATTTGCACATTTTGTGTGGAAGTAGCAATAACAATTAAATCTTTTCAGTAATACTAACAGCTAGGAAGATGCAGGCGTGATGTGCTGATACTGAAAACTCTCTAAGCTGCTTCTGCTTGGACTGGCTAGTGGAAAGATAAGGTTGAAAGTAGCACACAGTTCTCTTCCTGCATAGAAATGCTGAAACTTTTCTTACTGGCCTGTTTGTCGGGCTTACCTCGGTGTTGGAAGTGTATCTAGGAAAATGTACTATATAAAATCTTTGAACTATAGTCATTCATTCAATGAAACAAAAGCCTGATGTTTCCTGCTACTGCAAAGTCTTCACTGTCATCAAGATAAAGTTGACCTTTGGTAAACCAGAAACACATCTTTCATCATTCTTTGACATTTTTGTGCTTCTTCCATTATTTCTTCTTCCTATTCCTTCTCCTTTTTCTTTGGCCATTGGAGAAACAGATATATATCTATATTTCTACATATGTACATGTACATGTTTTTATAAATACATATATGTGTTTAAATTTATGTATACACATATCTATATATAAGTAAAAGAAAAAGAACCTCGCAAAAGAAAACAATCACCAGTAACTAAAATTCACTCCTCTGGATCAGCTATGCTGAGTAACCATCAGGAACAAGAGAACCCCGAAGCACAGGAGAATTAACAGACTCTGAAGGCAACTCGGGCAAACCAGGCCATGTACTCTCTCAGGACCAGCTCCCACAATACAGACAGAGAAAATGCTGAAGTGCCAGGGCCACCAGTGCTCTGAATCTTTCTGACTTACCACTATATTGTTAGGAAATATTTATACTACAGTAGCGCACAGGAGCGCAACTCGAGATAAGGCACTACGGTGCAAGGCTCTGAAGCGACCTTAGTAATATCAGCTGCCTAGGAAAGCTCGCATCAATTTAGAGAGCCCTCAGCAAAGTCACTGCTGTAACAGAAATTACTCATCCTTCGAACACCAAATGCCCCATTAAGCTCCGAGATGTGCAGTAAGACACAGCAGTCGCATTTTGCGCTGAAGCATTTGGGAGTTAATAATTCTTGTAGAGAAAATCCACTTCGTTCAATTCTCAGAGGCACTCATTGTCCACACAGCCACCAGCTCAGTCTGGTTTTCATCTAGAGGTGTTGCTTCAAAGGGACAACAAGTCTTTCATGCAGTATGCTGGAATGTAATTCTGCATCACGAACTCATAAAAAGATAATAACGAACAGCGATGTAAGTGACAAGAACTACAACAGCAATGGCTAGTATTTGTCCACTAGGAGCTGATAAGCATGTGTGGGGTAGCAGAGAAACGTTGCTCGGCAGCCCAGGCTTCGAGGGGCACAGTGGTTTCCACATACAGAAAGCCGGGTCCCATTTCTGGCACTCTCAGCTGCCCCCCAGGAGAACTAGGGCGAGGCACGGGCTGGGGGCTGCTCGCATCTCCCACTCACCTGGCCGCAAACACCAAGTGCTTTCTCTCACGCCCGTGGCTCTGTAACGGCATAAGCCTACTTGAAGGGAAAGGGAAATCAGGCTTTTAGTGCCCCTGTAGCTCAGTTCCTCCTCTTTGAAAATATTGTGAAGGTATATTTATTTAGTATTGTTTGAAAGTTCAGATGCCTTAGTGGCAGAGGCCTTTTACACAAATATTTGGAAGCTATTCTTATGCGAGCTTTTAAAACTTATCTCCTCTGGAGTACTCCAGGGGTCTAGACAGATTTATTCCCTTCACATATGCTTTCTTTCTCTGTTCCTCCCCCTGCCCATGTTCTGTAAAACATATTAACTCCTTTGTCCCGAAAGGTATTTACTTTTAACTTATTCAAGAGATGGTCCTGAAACTCCATAGCTACATGAATTAAACATTATCTAGTCTCTGGAGCTGCAAATGTTGCTATGTTACCTTGACTCTGTAAGGGCTTACAAAAAAGATTTTTCTCTCTTTTTCACTGACTCATTAGGCATCACTCTGTATGAAATACCTCCATCCACTGACTTACATATTTTATCAATGGTTATAAATATCCTGAATGGGTACAAGCCAATCAAATAAATAAATACAGCTGATTCCTGGCTCTTGAATGAGATCAAAGACAACCATAATCAACCACTTTAGAGCAAGAGTAAGTTTATGCAACTGACTCTTAAATTTTTGTTCCAATATATTTTTAAAAAAGGAGGAAGTGCTTTTAATTCCTACCTTATGCTGCCCCAGAGTTGCAATTATTGCACCACTTCTTTGGATTTAATCTTTTTACGATTTTTTATGTCTCCATGTATCTAGTTCATAAATTCCCAGACATTTTTTCCCACTTTGGATAACTTTACCTCCTTTTGGAATGGCAGACCTCAGTACCATGGAAGTAAAAAGTAAGCTGTTGCAGAAGAGACTGAAAGATTGATGAAGCACAGGAACTAATAAATTACATGGAGTGAACATACCCTGCACTTATTTCACATAATTCTTTAAAATTATTATGATGTAATGTTTTTTGTTCCATAAAGAGGGCTTTTGGCAAGAACTTGCCCAGCGAACACATCCTAGCATTAAGCCTACACCCACTTTTTTTTCTCCCCCCCCCCGACAGGAACTGGAAAAAAAGAAGCCCTACGCCTGGGAGTAGGTCTGCCGCAGGACACCTCCGCTGCCTGATCTGCACACTCCTTTGGGTGCGGGCTCATCCTCACTCAGGTAACCCGCAGGCTGCCTAAGGAACCAGCCCCTGTAGAGTTGTGTTATTTAAGTTATCGGACTCAGCTGACTATTTCAGAGCATTCACCCGAGTAATTTGGAATCTTTCAAGCACCGAACATCTGATTCTGACAAATCCGGTAGCCAAAGTAAATGAAGCTGTACTAGAACAAAACAAGGGAAAGATCAAAAGTGGGTATCAAAATGTATTGCTTTCAGTCAGGGAGTAATCTGTACTAATCAGTCAAACTGAGACAACTCAATGCCATTAACAGGTACCGATCGGTGCTACAAATGGTAAGCAAACAGCTGCAGAAACTAAGGCTGACTGGGCTTGTTATGTTCAGTTGCAATTTGTGTAACTGTAGTTACATAAGCAGTCCCTCTGACTTCAGGAGAACTATCCAAATTCTTCTGTCAATCATGCGTGCAGGAGTTTAGCATTGTTTCTGGTTAAAGAAGCTTCGTGCGTTGTATCACAAATCTCACCTTTGAAGAAACAATGCATTTAAAGGCAGGCACGAAAGACCTCAACTGCAGAGCTCCAGACAGGAGGTTTACATTGAATTAAGGGTGGAAATGGTTTGGGCCCTTCCAGAAGCAGCATCTGTTTCTACGGCTGGTCATTGTTTGGATTATTTATGACCATAATTTTAGATTTATCTGGTTAACCTTTGGATAACTTCCTAAAATAACTATTGACTCTTTGAGTTTTCAAGGTAATATATTAAGATGCAAGGGTTTAATGTTATTCTTTTACAGAAAGAACCTCAAGCCTTTTAATGTAATATATCAATACCTCCAAAACCAGGAAATAGCTATACTATCACAATGCAAAGGGAACTGCAGCATCACACATTTGTTGTTCACACCATAACCTATACTAATTAAAATTTCTTCATGAGAAAAACAGAAAAGCAAACAACAGCATATTTTTTTTTAGAATTCCCCTCCCTCACAGTACTTACCGCAATATCTATCTTCATGTTACAGTTCAACAGAGAGAGAGGAGTAGATGGGATGAAGCTTCTCCAAAAATAATAGAAAAGAACAAGGAAGTGGGTCTTGAGGATTCATGACTTGCATCAGTCTTAAAATGGATGAAAGGAGATGGAAAAAAGTCTTTTCCATATTAGTCTGTCTGATCTCATCCTGCACTATTAGAGGTGCTGGGAGTCTTTCCATTTTCCTTGGGGGATCAGGTCCCACAATTCAAAAATAGTGTGCTAAAATAAAAATGGACAGAACGCTGGTTGATTTTGCAAACATTCGTCAAGGATGGTTCAAATTTAGGTTGAAAATAAGCTAGTAGAAATTAGTATCTGTGGGAAAGGTTTTGTAAGACTGAGGTAGTTTTAGTTGGAGTATAATTACACTTTTCATGCTCACTAGGTTATGCATACCAATATATAGACTTCAGAATTAAAAAGCATGAACTTTCATGAATTTGTTTGTATTTAAAGGGCAGAACTCCAGTCAAATGAGAACATTTATAGAATTTATTCTTCAAAAAGGGTGAGCCCACAATCTCATGTAGCTTTTGGCTCCTCTCTGTGTAACAGGCTAAAACAACCCCTCAGATTAAAACACCTTACAGTTTCACTTTGGACTTTATGGCTTATGTCCAGTCTTGGTTTAAAATTAATTTTACAATACTCTGAATCCACACAGCACTCTACAAAATGCACATTGCTAAGGATGTTGGCAACCATTACAAAAAAAAAAAAAAAACAAACACCTTTTGAAAAATATACTGTAAAGGAAAGTTAGTCTTTTCTTAGCAAAATAAGTATAAATTGAGGAAAACTTTTTTGTCTTCCTAATAATGTACTGTATTTCCCTTCCCACCAGAGAAAATATTTTTAAATTATGAAAATCTAAAAAAAACTTTCTTCCTGGTGATCTCCCTGCATTCACCCATCAATAAAAAATAAATCCAAGAGAGAGAGTGCAGCACAGTGCTACAATAAACAGTAGCCCAGGTGTTTTGGAAGGAACTACACATACCTGGTAGAACAAAAGAACATTAGATGAGGATCTCAAAAAAAACATGAATTCAGGTCTCCCAGGTGGTACTGCAGAAAGATCTGATTTTCTCATTTGTGTGAAAAAGAGCCAAAATGCTGCATACCTAGCCTTTTTGTTACTTACCCAAATTCACTTTGGCATAGCCTTTTTAGCAGTCAATGACGGTAACCAACCACATTATTACATGAGCGTGCTGAAGTCAAACACAGCGGAGGAAGTGAACCAGGCTGACTTATTCTATTACAGCTGGGAGTTTCCCAAAATGTACTCAGTATTGTATTCTGCTATTAAAACTTCCTGTAGTCGTATAATCTTCCTTTTTATGCTGCTAACCCTATAAAATTAATCTGTCATATTAGACCCAAATTGAAATTTACATATTCATCTGAAGCACTAGCAAAAATGGAATTAAGAGACTAAAGGGGGTCTTATCAATATGTATAAACACCTGATGGGAGGCAATAAAGAGGGAGCCAGGCTCTTTTCAGTCGTGCTCACTGACAGAACAAGAGGCAATGGACACAGATCAAAAACATGAAATCCGAACACAAGAAAAACCTTCTTTACTCGGAGGGCAGTCAAACACTAGCACAGGTTGCCCAGAGAGGTTGTGCAGTCTCCATCCTTGGAGACATTCAAAACCCAGCTGGGCATGGTCCTGGGCAACCTGCTCTAGATGGCTTGAGCAGGGGGCATGGACTAGATGACCTCCAGAGGTGTCTTCCAACCTCAGCAATTCTGTGATTCTGTGAAAAGAGGAACTTACCCTATAGTTAGTCCATCTAGTTCAGCTCCAGTGTAAGACTGATGGCACAGTGTAAAGAAGTTGATCATATTGTAGTTCTTCAAATAAGATTCCACAGTGGCTAAAACGCATTTTTTTTACCTTACTAATCACAAACAGATAAGGTGAGGGAAAAAGATGAGGGGCTTTTATGTACCCTTTGTCCTTGTGGTTAATTGGCTTCAAATAATGCACTTAACCCACTGTGGAATCGTGAGACATATTTTTGTTCAAAGTGTCTTGCTGATTTGATAAAGAAGCATGAAAATGTTTTACAAAATTTCTTACGGAGCGGGCATGTCTTTTGAAGTTTGCTACAAAATTAATACAAGACTACCGGTTATTTTTACATGACTTAATCTTATACTACCGCCTAGTGGCTAAGATCTAAATGAGTTGCTGTACAACTTAACTATGTTTTATATATGGATACAGATATATAGTAGTTATGTATGTTATAACATTATTTTCATTCATTTTGAGAAACCGTATTATGTATATGTCCACACAGTAACAGTGTTGCCAAATATAGTGAAGACCAGAGACATTTCCATGTTGAAGGACACTGCTATTCATGTTGAGCACTACTAGTGATTGAGTGCAGTCTTAAGGTCAACAGGATCTCCATTCTAACATAGTTATGGTTTGAGATAGAATTCCTTTAAAAATGAGTTGTAGGGAAGGACTTCAGCCATCATGTTTGAGATATCTATTAGTTCTAATTGTTAGAAAGAAACATTCTTGGGGTAGATTGTGTTATAAATGTCCAGTGAGGAGTTTCTTGCATCTTCCTGCAAAGCTCTTGTGGCCCAAACATTCTTGGGCTTAGTGGTGAATAGAGTTTATCTTGCTCAGTGTAACAGATTCAGATACAGTAAGCCCTCAGGCATCTATTTCCCATTCATTGCTGTAGTTCCTGTACCTGGGTAAGTTCACAAAATCAAGCCCATGAGTGTATTGTGCTTGAACACATGTAAATCATTCGGGAGTTCCAGGTTTTCCCGTTTCCTCCAAACCCCACACCATGGATTCTAGCAGCAATACACAACTTGGCAAAAAATCGGGCTCTTGCAGAAGCTTAGAGGAAAACACCAGTAGTAAAAACTACTTCTGCAGTTGACAGTGACAACAGCTAGTTGGAGGAAAGCATTTCTCCTCAGGACGATGAGTTTCCAGCTATTCACGCTACATGACTTTTAATTCTTGGCATTTTGCATGCCTGCCACAGAAGCTACAACTACATTGTAGCTTCAACTGCCTACTACATGCCTACTACAACATGCCTACTACAACTGTCAGCACTCTTTGTGACGGCAGGAGTTATGGTAGAAAGGAGCAATAGATGTGCACCTTGATTACTTCTAAAATTCTTGTTAAAACCAACATATCTATATGTAGAGCTAGATATAGATAGAGAAATTGTAAATTAATTTATTTAGGTCTCCTCCCTAGAGGCTTCTGTAGCTCAGGTCTTGCTGGAAGGAGAGATTTCAGGATGGGAAGTTAGGTGTGGAACACAAAAAACAATGTCATTTTGTCCACCAGGTGGCACTTCGCTATCGGGCGCCTGTGTTGAAAAGGTCCCCTGGAAGGCACAACAGACTTCAGGTTACGAGTACATGCGGTGTAAAGTATTACTGAGCAGGGTCCTGCCTGCTTCTAGAAACGTAATCTACCCAGGTCTCTTCTGGGGAGGGGATTTTGATCTTAATGAAGGGAATGGGATTTCTGCCATTAACTTAAAAGAAAAGCCATTTGGCCTCAATTAGGTGGAAGCGTTAGGGGAACAAAATCTATTTGCAGTGTGCAGGACAGACTCTATTTCTTCTCTCTGGTTTGTCAGAAGAGCTGTATGAGTGATGGTGACTGATTTACATCTAATGCAACAGAGAAGGGAAAAGGAAAAGGGGACAGTCACTGAGTGGCACAAACTCAGAATTTTGCACAATGAATAAGCCAAACAGGCAGTACAATTCACTCTGCAAGAGCTTCCTGCCCTGATGGAAAACATCCTAGTATAGAATTCGTAAACCTTTATTTTGATGCAGTTTTAGTCCAACACACACATTGTCCGATGTTCTTTTTCCACCATACCAGCTGGAAGTTAGGCTGCAGACATTCGTATAGTGTAAAGACATTAGTATAGTGTAAATGAGGAAAAAATTCTCTCTGGTGGGGGCAACACAGTTTGAGTTTGGAAACTGTCCTTTTAACAGTCACCTGTGCAAAAACTGCAATTCAATGTTGTTTAAAAATGTTTTATTCTGCTCAGTTGGCATTATTATGTACGAGTATGTTTAGGTAAATGTAGGAATGTAAGGTGTATGTGGTGTGCAATATGCTGATAGAAGCTGAAACTGTTTCCCCAGTGGAACAGATCCACCTCGTGTGGCAGCAGTCAGTGCACCCCAGTATCCCCAACCAATACGCTCCCAGAAAGACAGCTTTGGGCCTTACCTCTGGACCCTTTCAATCCCTTCCTCTCTTTCCCTAGCAGCTCTCACAGTAATGGCTTTTCCAGAAGCAACACAGTGAGATCACAGAGAAGATCTGCCAAGGCCTTTGTGCTAGGACAGGTCTCTGACACTCTCTCAGCTGGAGATTAGGGAATATCATATTGATGACATGGAACTGGAGAAGAGGTTTCATTTCCCAACCAGCCAGTCCACATTTTGGCCTTATATTTCTGTTCATTTGCATCACGGGTGATTTAGAACCATTTGTAGCTTTGCTACTCCATTTACTTTCCAGACTTCTCAGAGGTTGCTGAAAGCACCTCTGTATACATTACTGGTTGTTAAAATAATGAAAGTTTTTGTCTCCTTAGTGCAATGCATGTACAATTATTGAACATTTTCTGAACCTTGTCTAGTGTTGTTCTGCTGAAAAGGCAGGTTTTAATATCAACGGCTCGCAAGTGAGCTGGAAAAAGGCTTCAGGTAGACGAGTAATGATTGTAAGAGCACCTACAAGAAAACAGTATCTAAGGTATCTAGTTCTCTTTCTTAGAAACAATAGAAGGCTTCATCTTGTCAATGCACAAAACTGGCATAAAAGTCCCATGTACTATGACCAATTTGTTTCTGTTAAGTAGAACTGTTTCCGGGGCATTTGCTTAAATCAGCTTTTCTACAAAGAAGTGCAGTTGTGTGCTAATCTACACCATGTGGTAGGAATCTGCCTGACCCCGTACTGTCACTGGAAGCAGACGCTGAACTGGAAATGATAGGTCCAATTAGTGCACAGTTGTAGAAATAAGCAGCTCAAGTAATAAGCAATTCCCAGAAACATAACAGCATACTGGAATCATGCTGTTGCTATTTCTGATCGGAAACACTTCAGTAGTGTTCTCATGGTGAGTTTTAGCTGAGTTGTTAAAAACAAATACTGAAATGAAAACTGACACTCAGGTCTTGCCTACAGAGACAGGCTACTTCCCTTAAAATTTGCTCTATCTGCTTCGCCCTCGATCCTCAAGATGTAGTTGTATTATTCCAGCTATCCGGCCACATTGAAAGTGTTTGAGGGCCGCTGCACAGATCTTCATTATACATCTCAGAGGAACATCTCCTGATGTAAAACCTTTATGCAAAGGAACAATTTCTAACCTTTTCTTTGCTGTCATCTCCACCTCCCCTCATACTTCCCATCCTGCTACTTCCACCCTACTTCCTTCTACTTCTCGCTCAACCCAGAATTAATATTGGAATGCTTTACCAAAGGAATTAAAGGGGAAAATTTTTTACCTTTATCAAATTCACTCCAAAAAGTACTACAGGAATGGTACTCTAAAACTGAGAATAAGACTATACTTTATCATTGTTGCCATGGTGATCAAAACTAGGACAGTAACTTTTTTTTAGCTCCCTCAGCCTGTACTTCTGATATACTTGGTCCCTGGACAGGCATCTGATTCACTATAGACCACCAAACAAATCTCTGAGCCATGAAAAAGAAAAGAAGTTCAATATTTGAGAGTTTTATGATTGTATCTCCAAAGAGGAAAGAGAAAAAAAGGGCAGGGATGAGAATGTGCTCCTACTGAGAAAGGAGGGATAGGTGACAAAAGAGAGTAAGGATGAGACTCAGACATGGACATACAGAAACATCATCTTAAGTTGATGAGAAGCAGGCAGTCCCCTTAATGTTTTGGGACACCTCCTAATGCCACCCAGTGCCAGACTCTTGACCCAGGATCTCAGAGGAACAACACTACTAAGGAGTCATACACCAATTTCCTTGACATATTGCTCCAGACACATATATTCCCTTCCAGACCTCACTTCAAAGGACAGAGATCGGTGAACACCTGGTTCCACCTTCAATACTGAAGCTGCAAATGACAAAGTTTTTTTTTTTTCACATTCTCCACAGCAAGGCAAGGACTAAAAGCAAAGCTTAAGCTTACACATTTTTTACAAGACTAGAAGTGTGTCAGTATTGCATAGTTGTGACCTTGATACACCAGTAAGTCTCATAATGTCTATATTTTTGGCTGCTTTGATCAGTAAAGAGTATCTTATACTGATATGCACTACTTGATTGCTATTTTAAAGGATTCAGTGGTGTTTCATAGAATCACACATATACTATAGCCATCACTAAACAATCGCGTAAAACGACGAGAACCATAGTCAAAGTTCAGTGCAGCTTTTTAGCACACCACCTCATAATTTTATACTGTGGTTTGCAGAAGTGCTTCTATAAAGTTCATCAAGTTACAAAATCTCTCAGCTGACATCAAGAGAAAAAAGCCAATCAGATAGGAAGGACAGGGAATTCTAACTGAAAAACTAAGGATCATATAACTTGATAAGAAATTCAAAATGAAGAAAAGAAGCAGGAAAGGAATAGAATTCAGCAAGTAATTTGAATTTTAATGGGGTTTAGTTTAATTTCACAGCACTTGCCTTTCCAAATGTAAAGATCAGAAGCTTTATTAGATAATACATTTAGGAACATTTCAGCATAACTGTTTCTTAAAATTTCTGACATTTTCTCCTTACAAAAATACTTCCAAAATAAAGGATTTTTTGCTTTACACAGTCAGGCTTTGCTGCTTTGGAGCAACACAAGTTCTCCTTATTCTTTTGCTTGGTCATACCGTCACTCATATGACAGTGATGAAACTGACTGGGAACTTCTATAGTCAGTGATTTCAGGTTGAGGTTCCATATGTAGTATTGCAGGTAAAGTCGCACCTTTCAAATGATCAGTTGCAGTGCCAAAGGCACTGTAATGTCACGTTAGACTTGTCTCACATCTGTAGCTTTTAGTGTCAGTTCTCCTCTCTAACAATGATGCACCAAACGCTTCCTTCAAGCCTCAAAATATGGTGTTCTTGCTTACTACTCCTCTGATTGCTACTGCTGTAGCCACATTGAGCATGAGCAGCACATTTCTTCCTGGCAGCTGGCTTTCTGGTCACGCTGGAACCACACTTAGAAGGAAAGGCTACAGGGTGCTACGTGTGTCCAAGAAGGTCATCGTACAGTTTAAACAAAACTTTGGATTAACAACAGGCATGGGTTCAATGGCTTGCCTCCTTCTTGACTAGGGGTCTTAATTTAATGAGCTTCTCTCTCTTAAAATCACTGCCCTGAGTTTGTCTAAATTAAATGGTTATTTTAGCATCTGTTAGATCAGCAAAGCTGGTCTGACGGGCTGGTCTCCATGAGATTGGACTGGAATAAGCTATCTTACTATGAATGTTCCAGGATAGCTGTCCAGACTGGAAACCCCATTAAAAATAAATAAAATAGCTTTACTTCAGTACTATTATATTCTGGTATTTTTTATTTAAAGACCTACGTAGTTTTAGTAATTAAAAAGGGAGGAATGAGGACACAAACAAGAACGTGAAACTTAGCTTTTAGAAAAGCTTTTCAGTTACTTCCTTTTCCATTGTTTTTCCCTTTGGAATTAGTCATTTTCTTTCCTTTTTTTAACCAGCAAAACAGACATGCAGCACTGGAGCAGACCTACAATTCTTTGGTGGCGATAAATTCTCTCCATTCTGTTTGGATGTCTCCCCTGAATATGAAGTACAAAAATAATCTGAAAAGGCAAAAAATCCTAGGGTATTTTAAAAGCTAAAAGGCTTCAGTTAGTTTTTTTATGAACTACACCATAATTAGACGGTAAGTCATCTAGGCATGGTAAGTCTTTTCATTGTGTCTAAGTACAGCCTCCACTGAAGCCGAATCACGATCCCTGAGTGGCTTTAAGGACTTAATAGCTGTTTCTCTAATGTAAGTTCATAATAATCTTTTATACTAGCTCTCCAACACTGATGTGGAAGGAAAAACAAAGTTAAAAAAAATAGTAGTCATTTCAAAGCAGAGCTCATTCAGTATTCGCAGTATTTTAATAGATAATATTTAAGCCAATTTGCTCAGGAGATGAGGAACAGAAGGCTTGACAGCCATGAAAAACTCCATTATTTGGGATTTGTTTGGGGGGGTTTCCTTCATATTTCTGAGTTTCTCCTTTCCAACATACTATGTTTGTCTTTTTTTGCCCCAAGGAGAAATTGTAGTAGCAATAGTAGCTTCTTTGCATTTCTTTAAATTCTGAAAGCCACCAGATGCTTCCATTTGCAATCTCCCTTTCTCTTACTAAAGCACAGGGGAGTTGATCGTATAGTAGGCTTTAGTTTACTCTGAACCCAGGCTGGGGCAGTGTTAATGAAGTCTTGCCATTTAGTTAAAGTATAGCCTGTCATCACAGCAGGTGTCTGCTGCGTTGCTTTGTATCGTTTTTTCAGTCCAGTAGAGAATTCTGAGATTTTAGCGCTCTCTGTGGTTTAGATTATTAAAGACTTGATCTGTAATTGTTTCTTCTTGTCCAAGAACTAAGTGTTATCATTTGGCCCTTAGGAAGTGCCTGGTTCAGTCGTACTGAAATGTAGATAGCTAGGGCTTGAAGAAACAGCAGGAAAATTTCAAAGGATGATGGTTCATATTACTTTTAAACAGATTCAAAGGTTATTTAGGTGCCCAAAGGTACAAGTAGGTCTTCCCTGGGATTTTCACAAACATCTCAGGCCAGTGTTAAAAATCACAGTGTGGCATTATCTGCATCCTTAGGTGTCTAAACACTCTTTGACTATGTTCTTGACTCTTGCATCCTCTTTCCAAGGATACTGCGGTGTTAAGCAAGGCAAATGTTAGGCAGCTATTTTGGCATATGCCCCAGGAACAGCCAATGAATTCACAGTCTTTACCTTTCATAATGGAAATTTTATCCAAGTAGTCAATGGTGCAACTGGGATGCAGATCAATGCCCAGGTACCTCCTCAGGCGGACAAGATGAGTTTTTTATCACTTCACCTTTTTCCTCCCCACAGCTGGTTCCTCTGGGAAGGAAACGTGGGCGCACGAGCCAGAAGGGACCCCCGGAGCACCCTGACGGGGTCCCCACCTGAGGGAGCTGGGCACTCAGTAAACAGGAGACCCCAGTCAGGAAAACACATCCTGCTCTCCCTTCCTGTCTCACAAGAGAACTGTCAGATATTCACAGGGATTTATTCACGGATGAGCTGCAAACCCAGGACTTTATTTAAATGAAAGACTTAACAAATAATTTTTAAAAACAAATACATTTGAGGAAAACTTGCTCTGCTTGGGGACAATTAGCAAAGAAGAGAGGTAAAATTCATCAGATAAATTATCCATTATTAATTATTCACATAATTTTACAGAAAACTTTAAATTAGTGCAAGATAAAGATCCTAATTTATTACTCCCTTCCCTGAAGCACAAGAGTATGTGAGAGCTTCAAATAACTAGGCTTTGTGGGGAAAAAAAAAAACCAGTTTAAAGCGTATCACTTAGGCCTTTCTGAGTCTTTATTATCTCACTTGGATGAACTTTACTGGATTTGTAGTTATGTTAAATTAATTACAGAAAATGAAACTGGGGCCACGTAAACTGAGGTCATCACCAAGCATAGCCCTGACTCTTCAGGCCTAGCTTAAGTCTTGCACACATGCACATACACACAGAGCTTTCTCACAGGCTGCTATTGTCAGAAAATAAAATACTGTCTCTACTGCAGGCAAAAAAAAAAAAAGGCCCAGCCAGGCTAAAAACAAAACACGAATTGTGTGGGTTTTTGTCAGTCTTTCTCCCAGTGTCTGTTCATCTGCCCACTCTGGGGTGCCAGGAAGCCTTCTCAATGAAGTACTTTGAGGAAGCCCATTCCTCTTCATTTTATCCTGTCTACCTTGTGCTCATATAAATTCTTTGCTATTTCTTTGAGAATATTGGGTTACCGCAATCCCTTTTGCTTGCCTGGATGCTCAGGATTTTAATCAGGAATTAATGTAATCTTTCCCGGTTTTAACAAAAAGACCTCTTCTGCTGCCACATATCTAGCTTCCCCTTTGTTCCTTCTGTTTTATAAAGTTTTATAAAACTTTAAGTTTTATAAACGCAGAATTACTTAAAGCCATCATTCATTTGTTCACGTGAGATTTAACACACATGCACGCACGGAGCCCCCATACAGTACCCTACTATTCTGGCCTGTCCTTACTTGCACATGGACAAATGACAACACAAGGCGCATCATTAAGGAAAGCCTGGGGTTTATTTTACCCTAACAAATTTTACATTACAAGCCCATACTTGTAGAAGTGCCCATAGCCTAAATATCCTTGTCCTCAAAATGAAAAAAAAAAAAAAAAAAAAGCATTTGTTTCATGTAAACACAAAGAGATTCTCGGTGGAGGAGAGGAAGCGTAATTAAACGTTGGGGATGAGGTCATAGATCCATGATGTGAAGTGTTCAGCACCGGTGCCTTATTAAGGAGTTTCCCTCTCCCTTCACTTTCTCATGCCTCAAGCATTTGCTTCTCTCCCTATGACTCAAAGCACCATCCTGATTTACTGGCAACAAAACTGTTCATGGGACTAGGCTAGGAATGATCACGAGCCCTTTATAATACTCGGCTGACATCTTTCTGTCCATGCCCACGGCACGGACCCCCATGCAGTCCGCAGGAATAGCTGTGGGAGGACAATGGGCCACCAGGGTGGGTGAGGAAGGGAGAGGCAGGGAGGGACTTGTGAAACTGGTATGGCACACAAATGGGTTCGCACTGTAAAGACGAAGCATCCTATTAGTAACCCGTCAGGCTTATTTCAGCTTACAGATGAACTGAGAGAATAATTTTATTGCTATTGAACACAGCAAAGAGGACTGCGAAAGCAAAGGCTCTATTACTGTGGAGAACTGCTGGAAGCACAAGAGCTTTACGAGTGGCAGCAAGCAGCAAATTGGACCCACACTTCCAGTGTCCTGCAGCAATAAACAAATAAATAAATATGCTGCTGTGAATTCGGACTGTCTATACATTTTCAAAGCATTTTTTTGCCTGCTTTGAGCTTACACTGCAGTGGAGTAAATGCTTATGAGGCTCATGGCAAAAAAAAAAACTCTCTTCTCAAATGGTAGCCAAGAAGAAAGGTCATAAATTAAGATCAGAGCGATTGAAGTAAGCAAAATTAAGGTTCTGTTTTGCAAACCTACTAATCCTAATAGGGTTAGAGGTAAATATTGATCGTGCAAGCAGGCTGTACAGAAAATCAGGCTTTCATCAAGGATGATAAATTAACCTAACCTAATAATAGAATGAAATAAAAAAGGGAAAATTTAGACTTGATAGCCAGGGGGGAGCCTTTTGTCATATTTTTTTATATTGTGAAATAATATCCAAGGGAAATGGCAGAATTCACTTGAGACAAAAAAAAAAAAAAAATTAGACTGGTGAATGCATTAGAAAAGGTACTGCAGAAAACTACCCTCCAATGCCTGGGAGTGCTCCAGGTGACCTTTTGTAATAGAACTTCTCCATTACTGTTTTGTTTCTTTCTGAGCCCGTATATATGAGCCCATGTATATTTTGCTTTGGCCCTTAAATGAGATTGCATGATATATATCAACTATTGGAGAACAGGGATTGCTAATGGGGGCTGATCTTCAATGTCCTTTTGTCATTATACACGGAAGAAAAAGGGACCAAATTAATTGTTTCATTTCACTTTTATTCAGTATACTCTAATATATTTTCATGTTTTGAATTCCAATTTCTCCCAGTTCACTTTGTATCCAGTGTTGGAAAAGCCATTTCTTGTATTTCTTAATATGCTTGAAGGATCTAAGGAAATTACAGAATTTAACAGCTTTACTTCAAAAATCCATGTAAGAGCTCCAATGACCACCATAAGCTGCATGGTCATACTGGACAAATTGTCTAAGAGTTTAGAGAATTTACTTATATTAACATCTGGAATATAAAGTAGATAAAACCCATCAGAGAGTTTGAAATGTTCCACTCATCAGTAAATCCATTATACTGTACAAAACCACATTGACCTCTTCCCAGTTATGACAAAAGTTTCCATTACCAGAGGTTTAAAGAACCTCTGTTTTTTCCAAGCCTTTTAATATTTAGATGAACTCTGGAGTTTGGAAAGATTCGGGATTAAACTGTGCACTCAGCAATCTGAGTGAATCTCATATGGAAGTCAAGTTACATCTGTTAGATGCATATAAAGAGAAAAAACAATAGCCGCTTTTTTTTTTCTGAAGTCCTTAACCACATACTCATTAGAGGAAGTTAGCTGCGTTGCCACTGATAAGAAATGGCAGGTAGCGAGCAGGTGAGAACTCAGCACATCCGTTGTATCTTGTCCCTGTCCTTTCTGACTCCCCACAAGGGTAGGTTTTGTATTGAGAATAACCCCAAAGGCCCAACTTGGTCTGGAGCAGATGCACGCACGCAGTCATGTATCTGTTGAATCGGCCAGTATACGAGGCCCAGTTTTGGGCTGGTGATAGGTGTTCATGCCAGCCTTCTGCCAGCTGAGAGAGAGGACACACAGTGCCTGCTCTGGCGTAAGACCTGTACGCATAGTGCTAACCAACCAAAATTTTTTTACCTGTTTGAACCAGCAAGGTGTCTCTGTGTTACATGGCTATGGCCTTTTCAATCTGGAATTAAATGGCCTAAAACTGGTTTTATCATACCATCAAACCACAGCCTGCACTCTGGCAGGCTTTGTCTTTGCCTTCATGCCCCCAGGCAGGTAGCTGGGATGGGAAAGTCCTGTGGGCAGGAGCAGCTGACATCCCTGGAGAGAGGGCTCACTGCCCCAGCCACGACAGCAATCTAAGGAGGCACTAGCAAATGCCAGGGACATCGGAAAAAAGTGCAGGATGAAAGGGATACATTCCCCTGGGCAACAAGACCAATATCAGCACTCTGTATGACTTGGCCGCATTTGATCCCCGTGGTAGCATGCCTTCCCTCGGCTGCCTTTGATCCCACCACTGAAATACTGCCCTCACTATCCAACTTGGCGCCTGGGCTGGGGAAGTCTTTGAACCTCCGATCAGTGGAAGCCAAAAGAATGCTCTCAAGAAGTATCGCTGCAGCATCTGTTAGTCTTTCCCCAGCACCTACTACTGGCAACGGTTAGAGAGCAGATACCCATCTAGAGGGAGTTTTCGTCTCACTCAGTCCAGCTGTTTCTATGTTTTGCGATCTAGAGAGGGTTTCAGAAAGGCCACTGCACTCAGCCTGTCCTAGCTCTGCGCAAAGCCGCAGCATTCAGTCTTTCTTCTACTGCAAGCACCTGTTTTTCCAGAAAACCCTTTAATTACAGATTTCTGACTTTAATTACAGATGTTCTGACTTTCCTCAGTGACCCCCAAATGATAGAGTCATGCAAGAAGACCTCTCTTTACCCCTTGGGAGATATTTTGTCTGTACATGTATTACAAATTGACCACAAGTTGCCCCACGCAAAACAAATAATTCTTTTGCAGAATCTGCCCTTTAACTTGCATCTCTGCAATTTCTTTTGGCACTTGGCTTTTTTGCCTATCACTACGTCATGCTGGGATTTATCCTGGCGTTTTCTGAAACTGATACTGGGAGAAGGCACCATGGGCAGAAGGTCAGCCACGTCAGGAGGGCTTGTAGTGTAGGAAATTTCACTCAGACAGTGATTTTGAAAGGAAAGTTGCTAAGTTGTGGGGATGTCTTTTGGTGACATAAATCCTTCAATTCATTCTTGTGATTAAATCCTTAGGAAGTTACCACACGCTTGTGAATATTTGGAAAGAATCCTGATTTCAGTAAGACAAAGGCGAAACATCAGTCACTCAGAGCAGTTTTGCAGCAGCTCAGCTACATTCACAGGCCCGGGCACCAGTGCTCGGAGCGCATGAAGCGTAGGAAAGCGGATTGTAAGGAGAGCTAGAGATTGCGATGTGATTGCGGCATTGCCTTTTCTATGAGTCTTTGTTATACAGGGGAACGGGTTTCTTTGAGGTTAGTGAAGTTGCACAGGCTGTAATGGTGTCTGCATCCTAAGAAATCTCAGTGAGGGCTTCTGAGTCCCCGTTCTTCCCCTGGGCACTGAAGCTATTGCCCCCAGAGGTGCTTCCCCACACGGAGAGTGCCAGGGAGCCGGAGGCAGTCCCTGTGCACTGAGCATCTGGCTGTTGCTCAGGGTGTGAAGAGGCAGTCAAAGGCTGATAGCTGCAGTATGGAGGAGCGTGGCTTTTTTTGAAACGCGATTAGCTTTGCTTCACTGCGGAAGGTATCGAAGAATCTTTCTCTACGGGGAGATCAACATCAAACCAGTAGGACTGCAGATAGGTGAGGAGGAAACCGTAGCACCAAGCCAGCCGGCACATGTTACAGTATTCCTGGCACAATGGTCGCCGGTCCCCGAGAGGCAGCAGGGATCAGAGGCTGTGCTGTAAAGAACAACAGTGGCCTCAGCATCAACTTTTTCTAAAAAAAATTCGAATACACGTTTTTGTGATCCACAAACCAGCAAAGGTTTATGGATTTAAGTGTACTAAAAAGTTCACTGAAAAGGACACCTAATCAATGCTTTATTTAAGACCTTTTTTCCAGAGTTTACTGAATGTCAGTATTATGTGTGACACTTCATTCCTTCACAAATCACCTGAGGAGCAGAGACCCTCAGGGATGTTTTACAAAGCTGTTGCTGAGCGGTCACATTGTGCACAAAAGTATATCCCCACGGCCCTCGGTGGTGAAGTCCATAGGATATTTCCCCATGCCAGCAGGATTGCAATGGTTTATGAGCAGTGTTTCAACAACTTGATATTCCTCCAGGCCTGTCCCCGTTCCCGAGAAATGCTACGAACAAATGGGTCATGGACCAGAACTCTGGGCAAGCAATTAGTCAAGTCATCAGGGCAAACTGCTCTTGGCCACCCTGCACCTCGGGGAGCAGCCAGGGCCTTCTGCTCCGTCAGGAAGGGTAGCCGCAGCCAAGCACAGCAAGGCGGGCAACGGCAGTGGCCCCATCAAGTGCCCCGTCCCAGCTGTCCCTGCGCTGGCCCTCAGCCCTGGCAGCCAAACCCAAGGGCCTGACAATTGGCGTGGCCTGTGTATTGTTCCGCATTTTTAAAGAATACTTGCTTGTAGCCTGAAGGCGTGAGTACCCCACAATACACTGTTTCTTTGTGATGGTTTTAGGTTTACTAGGCTACTGCTGTTCTCTGCCCAACAATAACAACAGGAAAAGCAACAAGGAGGTAGACTTCCCTCCAAATAACAGTGGGACCCACACCCAACTAACAGAAAGCCATATAAAATTCATATGGATGTCTGATTTCCACAGAATCCTACTGTCACACAACCTGTTAGTGCCTCCGATAGTCACCTGTGGAAGCAAAAGTGAGCCAAGCCTTGCAGAAGCAGACTTGCCACAATCAACGTATGAACTGGCTTCTGGATGAGGAGAAAAGATGCACGCAGGTGCTGCCCGTGGTCCCACCACAGCTTGGGAATGCCACGCACTGAAATCCAGCTGCGCTTTCAGGCCCACTCCTTGCTGTTACTGGGGCGGCCAGCATTGGTAACGCGTGCAGGGCTGGCAGAAGCCAGGCCTCTCTCTGCAGGGGTCTGGCGCTCCAGCCCAGGGAGCGGGAGCCAGGCACGTCTCTGTGCGGTGGCACGTCCTCATCGTCAGTCCTCCATACCCCGCCCCGGAGCTTTGCTGGACACTAAGTCTTATCTTCTGGGTTTGCTGTTGCACTTCCTTCTTCCTCGCGTGTATTAGCTCGTTTTAAAGAAAAGAGGACCAGATGCAGACAGCTTCGGAGGAGCGAGGCCAGCGTCTTCTCTTTCTCTGGGGAAGAACAGCAAATGCCACATCTCGTACTGCCAAGAGGCTGCCAGAGGCATTCCTCCCCAGAGACGCCCCAACAAGGAGTGGTGCTAAAATTAACACTTTGTTAACACCTGCCGCTTCCTGGGTTTAATACAAGCTTGGGAAAGGGGGCTGTTGGGGGTTTTTGCTTTAACTAGCAGCAAGCGGCTCCCCGGCCCAGGTCCCCGGGCGGCGCTCGCTCAAGGCGGGACCCAGCAGCAGGAGGCTCCCTTCCCCGGGCCCCCGCATCCCCGCCGCCGGCCCGGTGCCAGGGGCCGCCTCCTCGCTCCCCGCCCTCCCGCCGCTCCCTCCGACCCCGTGACCGTCCCGTCCCGCCCCGCCAGGCGGCAGCGGCGGGGAGCGTGCGGCTCCGCTGGCAGCGGAGCAGCCATGGGCTCGGCGGCGGAGCTGCTGCCGCCACCGCCGCCGCCGCCGCCGCTCGGGGAGTGCGAGCGGGACGCGGGGGCGGCGTCCGCCCGGCACCGGCGGCGCCCGGAGGAGCAGGTGGGTGTCAGCGGGCGGGGGTCTGGCAAGGGCGGGCCGCTGGCTCGGCCCCGGGGCTGGCCCCGCCGTCAGGCAAGAGACAACCGTAAACGCCTTTTGATTCATCTTCCGTGGCGTTGCCGTTACAGCCCGCCGGTGGTGCGAGCCGCTGCCGGGTAGCGCTCCATTGCGGCGGGGCTTATGCAACCCCGCCGAGCTGCGTGGGGCTGCCCCCGCGCGATGCTGGGGTAGCCCCCAGCGTACCCGCCTGGCCCTCGTTCTTCCCCCCGAGACGCTTCTTCTGCGTGGAAGAAGATGGGAGCAGATGTACGAGGGTGGTCCCCGCACAGCATCCACGTGGTGAATATCTCGCTGGGAATAATTGGGGTGCTGTTGCCATCCTCGGAATTCCCCCGCAGTTCAGCTCTCAGTCTTTCTTTTAAAGACTTAACGCTGGTTCGCTCCACTATTTTAAGCTTTCAATGTCTTTATTACTTATGAAATTGAATGTATTGTAATCGGAGATAGAAATCAACTCATTTTTTAACTTGTCTGCTTTCTTCAGGGTATGCAGTTTTATGGCATGGTGGATGCAAGTGGGCTCTTTGCTTAGGAAATGAAAGGAGCCGTGTTCGTTTCCCTATTGTTAATTGTAAAATGGCTTTCCACACACTCTTTGTCTTGCAGACAGCGTTGTCCCCGTCCGTAGACAAAGGCAGTGTTCTTAACGCACCTTCATTGATGTTTCTTTTAAAGAAAAAAAGCACACAACCTTTTTCATATTTGATACTTAAATGTAATGATCCCCTCTGAATGCCTTGAGCGGTTAAGTAAGAGAAACGCGCTAGCACTGATAATTGCGTAGGGGCAAACAGAGCTGCTGGAGTACATCCCAAAGTAATTTCCAGACAGTTTTGTTTAGTTTGTTAATTATTTCTGTTGAAAATTCTTACAAGATGGTCTGAGTGCACTCGACCGCCGTAAGTGCGCCCTTTCACAGCTAGAATAGCTTTAATATTTGAGGGTGTCTGGTAGGACTTGCCTGACGTTACAACTAGGAGCAGGCCACTTCTGAAAGAGGCTGGTACTTGAGAATTCACGGGGTGACCATTTATGTAAGTCGGTGCATCTTCCTTGTCCCTTTCTCTAAAACAACGGGGCAGCGCAGGGCATGTAACTGAACGTAGGGTAAGGCCAGGTGCTCTGAGAGGCACAGCAGTTCCCCTCTCTGTGTCCACAAGCCTCTCTGCAGGATATTGCAGGAGGAGAGTCAGAAATATTCCCTGGTTCTGGCTGCTGTCTTCCTTCCCTGAGAAGAGAGGTGAAAAAGTGGCATCAGATCATCTCGGATGTTACTGCTCTCAAACTGGTTGTAACTCCTCGCTAAGGAGGGAGCTCCCTGCAGGTTACCACCGCTTCTGTCTTAGCGACGAGTGTGTTGGTGTGGTTTCAGGGGATGGTGCAGGCTGAAGAACTGCTTTCCAAAGTTGCCTAAACACATTTTAAAATGAAGTTGGTAAAGGTACTGCTTGGGTGGCCACAGGCACACTTGGCAGAGAAACTTTCTTCCCGCTCTTCTCGGGCACAGGGAGTGATCGTGGCCCTTTCTGACAAGTTGTGGCATAATGTTAGGATAGCAAGAAAGAAATTTTAAATAGGCCATGAGGAAGAAAGAGAAAATCCTTCCTGTTTACTGGAAATGTTTCATTGTCATAGTGTGGAGTATTTTTTTCTGCATACTGAGGTGCCAGCAGCTGGACAAATAATAAACTAGATTTAGAAATAAGGAATATCAGTTGCCTTTATTTAATATACATATAGAATGTGAATATTCTATATAATACTAGTAAAAATAATAATAATTTTATAATAGGTAGTAGCCTTTTTTTATTAGGCGTAGGGAAGACTAAAGCTAGGTGAGGATTTAGTGGTGCGTACACTTGCTGCAAACTTGGACAGAAAGTCCCAGATTCTCTTGTTCAAGAGAAGCACAGACATGTAGCTTGATTTGGAGGGGCTCCTGGGTCATCAAGCCTAGTCACGTGCTGTCACTTTTTTGCTTTCATGAACTTGTCCAGCTCTCTCTCAAAATAATCGGTTCCCCCTGCCCTTTCTGCTCTCATGGAGGTGTTCCCGCTGAACCCTGCCGTTCCAGTGGGCAGGAATCCTGTTTCCAGGCTGGGTCCTTACCTGGAGTCCCCCGTGGAGGCCTAGCGTTGTGGCTGTGTTTGCTGAGGGTGTTTGCACTGTTAACGTAACTGCTGGTCCTCAGCCTGTGTTTTCCTGTTTCACGTTCTCTTCTGAAGTACGAATACGGGTGCCACCTTGGTGTTACATGCGATGCAAAAGAAATGGGTCAAAATCTGCTTTGATGATGGTGTAAATTCTTACTTCTCTCAGCTGGTGTAAAGTAAAGCCTGCGTGAGAGCAAATCCTTTGGCCTTTTTTGAGAGCTTTTTTTTAGGTGAGAATCTGGGGCTGGTAACCTGGGTGTGATTTGTTTTTTCCCCCGTTTCCTCCGAAATAAACTCAGTTTGTGTAAGATCATACCTAGTAACATAATGCTAAAAGAATACCTTCCTGACAAGCAGGACCTAAATAATAATGTATACCCCCTTTAATATTTTTTTAAGAGTACTCTGTAGGAAATAAATCTATTTGTTTAATGCCGAACCCTCTAGCTTTAATTTTCTATTGAAGCTTATTATTATGTCAGCAAGGACATGCTTCATGAAATTACTGAGAGGTACATTTTTAAAAGAACAGAAGGATATGTTACTAAATGTTATGCATAGCCTTTGGAATTCATTATTGCAATAGACTGTAGAATTACCTACTTCAGTGATTAGATTTAAAAGCTGAACAGATCATAATGTGATAAATATCCTTTGTAGGTTTGCATGCAAAGCTGAGAATAATTGTCCTTGCTTTAGTCTTCGAAGCACTACAGAACCTGGGTAGTTTCTTCCACCTCTCCTGTATTGCATTGCTGGTATTCACAAGTGGTATGTGAAGGCACCGAAGGATTCAGCTGCTCCTGAAGCCATG
Source organism: Mycteria americana (assembly GCF_035582795.1). Taxonomy (NCBI): domain Eukaryota; kingdom Metazoa; phylum Chordata; class Aves; order Ciconiiformes; family Ciconiidae; genus Mycteria; species Mycteria americana. The sequence continues at coordinate 61,247,556 of NC_134368.1, forward strand.
GGAGTAGCTTGCTGCTTCACCTTGTGAGTTCACAATTTTTTTCCGAACTGTTGATAGTTATTAGTCAGGTCCACAAGTTGTCCTGTATTTTCAACATCGCTAGAGTTAAGGACCTCGAATCTCCTTCCCTAACCCACTTTCTAAAATAGGTTAGCCTTTGTCATATTATTACAGTCTAAATCTCATCAACACCTATAAATTTAACCATGAAATAAGAATAGGAAGGTGGAATGCATGCAAGTGTCTAATAATAAAAGGTGAGGGAGAAGTCCTGCGTTACAGTAGGGCATAAGGTGGTGTTAGCAGGAGACACAACACCCGGTCCATCCATAGGGACTTTGAAGCCAGGCTGTGTTACAGCAGACAGAGTTCCTGAAAGCCGTGGCACTGTGGCTCTCTTCTGGACTGAAAATTGTCTGTCTGGGCTGTAATGGGTTTTAGTCTCTTGTAATCTAGGTTGAAGGCACTAGCAAAATTCCCAGTTGCTTCAGTGAAGCCAGAATCTCCACCTTGTGCTGGTTTAGGACACATAGAATCCAAAGTGCTGTCCGACAGCCAAGCTAAAACCATTTTCTAGCTTCTCCTAGAAAATGTCTAAACACAGATTTAATATGCGATGCATGTATTTGTAAGTAGATTCATTAGCTTAGACAATCACCTTTTCATTAACCTGAGTTTGTAACCCTCTGGGATGTTTCATCATTATTTTGAACAGTGTTTTATCTCTATAAGTGGAGTATTTTATCTTCTGATAGATGGGTTCAGATTTAGAGAAGCTGTTACAAAAGGTTTTTGGTGTTTCCCATTGAGAATTATGTTCAAGAGTGTCTAGCTAAGTTAAAGTCCTGAATTTTTGAATAATTTTCCAATATCACTAGTATTTCTCCAGCATGGAAAGAATGAGCAGAAACAAAACTAGAGGATAATATCAACAGCCTTGTGGTATCCTTCGTGTAGATGTTTCATTGTTCATTGGACTGTGGGATGGATGTGTGCTGTGTTGCCTGGAACGGCATCATTTCAGTCATAAGTCAGAAGAGGCCAAGAATGTTTTGAAGTAAACTTGTATGTGTGGAAACTGTGGTTCCTAAGGCCAGAAACCTATTTCTAATTTATTCCACACTGAGCTAATCTGAAAATTGTAGCTTTCTCCTGCTTGCAGTTGTTGGGATTTGTTTCTGAACTGAAAATAGTAATACCTAAGAGTAATCCCAAATTTGTTGTGGCTCTACAAATGATTTAATTCTGCTGCGGAGGTTCATAGCTATATAATAATACATGATAATAACTTTCTAAAAAGCCTTAGTGGGTTTTCTGAGGCTTGACAGCATTTGAAGAAAAACAACAACAAAAAAAAACCCCTTCAGACACACCTGTAGCACCTACAATAGGTATGATAGCATGCTCTGCTTGAATAACGTAAAGATCCCATTTTCTTAAAGAAAAAAGTATTCCGGAGATAGAAGCGAATAGAAATTTCTTCTCCTTAAAAGCCAAAATTAACAGCTGTTGCTTTTCAGCAAGCCAGTGCATTGATACCACGCTGAACGTACAGTGGATTTGCAAGCCTTTTGCTGGGTCAAGCTGGCCAATTTTAGCGGGGGAACCTTGATAAACAAAATCCTATGGAAATTAAGTGTTGTGGGTGTAAGGAAAAGACGGATTAGAGACTAGATCAAAAGCAATTTCTATGTAAAATTGCAGCATGGATGGGGTCAAGTTAGAGGGACAGTAGTAGGAGCATAAGGAGGAGTGCAGACGGCAGCCTAAAATGGGGGGGAGAGGCAGCAGATCTTAATATGGGGGCAGGCAGGTTTCCTCTCCCTCGGAGCCTCCCCTGCTGGGTTCTTGCCTGCGACACTTTCTCCTCTGGTGCCGTATTAGTGGGGAAGTTTACTCCTGAAATCAGGGGACTCAAACACAGTTTATCGAGGGAAGCCTCCGTTGCTCTTGAAGCCTCCTCTGCTCTGTACACGCACAAGTTCAGTAGCTGGAAAAGCTGTTTCATCTCTTTAACTCAGAACTGTTCCTGGTATTTCAAAGTTTGTTCCAGCAACTGTTGATCCTAAACTTGAGTTGCCATAAAAGCTGACTAAAGGGAATACGGTGCAGTTGCTTTTCTTATGTTGTTGCTTGTTTCTATAGAAACATCTTGTTTCTATTTTATAAATGTGTCTAGATTCTTGCTATGAAATGGACGTTAACCCAATCTTTGTTTTGCAATTTTTTATTTAAACTCCCTCCAAGTATGTCACTTTTATTGGTAGCTGTTGTAAAGTACTTTTAATATTAAGAATTTTTCTAGTTTTCTTGCATTTGCTTTTTTTCCCAGAGAACAAGTTAAACTTAGTTTTTCTCTGTCTTGTTTTTCATTTGGAAGTGAGGTATGATTTTTTTTCTCATTTCCTAATATGTTAATCTTTTCATATTTAAATATCAGGTTAAAATTAGCCTAGAGAAATGAACCTGCTTTTTTTTTCTCCAGACAGTTGAAATTAATTTTGTTGTCTTAATAGTCTGTTGGCCGAGTATCAAGATCTTTTTACTGCTTACATTTACAAGGTCAAATACTAATCGTGAGTTTCATGCTAGCAAAGGATGCAAAGGGATACCGTTCTCTTCCTGCTATAGTAGAAGAAGAAGAAAATCAGAAACATTTGCAGTAAAATTATTTGCCCTTCTTGGGCAAATTTCACTTTCTTCTAATTAAACATGAGAAATCTTTTTAAGTAAGGTAAAGCAGGCTGAAATCCTGGTCACATGGCAGGTGTTACTAGTAACGAAACTGTCTAGTTTGCATGTGTGGAGGAGTAGGAGGCAGAAAGCCTGTGCTCGGCCGACCCGCGCGTCTCAGAGTTTCGTGCTGGTGCCCTGTGACGGGGCGAGCCTGTGGTTCGGAGAAAGAGGAGGCCACGATCTGGGAACTTGCTTTGCTGGAACTGTCCAAAGCCCGTCCGTGGCAATACCCTGGGTGGTCAGATGGCTGAGTACCGGCAAGATTGGGCAATTCCTTCCTCCAGGACTTGCGTTGCTGGCTACCTAACTATCAAATATCGGTAGCTGTGTGTTGGCTGGTACGTGTCCCCATCTGCACCCAAGAGAAGCTGGTCTCTTATTTTGGAGGGGAGGGACCTTGTGGTTTCTTCCGTCCTGGTCTCTGTCATCTGCTCACTTTCTTCTCATATTTTTCTGTAAGATTGAACTTGAAGTATTTTCAGTTTTAGTTTACATCCTCTAAAAAGAGGTGACTTTGTGAGGCTCGCTCTCTTCTGAACTTTCATGTTCCAGCTTTCAAAAATATAGGAGTATTTTTCAGTAAGTAAGCATATTCCTAAAGTCACATCTCAGTGGCTTTTTTGACATTTAAGTGTTTATGGGCTTCAGCTATCAGACACACCACCTGTTCCCTGGAGTAAAAATAACCATGACTGGAGTAAAATAGATAGTGAGCAGTTAAATGCTGCAGGGGAAACTTTCTACTTGAAAAAAAGGAAAATGTGCGGGTAGGTATGTAAATGTGGTATCCCTGCATTTCTTGATTACACTTTTTTTTAACCTGTCATTTAGGTGTCGTTAAACATGTGTTTGCTACTAAACTCAAAAGGGGTTTCTCTTCTATCTAACCTGGAAATAATTCTCTTAAATATGCCATCTCTTTTTCTTTCTTTTGTAACTGTAAATGTGACCGATTGTGATCTGAGGCACGTTACAGCAATTTGGAGACACTGCTGCTTTGCTGTGTCGGAGATGAACGTTGTGGATACCTGTTTCCTTCTCCCCTCTCTCTTGGCCGCCTTTGCCCAGCAGCATTTTTTTTGACTGCAAAATCACAAGCTTTTAGATGGAGAGCAGTTATTTTCCCAATCCATTGGACTTCTCTCGTCCATCGCTGGAGTTCACATTTGTGTAATGCCCTTTTGGGCAGTTGATGCAAGAAAAGAGAAACTGATAGACTTGTACTCGGCCTGGTGCTGTTGTTGAGTGCGGGGTGGGAATTTTTCAAGTTGTCTGAGCAACGGAGGACTCTTGGGGGTTTCTTCATTAATAATGAAAAATAGGAAGAGGGATGTTACTTGGTTTGTTTTGAAGAATCTTGTACCTTCAGAGTAGATGAATGGATTTTTTTTTTTTTTTTTTTTAATCCTGAATCTTTAGGTGGAGCAGGTTCCTTATGTTCAACCACTCCCTCCTCCCACAGAACGAAGGCTGTTGAACTTCATCCAATTATTTCACTCAAGTCAGTTACTTAGGATTTTTTTTTCCACACGCACAAAAAAATCCCAAACCAAACCAACCATCTCACGATCCTTAGGCGGAGTGTCAAAGCCCTGGACCAAGCTGCTGCTTCAGCAGAGGAAAGGCCTGGAAGGCAAGGCCGTAACTGCGCCTGCTCTCCTCACCGCTAGTGCCGCGGTGAGGCTACGGGGCTGAGAGACGTTGCGGTCACTTCAGAGCCATTCAGTTTGTGGTCCCTCCGCACAATTCATCCAGCCCGCTGCTGCCTGTCCTAGGGGCCCCGTAGCACCTCGCCCATCGCGCTGGCCTTGCGGCAGGGCCGTCTCTCTTCCAGGAGGCTGACAGGAGGCACCGGCTGCAGCTGCCCGAGCAGCTTGGGTCGCTCCTTTCAGACCGCTTTCTTCTTTCCAGGGATGAGCCCTGGGAGGCCCAAGCTCTTCTGGCGGGGGCGGCAACCCTGAGCACACAGAGAGTCACCCGCACACCGGTGTTGCAGTAGTTTGTCGCGTGTGATCTGTGTGTGGCCAGCAAATCCGCCACGTCCAGCAAGCGTGGTGTGCCCTGGGCGCGGGCGCCGGGCTCCATCGCTTGCCGAGGAAAGTGCTGCAGCGGTGGCCATGCCGTGCCCTAGGAGAAGCTGCAGGGGCTTCCAGGCAGGGCTTGTTGGCGACGCTGTGTAAGGTCATCTAGTCTTGGTGTAAGGACATCATTGATACTGTCCTCCAGTGACCTGGCGTTGCTAATAGCAGAAAAATAAATGCTAAATCTGTGCTTCCATGCCGTCTTTGATTAGCCACAAGAAAATAACTTCCCAAGCACGTTGGGTAGGTTCGTGTCCCCTTTGGGTCCCTTTGTGTTCTGCATCCTCCGAGGGCTTGGCAAGGTCATTTGGTGTGGTCTGTAAATGGTCAGGGGCAGGAACTGTGTGCTCCCAGCAGTTTGAATGGAAGGGACCTTGAACTGGTGACATTATACTTAGGCTGTCCCTGTCTGCACCTCCTTAAACGACTGTGAAAAGTTCAGTGCTAACTTTATCCTTCTGTCCTAGCGAGTAGCATGTGAATCATTGCGAAGATGGTTTCTTTGGAGGGGTATGTTCTGATGGGGTCTCGTGTTTCTCTGCATGGTCAAAACACCCTTGATGGGAAGGGGGTAAGCAAGAAAAAGTTCCTGCTGTCAGACTGGTGTGGACTGGCCTCCGATGGTGACTTTCCTGAATTTCCATGTGCTTTCCTGAATTTAGGCAGCAGTGAGTTTGAGTGAATGTGGTGGAAGTTTGCCATAAGCAAGGGTAGTTAGTGGTCAGAACACACATAATTTTGTGTGTTATGTTGATGACGAACATAACTGGTAAAGCCACAGCATGTTTGTTGGGTTCAGTAGGCTGAACTGACTTTACCTCCTCTGTTGTTTTAAAGCTACTCCAGGAAAACATTCAATTACATGGGAGAATTTTTTTTTTTTTGGAAGCACTTCAGGGATGTAGGAGCCAGCTGTGCTGGAAGTGCACTTATTATCTCCTCTACGACCTCCTTGGAGACTTTCATTCTGAAAAAAAGATCCTTTTATGGTGTCCTGCATCTGAGAGGGCATGTCATGGTCCTCCTTAAAGCATCCAAGCCCTTAAAGCCATTTGGCCACAACAGCTGGGTAAATTTGGTTGCAAAGTTTCCATAGTAAAGTTTTTCAGAATTTGGATCTTCAGGTTCTGACTTTCTGCCAGTAAGCAGCGGGAGACAACAGCTTTGCTGATGACAATATGCTGTTTGGAATAGGGAGGGAAATTTTATAACACCAAACATCTGAAAAGACAAGAGAAAACTGGGTGCTTGATGGGAACCTTTGGGTACTGCAGTAGGCTTGTGAAGAACATTGTTTGTGCATACGTGCTGAGCAACAGGACAGATCAGACACTTCCCCTTCTGTTCTGTATGGTAACTCTGTTTTTAATTTTAAATAATTTAAAGTCAAAAATAGAAACCAAATATGAAATGGAGCATGCAGTACCTCGTCCAGCTCTGGAGCCCTCAGCACAGGAAAGACATGGAGCTGTTGGAGGGGGTCCAGAGGAGGGCCACAAAGGTGACCAGAGGGATGGAACACCTCTCCTGTGAGGACAGGCTGAGAGAGTTGGGGTTGTTCAGCCTGGAGAAGAGAAGGCTCTGGGGAGACCTTATTGCAGCCTTCCAGTACTTAAAGGGGGCCTATAGGAAAGATGGGGACAAACTTTTTAGTAGGGCCTGTTGCAATAGGACAAGGGGTAATGGTTTTAAGCTAAAAGAGGATAGATTCAGACTAGATACAAGGAAGAAGTTTTTTACGATGAGGGTGGTGAAACACTGGAACAGGTTGCCTGGAGAGGTGGTAGATGCCCCATCCCTGGAAATGTTCAAGGCCAGGTTGGACGGGGCTCTGAGCAACCTGATCTAGTTAAAGATGTCCCTGCTCATTGCGGGGGGGTTGGACTAGGTGACCTGTAAAGGTCCCTTCCAACCCAAACTGTTCTATGATACTATGAAATATTTTTTAAATGAAAAAAATTATTACACTATATGAAAGCATTTAAGGAATGTAAAATGAAAAGGAAATTGAGGTAATGAAGTCATACACAGTGGTTGTACATTTGTATAAAGGAATCTGCTAGTGTAATTTGCTTTAAGGGCGTTGATGATCCCGGTATGTCTAAAATAACATCACTTAGATTTAAAATTAATTTAAATTACAGTAAGGAGTAATTCATTACAGCGATTTGATAAGAAACATTAGGTTAGGAAGCAAATGCTCCCCCAGCCCCTCTGTATTTATTCATCACTCCTGTCTTTGAAAGAGTGAGGAAAGGCAAACAAATTACTGCAGATGAAGTAAACCTCTCTTACGTTCCCTCCTGCATTGTGGCAAATGAAGTCCGGGGGTGCCCCCTGCATAGTACACGTTAGCTATGAGAGAAGAGCTGCTGTGAAGGCCTTGAAAGCATGTTTTCTCTGGGGCTAGTGCAGGTAAAGAAATGCCTTCTGGTCTTTCTTGATACACAAAAAGTTCTTAGAAGTTACGAAGCCAAGGGTGGGTTGTTCATTTTGAAAACTAGCAACTTTGAAAGAGAGCTTCTTTTGCTTTTAAATGAGGAATCTCTGTTTTGTTTCGGGGGGGGCTGCTCAGAATGGGTACATCTCTCTCTACGCATTTTTCTGTTATGGTAGTGTCTGCCTAGCTTCAGGCTGATTCAGCGAAATTTAGTATGAAAATAGTCCTATGGAAATTAAGAGTCAGCTGGGAACTGTGTCCTTGCTGAAGATAGCCAATTTCTAAAAATGTTTAGAAAAGTACTTTCGGGGGGAAAAAAAAAAAGAGAAGTATTTGGTTCTAAGGATATGGTTTGAGAGCTACTGGCACATATGCGGGACTGTATGCTGTTTTTCTGTCGTCCTGAAAATTAGTGGAGAGACCCAATTAGTGGGAGAACTTCTAGCTGCAATGTTAAAGCTTATTTAATATTTTTTAGCAATTTGGAGTATTGTAACATTACTGGTGTTTGCCCTAATGGTTCTATTTTAGCTACACCTCTGAAGAAACATATTTGTCCAGCATGTGAAATATTATGCACTAATAAAGAAGAATACGCCATCCGTGTTCTACGGCTGATCATCTGTTTTCAGCTTCACTTGGTTTTTTGCTGAGTTGCCTGAAGCAAGACATACTGAGCCTGAATTAACTGAAGCACACTCTGAAATCTTGAGAATTTCCACAAGCATTCTGAAAGGTTTTGTAAGCTCTTGAAAACATTTGGAAAAATAACTTGACACTTGTTGTGTAATTAAACACACACTTGTCAGTCTCCATGCCTAGAAGCTTGCTTTGCGTAATTGCTTTAGGGATTCATGAATCTACCCTTGTTTGAGAAGGAGAGGGTGAGATAAAGCCTTGCTTAAAAAAAAAAAAAAAACAAAACAAAAAAAAAAACCAAAAACCCACCAAACCACCACCCAACTAAACCATAAATAAGAGACCTGGACAGCCCAAGTAGGGTGGAATTTACTCTGTACCCTGCTGAAGAGACTGTGTGCAACTTCTTGCTGTTAGCTTGTCAAAGCAGACTGGGGCTGCTAGGGAAATCCCCTGTCTTACAGCTGCCTCACGCCAGGAGAGACGTCCGTGTGGACACGGACCGTTCATCGTGCTTAGCTGGCCTGGTGAGACGGAGCTCGAGGAAATGTGCCCGCTGGCAGCCTCCTTGCAAGCGCTGCACTCCGCTTGCTCTGCGCGAAGGCTTCCGGCACGTTGCCGAGTACCATTAATAACCCAGAGGCAAAGAAGTGACTCGTTTGGTTTCCCCCTCCTGGTTGCGTTGGCCACTGGCTCCAAAGCCTAAGCTCCTTTGCTAGAAGATGTAGTGATTTCTCCTGCACACGTTAACTGTTTCTCTCGGAAGTGGTCTCTGTGCCGCTCGATGAGAGCTGCGCTCTCATCCCCTCCGCCATCATCCCGTAGGCACGTGCTCCCTGTGATCTCTGCGGGCAGGAAGCAAATACATTTTCCCTTCCCAGCATGTCCTTTCTCTTTTCCCTAACTGCTGTGATCAGTATACCACTTAGGCTAATAGTTTGTTTGTCTCCCTGTGCTCTTTGGGAATAGAGGGATGGGAATTCCTGTAATAACACTGTGTTCCTGGGGTGGCAAGCACCCTGCCCTGCCGAGTCTGCGGGGGCTCACAAGAGGCTCTGCTTTTCTTGAAGAAACTAATCTTGAAACACTGGAATTAAAGAGGAGTCAACATTTATTTGCATTAAATAAAGCACAGTTAAAGCCAAAATGCTGAAAACTGGGGTTTCCATGTCAGTGAGGGGGAGAAAAGGACCTGGGCCTGAGAAGCAGGCTGAAAACAGAGAAGGCGATGGCTGTCAGCATGTAACCGCCAGTGCTGCGGTTGTCCACGTTCAGGCTCTTCTGTAGAACCGCAGAAACATCGAATGCAATATTCATTACTATTTAGGCTTCCTGCACCCCTCCCTTTCTGGGATTCAGTACTGAAGCTTAAACCAAAATCTTTATGAATAAGCAAATAAAAAAATACCCAAGCACACACGGCTGAGGGACTGTAGGGGTTTTTCAGTAGCAGCTGTGGTGCTTTACCCAACCTTCATTCAGCCAGAAGGTTCTGCATCGTGGCCTAAAGTCTAGCCTAGAAAAAAAATATTAGCTGCCTTTGGTCTTTGCTGGGTGTTCTTCCGTGGGAAGGGGAATTCACTTTAGTACTTGCTGTCTAATGGAGAGCCTGGCACTGCCGTGGGAGGGAATTTCTGTTTCTCCACCGAGACCGTGCTGTGTAACCAGGGACGCAGAATAGCTTTCATCCTTGAAGACAGAACTAAAGACAGATGTTTGCTTTGAATCCAGGAGTAGGCTAATTGCACTTAGAGTTTGCAGGCAATTTGTTGGACCTATTGATCAGTTGACTGAAATATTGATGAGTAGCTGCTGCATGTGTTTTCATTGCTGCCTAATGGAAGGATTAGAAAACTCACGTTCATTGTCTTGGAAGCGTGTTCGCCCTGTCATACCCAAACGCAAGGTAATAAGGTTTTGTGCAAAGGATTTCTGGACACTGGGGAAGGAGAGATGGGATTTCAAGCTCTAATCTCGTGTTCAAGCTCTAATTACAGTTTACGTGTTGAAACAGTTGCACGTTATCTGCAGTGGTATTTAAACATGACATCTTCATCTAAAGATGTGCTTCTGCCTTCCTACGCATTTGCCCCATCATTTTTCTTTTTGGGAAAAGTGCAGAACTTGTTTCCCCTCCCCTTTGCTTCTTTGTACCATCACTTTGCATCTGTGCAGTCCTTGGGTCTGTCTTCCTTTGCCTGACTCTCACGGCTTTCTATGCCAACATTGGGATGGACGTTTGCCTTCTTCCTGGTCGAATCCAGTGCCCCTCTTTCAGTGGTGATAGTAGCCCTTCAGTTCCCCGTGCTTTGGTGCGAAATACTTCATAGTTTGTGCTTAATAATTTTGTATCGTTCTTGTGGTTTTGAAGATATTCTGGAAATAATTTACAACACATCTACTTAAGTCAAATCCCCTCCCTGAAATTGCAGGCAACTAATTCCAATTTGGTTGTCCTGACATCCATGGTGCACAGGCAGGTAAGATGTATGACCTACAGGAGAGCTTTACCCCTCTAGAGTGGCATCTGGAGGGGAGACAGGCTGTTACATATTTGTAGTATCACTTCAGATGTCCCAAGTTTGGACAATGAGTGTCATCCTTAATGTTGTACTGAAGTCACAAGCTACGTAACATTTTCAATGTCTCGATTTAAGGACTAGCTTTATTGCATGTATATCTTATTTTTATGCATTCAGATAGAAACAGCTGAGACTTGTTCAGAACGACAGTAATAAGAACCAATTGTACAACATATTTCCTAATTTTGTCTTCTGTCCACAGGTCCAGCAAGAACAAAGAAACCACACCGCAGAACCTGTAATAGATGACTATAAAAAGATGGGGACCCTCTTTGGCGAACTAAACAAAAGCCTTATCAGAATAGGCTTCACAAGGATGTACTTTGGAGAACGGATAGTAGAACCTGTAATAATTATATTCTTCTGGGTTATGCTCTGGTTTCTTGGCCTACAAGCTCTTGGACTGGTTGCTGTTCTGTGCCTTGTCATTATTTATGTACAACAGTAAAATTTTATAGATGCTGTTCGGATTATGTATTTCAACACTGTCACTATGTCAGTGGATTTATGTCTTTAAGTAGATGGATGGCATATCAAAAGCTACAATGCTTCGAATTGCATTTCGCTAAACTTCCAACGTTTGGGGTGAGGGGGACTAAAATTATGCATTTTAAGCAAAGTCAGCAGTGCCCTACTACATCTTTGAAGGGCAAAAAAGGAGTTGTTTGTAATATAATGGTGTCCAAGGTACTGTTTTCTGCACTCTTGGGGCCTTAGTCCAAGGACTGGCTTTTTGTTTCCCCCCCCCTGCCATGTTCTTCCTTTGTATAGTGAAAATTTCCTGTCTTGTTTTAAGAGGACACTTGATGTGAGTGTCCTGTTTCACTCCTGGGGGGGCTCGTGTGCTGTTTGTTCCCTGAATCTGCATAATTTCCTAGTTTTTTGCTGAAAAGCTAAATCTGCACAAGGGAGGTTTGCTAACAAACCTATGGTGACAAATGCTCATAAGGTGAATACAACTTCCAGACACAAAAGCATCTTTGGTTAGTATAGTTTATAGCAAGCTTTCCTCCAGGAAACAAGTTATGCCAGCAAAATGCTTTTATACTAACATTAGTGACTTAGCACAAGGCTTCAGCTGTTGTTTAGGAGGAATTGCAGTCCTGTATTGGCCAAATGGTCTAATGTAGCTCTGCCTTGTTTTTGGAAATGTACTCAGCTCCTGCTGCTATTTTTCTTTCTTTTTTTTTTTTTAATACGTGCTCCTTTCCCCAGCCCTCCTTCTGAAGATAAATATTTGGATAATCCATGGACTTTGTAGGTAGTTACAGCTGCAGTGTCGGAGAGTTGCCATTCCAGATGGCAATGCTGGAATATTGTCTGCTTCCTCTGGGTCGTGTGTGAAGTGTCTGAACAACCAGACAGACGTCAGATCAGATCTCTTAACGCTTCCCTAATTTGCTGCAGCGTGGACCCAACACGAGCTAGAAGCTTTGTGTGCATAAGCAAATCAGACCTGTGTCCTCGTGCGAAGCAAGAGTGTAGTTGAAATCAGGTGGTCATTTTATTTAGGAGTCTTAACTGATTCATTTCCACGCTAGGCAACAAAAATGCATATCTATAGGTGCATATCATGGGCAACACAAATCGGAGAATAGGATATATACATTCAAGAGTAGGTGCAAAATTCACTCTAGCTCCCCAGGAGCCACACCAGGGGTGTATTGAATATTTCCAGGTTGAATGTGCTCATTTAAAGAAAAACAGTAAAATGAGACAGAATCTTTACTAAATAGGCCACTAATTTACTATTTGCTGTACATTACTTTTAGTAAGAAACTTAATTGCAAAATTGAGTTCATCTATAGTAGAGTGAAATTATACACTTACTTAAAGAAATGTAATAGAATATGTGAAATTTATAGAAAACTACTTAAGCTTTTGCAGTGACTTTTTTCCTAAACATTTTATACTAGCAGAGATCAACAATAGATGAGTTGAAAATGCTGTCTTATCCAGAGACTTCTGAAATTAAGGGGAGCTTCCTTATGGTCCCAGTCCTGCAGCTGGATTCTCAAGGCCAATTTTATGCCTACATGGATCATGTTGGTTGCTGGGCTGTATTTCCAGGACCCTTGGCCCCAGTCCTTTCAGACGTTCCTATTAGTGAAATAATTGTTATTTAGAGCAGTGAACATGAAGGCCCGGCTCCTTTAAAGTCTTTATGTGCCTAAATGCCATCTGTAGACGTGTCTCTGTGCTTTTCTAATGAATGCATAGCTACCTTCTGAGGAGCCGGGTCTCCTCTCCAGACCTTGATGACCTTGACTGTGGATCCGAGCGGCTCTGCTGAAGCGGCAGGACTGCAGGGGAGTGGGACTGAGGCCCAGCTGTGTGTTTAGATGGCAACCTGTGTTGATTGGCACCCAGTTAAACAGTTACGCTGATGACAGGGAAAAGTTTGACAACAGAAGGTGATCCTGGATACAGGCGTTTGTTGTTCACAGCTGGAAGTCCCAAAGCAAACAGCAAGTACAGGCTGAACTCAGAGGCGGGAGCTCTGTACTCACAAGTGCCTAGGGGTAAACTTTGGTTTTGTTTCAAGTCCCTTAGAAAGCAGAACATCTTTTACACCTTTGCATATTTGTACAGATATAATGGTGAGTCGATGTGTATTCTTCTCCTGTATAAGGGCTGTACTACAAAAGCATCTTGTCATTAAAAAAAAAAAAATCCTTCCTTTCTTCCCACAATCAAGTTACTGTTCAGAGGATCTCGCCCAATTCCTTTCGTCCAGTAGGAAGAAGTGTCTCTGTGATACCCTCGTTGCAGTAGTACTCTTGTGTAAAGACACCGTGCTGTGAGATGGCATGTAGTATTTCCTGAAGTGGTGATTTTGCTCTGTACATAAGGAATGGGGAACAATGAACCAAGGGTGTGACTGACAGGTTCAGTATGGAAATTGTTTTATGCATGTAACCTTTTATTATGTGCGTAACTATGACTGTTTCGCTCATGAAGTCATCAGTTGTTCTTTTGATGTTGATGTTTGTATACATGTACTCTAGGGAAAGGTAGCTTTTGGACTAAGATTGTGTACGGTGAATGTTTTATATGGTTTCTCTTAAGGGTAACTTACTACGTCTTGTCCTTCACAGAATTTTTTCATTTTTAAAAATCTGAAAAAATATCCCTCCTAATGGAGTTAGGTTGACTGAAAATAAAAAAGAAAAATAATGTATTGCATGGAAGATACCCCTCGCCTGTTTGATTTCATACATTCCATTGTATATAAGAATTTGCACCGAATCATCTGTCCTAATTCTGTGCTATTGCTATACTATCTCGCTGTCGTTTGCAGGAAAGGAGAGTTAAGGAAAAAAGGGGACTGGGACAGAATCAGACATAAAGAGTGGAAAATGGAATGCATGAAATGATGCATATATGTGTCAAAAGAAATCTGATTGTAAACGTGTGCCAAAAGTGAAGGGGGAATGGCTGAACAGTCCTTGCATTGTGTTCTTCCTTCCATCCAGATGTAGTTCCAAGGCAGAGGAAGCACTAAGCGTTCAAAGGATGTCCCTAGCTAAAAAGCAGAAGGTTAATTTTAAAAAAAAAAAAAGGACAGACCATTTCACTTTTGTCTATATAGTAAAAATTGATAATGTTATTTATATTGGTATATATGGCTATTATTCTTGATAGAACTGAAAGCACCTTTATGCATCTGTGTGTAGGACTGTATGAAGGAATTACGTCCCCTAAATCTGTGTTAAACAACAAATGATGTAATTCCTGTTGGTCAGTGTAACATGGAAAGCTTTTTACATAACCTCTTTTTTAAAGGATGGACTCTTCAGTACTGTTTCACACCCGGCAAGTGCATAAGTGTTTGAACTACTGTGTACAGAGAAGAAACTCTACATGTAGGAGAATCTTGGAGAACTCTGTTTGCACTGAAAAATCATCACATTGGCACTGTCCATGTAAAAAGGAAGAATCATATTTCTTAAAAACTCTTGTATTAAATGAATCCTATGGAAAGCACTTTGTTATTCTTTCTAATAAAAAGTATTGTCATCAATGAGAACTGTGAATTCTTTGTGGTGCGTTGTTCAAGGTTACTTGACTCCTTTCAGAATTTCATGGTAGGCCCAGATGAAATGGGGCAGCGTTCAGATATCCACTGAAATCAGTTAACGTGCAGCTAGCGGAGAAATAACTGCGGTACAAGAGCTGAATAAACTGCATCAGGTCTCTATGGTTGAGTGTGCAGCAAGTTACACTGAATTTAAAAAACAACTAGTAGAGCTAGATGTTAACAAATAATGACAACATTATGGTGTAAAGTAGCTTTTATTTCACAGCATATGTATTTTGCATCCAGAGCAGCCTCTGAAGGAACCAGATACAGTCAGGGGTGTGAAAAATCCTTTAAAGTGACAGCTGCTGTGCCACAGAAAGGTTTGGGAGTTTTCATTTGTTTTTTCTTAAATATGCCTAGAACAGCATATGGTTCCAAACAAATCCACTTCAAACTGTTCTTTCTTTTTTTTCTGCAGGTCAGAGGGGTGTTCGCTCTGCCAGATCCAACAGACACTTAAATGTGTCTGTATTGCTCAGGATGCACAGTGAGTTAAGCAGTATAGGTTTTCTAAAAGTAGCAAAGTTGAATTTTGGTCCTTCAAACTCATGTTGGTGGTTGTGCACAGAATAACTAAGGCTCACTGGTTGAATAAATTCAAGCCTTCAGGTTTTATTTCTGATAAAGTATCTTGATCAGGCCTTTTATAGGGTGCATGCAAATTCAAGAACAACTGGGCTTTGGCTCTGTGATTCTTTCCATCCTGGCCTTTTCTCTAGGTTTTGGAAGTTTATTTCTTAGCCCCTCCCCTCTGCCAGAACTGACAGCTTCATCCCCTTTTTACTTTCCTCGTTTCACTCTGTAGCATTACCTTCGCTAGAGCTGTTCACTAGAACGGTCTCTCTCTGTGCCAAGGGTTTGGGCTTTTTCATCATTCAGTCTTCTTAAAAGCTACCTAGACAGAAAATCTATTTTCAGTTGGGTATTTTGTTTGTTTTACTGTGTGCCGGCCTAACACCATACCAGAGGAAATTAGAGAGAAGATTTTTTAAAATACGCATACGTTGGGTAGTCAGTTCTTTTCTACAGTGCTTATCTGCTGGTTTAGATGATGGTTACCACACTGTGATTTGCAGTCACCAAAGGTCCAAGAGAGTGTTGCAAACGTGTAGGGTAAAGAACTGTTGCTGGATCGGCACCAGGATTTTGAGACTAGATGGATCAAGCAGCATGCGGCTTAGGGTTGTTTCAAGCTTATACAGGCAGGTAGACTGCTAACTTCCCTTAACTCCTGCCAACCCCTCAGTTTCTTCTGAGAATGTCTCCAAATACATGTAAAATCATCAGTATTCCTTCTGCACTCATGCTGAAGAAACTGAGCTTTCATCAGCTCTGTTTTACAGAGAGAAACCAAACGGGGATGAGAATGGGAAAGGGGAATTGGACTTACAAGAGTGTTTTTAACTTGTGTGCAAGCTTGTAGTCTTTTAAAATTGTAGTCCTGGACTATCCAGATAATATTCTTGTGTCTTGTGTGCAGTTGTCAGAAGTCCTTATATCAGCCCCAGCTTCTATATTTTTTCCAATTAATACGGAAGTGAAGCAGCTGAGATAATATATCATTTTTCCCAAAGAATGTATTGAAAACAACTCCCCCCCCCACCCCCAAGTGGCAGGAGGGATGTAACTGGATAAAGCCCTTCTGATGACAGGAGCTGTTCTCGGTGCAGCCCCAGGTGAACCGGCTCCTTGCCAGGGTGCAGCCGCTATTAGAGTGCCGGGGAAAACATCTTGCCCAGCCCCAGGCATCGCTGAAATAGCAGGAGTCCAAGTGGCACGGAAGGGGAAGGACTGTTATACCACAGTGCGAGGGATTTGATCAGACAGTGTTTGAGACAGAGCTGTTAGGGAGTACGGTGGCTAGGTTTTATGTTCATTAAATGTAAGTTAATTAAGCCGGATTGTTTCTTGGCTTGCCCTGGCGCATCACCTTGTGTCCAGAATGAACGTTGCTTGCAGCAAATGTTTCTGCTTCTGGAACCTCTCTGTGTCTGTCTAGGCATATTTTAGACAAACCATTTACTGTTAATTGCATTTTAAAGCATTACAAGAGAAAAGGGCTCATCTTCCAGTCCCCATTTGGATGTGGGTTTAATTAATATATGTGAGAAGGGAGCCAAATTAGCCACTGGCAAACTGTCGAGGGCTTCCTCATAAAGGAAGAAGCTGCTAACAAATGTGTGGGTGACAAAGGTCCAAGAGACATGGGTTTGCATGCCATCCAGAGTGGGTGGCAGAAAGTGACCGTTTTTCTGTCCTAACACACAAATAAATTCTCTGTTTTCTAACATAGCGATCGTCCTCAAGCTAGCTGGAACATACTTCCCAGGTACAAGACATCTGTAGCAAGGACATGAATTATTAGGTAAGGAAAATCCTTTGGCAACCAAAATCCTGTTCTGTAAAGTGTCAGACCTTGAGAAGACTTGACATTCTTGACTTGAATGAGATTTGAGTTCTTACGTGCTTTGCCTTGTTAATTCCTTATTTTGAAAATTTTACCTGGTTATCCTTTTAAATCATTCTTTCATTCATGTTCTTTCTAAAAGCTGTTAATACCAGTCCAAAATTCTTGAAAGCCACGCCTCTGTCAATAGCTGTTACCAGTGGGGGTGAAGATATCCCGTGCATACAGGATGGCAGGTCACAGGGAAAGATTGGTGTGTCTTTAGTGCTACCTGGCCCGGTGTCACGAAGCCTTAAAGCAGGTCTCCAGCAGTTCCTTTGCTGTCACTTTCTGTATTCGTGCATCTTGTTAGGTGCTTACAAGAGCTGACATCAGCCAAGTACCTGATTTCCTTGGGCATTCCAGTCCTTTGAGCTTGGGACTCTGCTGCTGAACAGACTCTGCCTATCTCCACACAGCTGAGCACCCACGTAACTGTCCTTTGCTTCTTGTTAAAGAGCGGAAATATACTCTGGCATACTGCGGTCATGTCCTCCTCCTAAGAAGATTAGGAAAAGTGTGATGATGCAGTTTTCCTGAGAGAACAAACATTTTTATGCCTTTAAGCTTCCTTCAGTAAGTCTCTCTCTGAATCTTCCTGTTGCAGAGAGGAAAAGAGATTTAAGGGTCTATTGCCCATTTTTGATACTTAGTAGATAAGATAACCAAAGGTATGCAAATGTTTGAATAAAAAATTTTTTTCATTTTGATTCCTAGTTTCTTCATTCCATCTGCGATTAGAGAGATAAGAAAGTATTTGGCTGAGCTCTGTTAGCAATGGAGTTAACTTGGCTCTTAGTTAACAAATTCTTATCCCAAGGTCTTCAACAGGTACATACATATTGGTGTTAACAAGCCCTTTTTTAGCTTTCCTTCACAGTCTCTATTTTTTCTTGTTCTAATGCATTAGCCTAGCTTTTCTTTATTTTTTAAACATACGTTTTGAGGAGAGTCTGTTCCTTGCCATGCATATACCTCAGTGGAGACGGGACTGTTGGACAATTTAGTGTTTTGATCCTGCACTCAGCATGCGTTTTGTCGTTGTTGAGACCTGCCTGTCTTGTCAGCTGGGTTTACCAGCTGGGGCGATTTCTGTGCTAAGAAGCAGGTAGGTTTTAAAGTATAGTTAAGGCTTGAGATTAATCGAATTTACTTGTGCAGTGGTGGCTATGCTGCAGTTTCCCAGGAGACTAAGCCATGTGTTGTAGTGACAGTGTTTTGCAAGGAACTCTAGAAAACAAGTTAAAGACACCGTAAAAAGAATTCAGGTCTTCATGAGTAACTCTGCTCTGCCATTAATGCTCTGTTCTTCCATTGTTACTAAAAAAAAAAAATAATGTATTTTTAAATCCTCCACTTAAATTTCAAGACTGGTAGCACAGATCCTTTTTGACGCTACCCTTCTCCCATCTTTTCTGAAAGCTTCCTGATTGCCACCTTTATTTTTTCCCCTCCAAATCCCTGTGTCATACAGACGGCAGAGGAAAAAAAGTGTAGCCATTCCCAGATAGAAGGCACTCGCTTCCAGTGCAGTGCAGGCTCCTTTTCCTTCCTAAGTGCTTCAGAGATCTCCCTGGGGAAACTCGGAAACCATTTAACTCAGAATCAGCTCTGCTTCTGTATCATTATATATGTTGTTTCTTTTTACTTGTTTTGGTGAGTAACATTTAAAAGCGGGTTTCTGACTGAGCTTATTTGGGCCTGCTGCTGCGTCCTGAATAACCCCCACTGTAGGAGTCCCTAAAGGAAGAATTTGTCCTGCGTGCCCGATTGTACTGCTTTTGGACAAAGTCCCAGGGCCAAATTCAAATCGTAATGGCAGGAGCATATTCCACCCCCTGGCACAGCTCTTGGTCCCCCTCTAACTGGTCTTGGCCCCTTATTCTCCTTTAAGAATCCATCCAGAACCCCCTCTCTGCAGAATCACTGTGAAGATTCAAAGGGGGTTTTCAGCCTGCGATAACCTTCCCTATAACACAAAGTCATGAACAAGCGTGCCAGAATTAAGATGTTTAACTGTCATGGGATCTGATAAAAAGCAAAGGTTTTTTGGAGTTTCCTGTAAAACACTGAAGTAGTGACATCTTTCATTCCCTCCACTTTTCAGCACTGTTAATGATGTATTTGCTACATGCCTAGCGGTTTTTTCATGTTTGTATTCAATGAACATTAGAGTTAATTTTTCTCTCCCGAGTAGTGTTGAGCTATGACATTTTCCATCCTGACATTTTTGCAATATGTTTTTATTCAATCCCATTGTCGGTCCTGCTGAAAGCTCGTTAGATGCTGCTGTTGACGGGGGACAGAGGGCAGCAGTCCTGCCCTTTCTGGTCCTGCCCAGAAAAATGTCCTTGCGTCGCCTCTGTGTCAGCCTGGGATCCAAGGTGTGTTTCCAGCGAGGCTCACGCCGTGGCGGGTTTGAAGCAAACCTGCATTCTGGCTTTTCTGCGCTCTAGGAAAAAGCCCGTCGGGACTGTTTCCTGAGAGCGCTGTCTCGAAGGCTAATGTGTTTTGCAACAGGAGTCACCTGCATCTCCAGTGACCTGAAACAGGGGAGTCGCACGCTGCCTCCTCTGCCTCTGTGCCGGTGCCTGGGCAAGCATCATTTTGGCCCTTTACGGGACCGTAAAGCCTTTGCCTAGATTCCTGACTGATGGTTTAGGAGGAATCCTTTGCCAAGTTGCATGCACTAAAATAGAACAGACTCCGAACTTTAAAACAAACTAAGCGTAGGCTTCTGCCTTTCTCCTTTCGGGCTTTTTATAACGAATACATAGAATAGTTTCTCTCTCAAATAAAGCAGCAGCATTTGAACTATGCTTTTGTGAAATGAAAACACAATGAGTCTCTAAATTACACTTCTCACTCCACCTCCCGGGACGCCCTGGGGTTTCCATATGTCTCGCAGTTGCCTGCAGAGCCGTGCTTCGGCCTGTTTCCTAGTGGCGGCTGTGTTTCAGCAGCTAGCACGTGATGACAGCTGGGTGTGCGTGGGTGTCTTCTGTGTGGTTCTGAATCCACGCGTTTCATTGCTGAACTCTGACAAGCATTTTCTCTTGAGGAGGAAAAATGGAGCTTACTGTATCGAAGATGTACCCAGGCACAAGAGTCCATGCCGTTATTACTGTAAAAAGCACTGAAGCACTCCACTGAAAAATTTAACAGTTGATAGTGCCATGCATTGTGATGATGATCTTTGTTCATCTCTTCCTGCTTCAGTGATTTTATTAACAGCAAAAATTTGCAAAACCATTCTAGCGTTGCAGTTCACAGATGCATAATATCTGTTACCTTCCCATCTGGACAATGAGCTGCCACAGGCAAAAAATTTATTAAACCTTGGATTTGTTTCTTTTAGGAGTGTCCTCTTCATATTCTGCTAGTAGTAATACACACATGTCCTGGTTTCAGCTGAGATAGAGTTAATTTTCTTTATAGTGGCTGGTATGGGGCTATGTTTTGGATTTGTGCTGAAGACAGTGTTGATAATACAGAGATGTTTTAGTTGTTGCTGCACTAGTCAAGGACTTTTCAGCTTCCCGTGCTCTGCCAGGTGCAGAAGAAGCTGGGAGGGGACACAGCCAGGATAGTTGATCCAAATTGACCAAAGGGCTATTCCATACCATATGATGTCATGCTCAGTATATAAAGCTGGGGAAGAAGAAGGAAGCGGGGGGACATTTGGAGTGATGGCGTTTGTCTTCCCAAGTAACCGTTATGTGTGATGGAGCCCTGCTTTCCTGGAGATGGCTGAACACCTGCCTGCCCATGGGAAGCAGTGAATGAATTCCTTGCTTTGCTTTGCTTGCGTGCGTGGCTTTTGCTTTCCCTATTAAACTGTTTTTATCTCAACCCTCGAGTTTTCTTACTTTTGCTCTTCTGATTCTCTCCCCCATCCCACCGGGGGGGAGTAAGCGAGCGGCTGGGTGGTGCTCAGTTGCCGGCTGGGGCTAAACCACGACAACACATGAATGGAAACTACTGTATTATTTAGAAGGTTGGCACTACAAAACCGTTCGAAATGTCTTCACAAAGGATTTTTAAAAAGATACTGCACGCAGTATCTTAATTTATGTAGGATCTTATTTCTTGAAACATAGGTCCTTCATCTTACTCATCTGGGAAGGGTCTGCCTCCTTCCTTGAGCTGCGCGTGGCATTTTCCTGGCTCCCGTTCTGGTCCCCGGCCCAGCTGTAAGTATGGCGTTGTGCACTTCTCTCTTTATAGAACTGCTCTTGAGAAGTGTCTTGCAGGTGCAAAAGCTCACGTGCAGATGGGAATGAATTATCAAATTACTTTAAGGATCACAGAGAGGGATGTTCAGCCATGAAAAGCAGCAACATCAGAAAGCCAATAGGTACAACTCATACAAGTGTGTTATTTGTCAGTTTAGAATGAAATCAGCTGTAGATTACTTAAAATAGGACTGGGACTGACTACTGAGTTCTGGGTGGCCTGAAGAGCTATTGGTTGTGTAACTAAATTGAGCTTTTATTATTTGGTTTGTGTATGTCAGCTGTGTTGTGAACAGTCTCTCAAAAGATCTCCAGCTCTTCTCAGCAATGTAACGCTTGGACATGTGTGAGCCAAACTGCAAATTTGTTCCGGTACTGAGAGGAGGCTTTTATAGTGCCTCTGCCTCAGTTCAATCACTATTTTCTCCAAAAATGAACTACTACAGAACATTTTTTGAATACTTTTGGACTCCTAACATGCTAAAGCATGTTCCTGATTGGCCCCAGAAAAGCTGTTTGTGTTCCTCAGAGGGACTCCCTGCTTGTTTGTGCTAAGTGCAGAGTGGGAACCAAGCTCTGCAGTAGCATTAACTTGTGCAAGATGCAGTTTCATACAAGGAATTTCAATTATTTATGTGCCTCATGGCTTACTTTTGAGCTTATCTTCAGCAAGCTCAGCTTTTTTGAGCCTGGTGTGATCATAATGGGGCTTTGATACTTTCATGTGTGAGTCTTCTCCTTTAAGAAACAAAATAAAAATAGCTTTAAGCCTTTTCCTGTATTTGGCTTTTCCAGGAAGTTTAGCACATTTGTATCTTTTGCTTGCGTTTCCTATTTTACCTTTCGAACAGTGAAGTTGTTGAACTGATCGCCTGAAGCCCAGACTGCTTAGAGTTACTGGAAGCTGCTGTGCTTTCTGAAATTGCTTACTTGAGACTTCCCACGCGTGTGCTTTATGTGTTATTTCCGTAATAGAAAACTTATCCTTATTCACAAAACTAGATAAAATATAATGCGAGTTTATTTCTTAGAGCCATATATTTTTGATAACTGATTTCATAGCTAGGAGAAATGTGGCAGATCTAGTAAATCATTATTTATACAATATGGGAAGAAAAATGGTAATAACTCAAACTGAGACAATGGAAACAAAGAAAAGCTGTCAGGCTGGAAGAAGTTTTATAGGAGAATTCTTCACAGTGGGGTCTGTACACCTATCTTGTTTATATTTGCAGTAGTGATGGTAGCACGAGAATTAGGCATGTAATAAACTTCCAGAAGCGATAGGAAAGATTATGCAAGAATGCGTCAGAGTTAAGGCCTGGAGTTAAAAAAAAAAAGAGGGGGGGAGCAAATTTCATAGTATGATGTGCAGGATCATACAGTTCTGAATTCATTAGAAGGCGCTCTAAGAGCTCATCTGTTGAAAGTGCCAAAGGAGCATAGCTGGAGTTTTAAACAGGAGCCAAGAATAAGATGTGGCTGACAGAAAATACAATCCTAGGATGTTTTGGACTATATTTTTACTGAAGACATGTAACAACTCATAGCATTGCACTACATTTTGTTAATATTTTATATATATATATATATAAAAATAACAAACAATTTGGTACAGAGGCGATTTCATGAAAATGAAAATCTTATGGAAGCTGGCTTGTTTGTAAAGGTAAAATGAAGTCATAGCGCAAAGCACAGGGGGGGAAACTAAGTGAAAGGGTGATATTGGCTGAAGGGTAATTAGGTAAAAACTGTGTGTTAGTAACTTTAGTCCAGATATTAGGAAAAATTTCAAACCCTCATTTGAGTAAGATTCTGAAGCAGTAGCATCAGTGATTACAAGAACTGTAAACAGCTTTTAGGATAAAGCTTGATTGTTTCCAAACGAGATGCTATGGGATGGTTGCCTGCAAGAGGGGAAGACTGGACTCTGGCTCTGAAGCAGATTTCTTGTGGTTCTCTGGTACAGCTACAACTCAAAGCTGAGCTGAGTTTCGCTTGCGCTCTTCCAGAGACATGGGTGCGGGGGAGCCACGTTAAGTAGTTTGCAGAGATTGCCTTTTTGCTCGATTCCCCTGTCCTTGTTGTTAACACATTGCTGTACTGTTTATCACTCGAAGAGATTATCTAACCTCATCTTTGCTCTGACTTTGGCTGGTTTAACTGAAAGATTAATTTCTAGATAACACAGTTTACAATTTGCTTAATACTGTTCTCTGTTTCCAAATATCTGATTTCTCTGGCTTGGAGGCAGGAGTGGTATTATTTCCTATTGAACAACCAAGCTGATATGATCTGTGTTAGCATCATTGCAGTGGAAGAAATAAAGGAGTTAAATGATTAGGCTCTTAAGTTATTGCTAAATTCTGCTTGCTTGCTTTTGGTTTGCTCAATAAACTGTATATTGTAGCAATGTGCCCCCAGCATCCTGGGTTGGATATTCAATTACTTGTGACCATAAAAGCTGATAATCTCGTGGCCAATGATGTGAGCAACACTTCCCTTTTCAGTTTAACAGAAATTGCTCAACAGTTACAGCACCTTCCTCCCCTTCCACGTGCAGTTCAGCAGCACACAGATGCCTGGGCAGAAACAGCCTTTTGCGAGAGCCATGGCATCAGGGAAACGTTTTCAGCTCTAGCTAACAATTCAGATCTAACCCAAGTCACCAGGAAAACCACAACTGCTATCACCTCACGGCTTATTGTAGGGCTTCTGCAGTTGGACTAAATGACTCAAACCCAGTTCAGAGTCAGTAAATCCATAATCCACAAAGCAACTGTCACAGATGGCATTATTTGATGTATTTCATCATCCAGTGAGCCAAAAAATACAGGGTTGGGAAAACATGGAGTCCGAATTCAGCTTTAAAGGAGGGATAGCCCAAAGACGAGAACTTTGGGTAAGTGTATCATATAACTTTGATTAATTCCTCCTCACCACTGTTGAAGGAGAAAGGCTTGACTTTATCTCCCCTTTTGTAAAGGTGGAAGGAAGAGGGGATATGTAAAATAGGTCATTTAAGAGAATCTCAAAGCTAAGTGGGATGACATTCTCAGACCAGCAAGTTTATGCTGCTTCAACCTGCATATAAAAGTTTTCCATCTCTGTGATGTGCTCTTCAGAGTGCAGAGTTCTCTGGAAAACATACAACAGCAATGCAGACCTGTACTCCAAGCTTGGTGGTAGGTGTGGTTAAAGCATATATGCACGCTCTCTTTAAAAACATCTATGTTCCTTCTTCGTGGCTGAAGAGAACACACAGAAAAGATGTAATCTAAGAAATTCACTTCCAAATAACTTATTACACATGCGATACTATGTCAACATAGGCGGTGTTATTGCAGGGTGATCAGTGATCTCCCGTGTGGCAGAGTCCACTACCACAAAGGCTGTTCATGAAGGCAGCATGTTGCTTACTTTCCAATAGTACCTGCAAACTTCTGTGCATCTGATGCTGTAAAATCCTGTTGTAAGAAGTCGTTTGTAAAGGCTTATATCTAAGGAAGTGAAAAAAGGCAGAGGGTTGAAAACAGTATTTTTCTTGGGGACATATGGAGGGGTCATAGTCGGGAGCTGAGACCTGTCTGAGATCTGAGAGGAGTCTACGGGAGAGCTGGGAACTGAGCATTGCCCTCCGGAGTCCCCGTCTAGTACTTCACCGTGTTAGTTTCCCACTCGCACTTTTGCTGGAGGCCCACGCTTCAGGAGCTCATTTCGGAATCTGTGAAAATGTAGGTAACCAGTCTGAGCTCAGCTCAGTAACAAATTATTGGTCTTGGTTCTGGTAAGAAGAATAAATGTTTCTACTGGCATGACTGTTCCCCGCCTATCCCGTTAGAAAACACCCGCTCGGCTGCTGAAGCTGCTGGGCACGCACAGCCCGAACTCTGCCTGCCTGGGCAGCTGTTGGCAGGGCGTCGGGAGCTCTGCAGAGAGGAGAACGCTGGCATCCAACAGCAGTTACGTCCTGCGCAGCTGGCTGCGTCAGCTCTTCCAGGGGCAACGCCTGGAAATGATGTTCAAGAGTTGTAGTGCGCTAACGGAAAAATCATTATCTTGCGCATGGGAGCCTCATTCAAAGATACAGTTCTTGCTCAAAAAACAAGCTTGGATTTCAAGATCTGCTATTAGGTAAAGCTATAAACCCTCCAAGTATCAGCCAGTGGGATTTAACTGAAATAAATGAAGAAATGGTACCGGAGGGTGTGATATGAAGTAAAAAGAAGTCTGCCACAACAGACTGAAGAAACAGGTAGTCTTTACTACCTGACGAAATACAGCAGGGGTTCATTTGTCACAGCTTGGTGCTTTGTGAAAAAGTCATCACAACTGTGGCTACAGCACTGTGAGCTGTTCTGTATGACCTTTTAAGGGGAGTCCAGATGCTGTGAGGGAAATAGCATAGCTAGCTATCCAGGAGCTTGAGGACCTCACCTAATTTGACCGTATGTTCATATAAATATGAAACTAATTGACACCATCTTTGTGAATCTAATCGTATCTGCCGTCACTGCTGCCTCTAAATGAATGTGACGAGAGACAACGTACCGAGTATGGCTGGGAGGATTTCTTTTTGTCTTCCAAGTGAATCAGATATGACCGAATCAAACATACTCTCGACTTTGCATTTCTGTGGCTGTTTTGAAATGAGACACATAATCTTGCTTTTCCTATGTAGGTTGATACATATTTACCAATGAAACTTTTCCACTCTGAAAAATGCCACGCATTGCCAAGTCATTCATAACAGAATACTTATTTTCTTAGTGTTTGTTATTTACTAACTGGAAAAGGTGTTATAAAAAGTAGTTCTTGATCCATTGGAAAATCTTTACCTCATTAAAAGTTATTCATAAAAATCCTAGGCATAAAGAACAAGATATTTGTCCTAGCCCCAGTTTCATAAGGGGTGGGGTTTTTTTCCGAAATACACTTTTCCAGCGGGACTCTCTTGCCCGGTGATCTGTCCCCTGGTAAATCAGTTGCCTCTGGGAGGGAGGCAACCTGTTGTCTAAAGCTGCAGCATTTCAGTGATGGAGCACTTACGGCAGCGACCAGCAGGTCAAGCATTAGCGCTTAACCACCAACCTTTATAATTCTGATCCAACCTGCAGGTGAAGGATCAAAAGAAAAAGCGAAGAGCCCCACGACCACGTCAGTCTGACACAGATACGCACAAGGATCCCCCCCACCTCCCAAACACCAACAAGGATTCCTACCAGCGCATGGGAGTCCCCGAAGTACCACATCTCAGTAAATTGTCCAGCGAATCTCCTCACCTGACAGTGGCTCTTATCAACAGTTTAATAACCCCCTTGGATATTTTGGGGCTGTCAGTAAAACATTGCCTCCTGTCTTTTTCCTCTCCTGTCTATGTCTATACAAAACATACATGAAACATTACCAGCTGCACAGAAAATACATATTTGTGCCAGGGGGATGTTTCCCTGGGGGGAGAAGAGGACCCGGCAGGGCTGGGGGTCTCCCGGGGTGGCCGGTGACCCCTCCTGCCACCGGGCTCCCTCCTCCCGGCGCAGGTGCCGGCTGGTTTCTTCTCCCCAGCTCTTTTCCAGAGCCACTGCCGGCAGGACAGACCCCTCTGGCCTGGCGCTGGCTCTCTAGAGCCGGGGAGAGCTCGAACCGGTGAGCGTGGGAGCTGCTGCCGGGGGGAACCGGTTTCCGCCGGGGTTCAGCCTTCAGCCCTGCCCGGCGTCACCCTCGCAGGCGATGCCCGAGGGCCGGAGCCAGCAGCGTCGGGCGCTGCCACAGCGGGGCCTGGGGGTGGCTCTGGGCCCTGTGAAAGCCCTGCTTTTACTGAGAACCTTCTTTTTCAGCTCAAAACGTGCTGCGGTGGGAGCAGAGGCAGCGGCTCCTGCAGCCCCGTCGGTGACACGGTGAAGCCGGCCTGGCCGGGCACGGGGAGCCACGGCTGTCGCGGTGCTGCCGGTCCCTCGGGAGGTGTTGGCGGCACAGGCGAGGCCGTGCGGCTGTGCCGAAGCGTGGGGAAGGCTCATCCCAGCGCCTGGGCGAGGACCACGGCCCCGAGGCGACGAGCGCCGGTGGGGAGGTGCTGGCGGGGAGGACGTGCCCGGCGAGGAGCGTGCCCCGAGGCGGCGACCGAGCAGAGCCGTGTGGTGGGAGCGGGGTGCCCGGCTGTGCCGGCGGGGCCCGGGGGATCTCCGGTGCCGCAGGAGGGGCCGAGTCCCTGCGGGGTCCCCGGGGACAGAGGGGCGGGCAGGGGTCACGGGTCACGTCCCTGGCCGTGGGAGCCGGGTGCCGGAGGCTGCCGTGCCCCGGGGTTGCTGGCACTGAGCAGGCGTGGGGAGCCCGGCCCGGCCGGAGCTCGGGGAGCGGTTTCGTGCTCGGGGCCCTTTGGCTTTGCCCCTTGTCGTGCCGGCGTGGCGGCCGAGGGACAGGGAGGGCGGGTGCCGTCCCCTGGCAGGGCTCCCTGCGGGGCCCCTGGGGGGAAGGAGGGGTCCCGGTGCTGGTGGGGCAGCACCAGTGGGTCGCTGCGGGTGCTGGCGCATGTCCCTCGGGGCTGGCAGGCGCTGGCGGGGTCCGGCTCAGATCCCAGTGGCACTGGTGCGGTGCCAGCCCCAGCCTGGGGATGCTGGTCATCAGTCTGTGCCGCTGCTGCTGCACGGGGTGGGTGGGTTTTAAGACAGATCCTGGCACTCTCCTGGGGAGAAATGGCAGCTTTCTGGTGTCCCGGTGTTTCTCCTTCCCCTCCCAGTGCGGGTGCACGGCCCTGGGGAGCTGCTGCCGAAAGCGCTGGCAAGGGGCCGGGAAGAGCTGCCCATGCCTGGGAGGCAGCAGGGTTTGCAGGGGCAGCAGCTCCGGGGGCTCTTTGGGCTGTGCCGTGCCACTGGGAGCTCTGACTGTCCCACATCTCTCCCTGAGCAGGGACAGGCAGACAGACTGACAGAGGAGCCCCAGCCACGCCAGGAGCGACCTCCACCAGAGACACCCACGTGGGGCGTGGATCCCCCAGGAAGAAGCCGGGCTGCCTGCGATGGGGACGACACTGCTGCCTGCCCTGCACATGGCTGGGGACAGCCCTGCCTGCACCTGCCTGGCTCTGCCCGCCCAGAGAAGCTGCGAGGACTTTGCGGCTCCAGCTCAGCTGCTGCTTCAGGTCGGTTGCTTCTGCCCTGTTTCGTTTTGTTTCTGCCCCAGCTCGTGGATGGCTCCCATTGGTTTGTGGCTCCAGCTCGTGGACGGCTCTGGCTAGTTTCAGCTCCCGTTTGTTTCAGGTCCAGCTTGTGGACGCCTCCAGCTCATTTGCAGCTTTGGGTTGTTTCTGGCCTCGTTCATTTCAGGTCCAGCTCACAGTCAGCTCCAGTTTGTTTGCAGCTCCAGCTAGTTTCAGCTCCAGTTCATCTGTGGCTCCAGCTCATTTCAGCTCCTGTTTGTTGCAGCTCCAGCTCATTCGTTTCTGCCCCTGGTTTGTTTCAGGTCCAGCTCCAGCTTGTTTGCAGCTCCAGCTAGTTTCAGCTCCAGTTCATCTGTGGCTCCAGCTCATTTCAGCTCCTGTTTGTTGCAGCTCCAGCTCATTCGTTTCTGCCCCTGGTTTGTTTCAGGTCCAGCTCCAGCTTGTTCTTGCTTCCAGCACTTCCTTGCTTCCAGGCTCCAGTTGGGTTTCATCTTCTCTGGCTTCATTTTGGCTCCAGCTTATTTGCAGCTCCAGTTCGGTTCCATCTCCAGTTGATCTGCAGCTCCAGCTCCAGTTCATTTCTGCTCTGGTTAATTACAGCTTGTGCTTGTTCAAATGGTCTCAGCTTTTGACAGGGTCATAAATCAATCACTGTCATAACTTGAATATGAACTGTCATAACTGTACATTGTCTAAATATGGACTAATGAGTTAATGACTATTCCGGCTGTTGTACACACCTCAAACAGAGACTTGGACAAATGAAGACGGTGTGAGTAGAGTCTCCGGGGAAAAAGGCAATCACCTCAGACGTTTGATTCGGCCTGGTGCATGCCGGCCTCCCATGTGTTGAGCACCAACGCAACCAGACCCCCACCTCTGGTGGGGGTCCACGCACCCTGGATTTGAGCCCGTGAACAGCCGACTTGGTCTCTGCTTCTGAGCCGAAACACGCAGGACCTGGGCTCTGCTCCAACGCCCCGGCCCAGCCCCAGGAGCCCCTTTCCCAGCCCCAAAAGTGCAGGACCGGGGCTCCGTTTCCAAGCCTGGGAAACGCCCGACTCGGTCTGTGCTGCTGAGCCCCCAAACCGCCCCAGGAGCCGGGTCCCGAGCCCCACGAACACGCGGCTGAGCCCCGGGGACAGACTCTGCCGTCGGGGACGGGCCCGGGAGCCCCGGGCGGTGCTTGGGAACTGAACGGGGGGACCCGCGGGGCGGGCCCGGCCCCGAGTGGCAGCGGGCGAGGGCGGGGGGCGCCGGGCTCCGGCCCTCCGGGCTTTATTCCCCGGCGCCCGAGCCCCGCCTGCTCCTCCGCGGAGCCCCCGGCAGCGCGGCCGGCAGCGCGGCCGCCCAGGCGCCGCCACTTGCCCACCCGCCTCCGCCCCGAGACCCCCCCGGGGCCGCAGCCCCTTCCCCGCGCTCCCGCCCCCGGCGCGGCCGGTCCCCGGTCCGAGCCCCCCGCGCCTCACCCGGCCCCCGCCGGGGGAGCCCGGCCCAGCGCGGCGCCACCTGGGACGGGCGAGGCGCAGCGCGCGGGACGGCGGCCGCCGGGGCTCAAACCTGCTCAGCCCCGCCCCGCGCAGGCGCCCTGGGTCCCCCGCCCCTCCCACCGCCCCGCCCCGCCCCGCCCCGCCCCGCGCACGCGCCTCCCGTCCGGCCGCCAGAACCGCGCTGGCACCGCCCGCGGCGGCGGCGGCCCCGGGGGTGGGCGGGAGTCATCGCCCGGGAGGCGAGGCCGCACCCCGGGGGCTTCTCCTGGGGCTGCGCAGAGCCCGCGGCCGGGTCGCGCGGAGCCTGGGCCCAGGCCTGGACTGCGGCCGGCGGGGGAGTCCCGGTCCCGGTCCCGGTCCCGGTCCCGGTCCCGGTCCCGGTCCCGGTCCCGGTCCCGGTGTCCGTCTCTCCTCGGCCCGGAGCAGCGCCGGGGCCGGCCTCCCCCGAGCGCCGGGAGCCCCGGGCCCGGCCGCGCTGTCTCCGTCCTGGCGTCGCAGGCAGGAGGAGCCGCGCTCCGGGGCCGGGCCCTAGCCGGGAGCTGCCCCGGGGGACCGGGAGCGGGGACCCGGGGCCGAAGTCCCGCGTGGGACTGCACGGGGAGTCCGCCGGGGCCGGAGGGCAGCGGGGGCCGCTGTGGCTCGGCGGGGGCCGGTGTTACGTAACCGGCGCCGGCCGCTCCGCACAGGCACCGAATAAAGGCTGGGGACCGCCGGCGTGCTGGGGCTGCCCCGGCACCGTCTGCCCGGGCACGGTCTGCCCGGGTCCCGCACCACAGCTCGGGTCCGGCGGTGCCCGAAGCGGGGCACCGAGCCGGTGAGCACCGGCCGGCGAACGGCCCGGGGCGGGGAAAGGGCGTCTCGGCTCTCAAAGCGCCTTTTGCCCCGGGGCCCTCGCCCTGCCCGCCCCGGGAACGGCCGGGGGGCTCCAGGGCTGAGCCCAAACAGGCGGGGCTGGGGCTCTGCTGCCAAGCCCTGGAACAGCAGCGTGGGCCCGGTTCCAAGCCCCAAAGCACAGGACTTGGTCTCTGTTTTCCAAGCCCCAGAACTGGCCCAATGAGCCAGGTTTCAAGCCTCGAAAGTGCAATGCTTAGTTGCAACAGTCCTCCGTCTCTGTGTCCCCAAAACGGAGGATTTCGTCTCAATTTCTGGGCCCTAAACTTGGCTAAATGAGCCTAGTTCCAAGCCCCTAAAAAACTCACGACCGCATCTGTTTCTGAGCCCAACAATGCAGGACTTTTAGTCTCCATTTTCAAACCCTAAAACTTCCCAAGTGAGCCTGGTTCCAAGTCCCAACAAGGCAGGACTAAGGTTCTGTTTTTCAAGCAATAAAAGACTGTCTCTGTTTTCAAGACCTTAAACTGCCCAAATGACTCTGGTTTCAAACTCCCAAAACACAGGACTTGGTCCCTGTTTTTTAAGCCCCCCTCGCCCCCCCCAAATGCAGGACTTACTCTGTTTCTGAGCCCTAAACCTGGTCAGTTTGGAAATTGGAGAAGCCTTACAAGCTGCAGTAAGAAGACTGAAGAGCAGATGAAAGGAAAAGGTAAATTCAATTAAAACCTCATCTAAGTCAACTTCATCATTTTTAAGACAGCAAAGAGAGGTGGGCAGTTTTCATCCTACTGCTGTGGGATATACTTCTCTGCCACGGAGATTTCTAACACCATTAGCTCTGATCCTCTGAACCTTTGCACGGAAGCTCGGTAGCTCAGCCTATTATGTAGAGGCCATTCGTCTCACTGAACTCTGGGCCCGCTTTCCCCGAGGAAGGTTTACATACATAGAGATGCTTGAAAGCTTCTCTGTTTAATAATACATTATTGGGAAGTAGCTTTCTATGAATTGGAGTCTTTTCCTTCATTTTTGCAGGCTCAGCGTAGGGCTTATAGCAAATATAGCTAGACCATGAGCACATATGCGATGCTGCCTCTAACACTGCCTTCAGCTTTGATGACCCCTCTTTGATACAGAGCTGTTAGCAGCAAACTTCAGACCGTCTTCTACAGAAAGCGAGAGCCTGGGCCAATCTAGGTGTATAGGACTGTGCATCACATTGTCCACACTGGGGGGAACAGGAAAGCTCATTTAAGGTTTGCTTTTTAAAGAGAAAAGAAAAAAGTCAGGGTGTAGAAGAGCTGAAGAGCAGAGGGTAAATTGCCTTTTCCATGAACCAGCATTGCAGGCCCTCGAGCACGACAAGACAGAAGGACTAAAGGACTGCTCACCGCGGCAGGGGGGAGGCAGCATCTTGGAAGAGGCTGGGAAGTTCTGATGTTCACTTTCTGTGGCCACTTTAAAGCACAGCCTCTACTTTCACGTGCTACTTTCCAAGCCTCCCATGTCTTAGCCATACCTTCACCCACCAGCAGGTTTACTTTTCCAACAGCATTTGAAGTGAGGAGACAGTAACTGCCATGTCAGTAATGAATGCTTTCAGATGCGTATTTATTTTCAGTGAACACTCTGTTCCTCCCTCCCTTCCTTGCTTTCCCAGGTAATTGGGTACACATCTACTAAATTACCTTTCATTCTTTGCCATTGTCTTCTGATGAACTTTTCCCTGTCACTCACACTTCCTTGGTAGTTTAGAAAGTCTGCCAGTGTGCAGTATATTTTACTGTTTGTTTTATGATACTAATAATGAAACTCCCTTTGTTTCTTTTTTCCACTTTTCCTGGACTACAAATTACATAGCATGCAAATACAGTAACTTATAATCTTTGCAAAGTCTAATTTTTCCTCTAGCCGCTTAGCTATTAGAAGCACCGTTCCTCTATTTGACATATAGTGTATTGCCATTTCCTCTCTTCCGCTGCTTTCCTATCTCCTCTATCCCCAGCTCCATGTAAATACTGATAATAAAGAGAACACAACACCTGGATATTTCAGCATGCCAGTATTACAGATACTCCCCAAGGAGTAAATGAGGGCCCCCTCTATGCTCCTGTGACTTTTTTGCCAGGGGAGGTTTGCTGTGGGTGAGAACACAAATACAGACACATATCCCAGCTCAGCTGACCATGGATAACTGTATTGAATGTAAGTCTTTAAAATTAGTGAAAAAGAGGAAGCTGGATATTTCCTAGTGCTTTTGACAGTGAGAAGAAGCTGCTTTGGAAAGGAGGTTTGTTTTGTTCGCTTTTAGGAATTAAACGATTGTGGTCCTGATTCAAACGTCTCTGTGTTGCTAACCACAAATTACTGATGCTCTGCAAACAATCTTTCAGTTATTGCTCATATTGTTCTTTTTCCTTGACATTTTCCTATTCTGTTATTTCAAATGTCTGCTTCAACACAGCTGTGATTACCTGCTAACCACACACTGTTTGTCTTAGAGTTGCACTCTAACACAACTGCATTACCTTTTTTCATCGAAGGAAGCAGGCAGTGTTGAGATGTGTTTGGCATCAGGCAATATCCAGGGAAAAAAATCTGCATAGGGGAATATCTGCTGCTTAGCTCCACCAGAATTGAAAACGCAGTGATAACTCATAAGTTTTTATATAGATACATACATATATATATATTTATGTGTATGTATATATATATAGTGTTATGGTGGCATATCAATATTTGTCACTTGTTATTTACGGTTAAAAAGGTGGCATTTCAGGGGACACTAGGTCTCCTGTATTTAATAGGCTTAAGCTAGAGGATCAGTTCTTTGCCAAGTTCTTTCTTGCTGTACCACTTGATGGCACTCTTGCATTAGCACAGTGCAGGCTGAAGGCAGGACAAATCAACAAGCAAATCCTGTCCAAAGTTGTTCCACTTAATTTGTTTTGCATCATGAATGTACCTGTTTAATTGATTAAAGGAATCTAACACTGTAGTATTGAGTAGGAATAAGCAGGGCATACAAAATAATTACACCAAGAAAGCCCTGTATTTTGCAATTTTAATCCCAGATATTGCCCGGATAATTCATTACTTTTTCATTCTTTCAGTAAGTTTGGCAAGAAATTTGCCTTTGCTTTACTGAGCCTTTATTTCCAAGGGTGGAAAATTGTCCTTGCCTGGTATTTCCTTCTTTTTCTCTATCAGAAGGTTTGTAGCAGGTTTGCTAGACTGTAAGTGGAAATTAATATATGTCCTCTGAGTAATAAAATTATGATCCAACTTTATATCAAAGGAACATTCTCCAGTGGGCTATGTGAGGTTAATAAATGAGTATGAAGTGTTATCACATATGCCACTTATCTCTAGATGGTTATAAATACATCAGCGAATGCTGCAGATGGTTACAGGCCACAGGTAGAAACAACTTGCTGGTCTGTTGGATTTTATGACTTCATGAAGTATGTATTAAAACATTTATTAGCTCTTTATATGCAGAATCTTAATGGCAAATGTAAACAAGCAGGATCTGAAGTTAAAATGTTTCAGCGGGAGCCTCACAAGTAAGTGTCATGGGTAGGTAGCACCTGAGAGGTTTTGAAGCATATACTGTCCTGACTGCCTCCATTACCCACGGAATTGCATTGGCAGTGATAATTGCAGCTTCAGGAAAAATAACTGCTAAACAGTGATAGCAGCAAAGCCCTACAGCCTTTCTCAATTATATTAAGTGGAAATTTAGTCCTTGAGTACTACTTCTGAAACTGGCTGAGCAGAGTAAGAGCAAGGGCCCTGGTGGGTTGGAGGACAGTTTAGGGCAGGAGAAAGACTGCTCGCTTTGCTCTGTGACCATCCTTCTGATGGCCCCCATCTGAAAAGTCAGTGGCCATCCTGCCATCTATCTAATGTTGGCATGAGAATAAAAGCAACAGATTGCAAGTCGAATCCACTCTAACAGAGGCCGTGTAAGCTGGTGAACTTAGGGGAGGGCCATTGTCATCTCTGTAGCCATCATTTCTCTTCTGGTTTTGCGTCAGCAGCTTGTACTTCCACCATTATTCGTCTGTCTCAGCCGCAACCTCTTGATCTTTGAAGGCTGTTTTGGTATTGTCAGTATGTCCTTTCTACCTCATTTATTTCTACCCTTTCTGCTTATGCCGGTACTTGTGGTTTTTATCAACACCATCTGCAAACATCTTGCATTTGTTAATGCGTCTTACAGATTAGGGCTTTTTGTCTCTATAGTTCCTGTGTGAAGGGGAACTGAAGTCATTTTTGGTAACAAGGGAAATATCTTTACACTGATTTGATGTAAACTACCCAAAATTAAAGAATGAAGCAAACAAGTAAGAAGTCTCTGTCATAATACTCAGTGACTCCAGGAGATTTTTTTCAGATGATATCTAAGAGCATTTACTTCAGTCTTCATAAAGGAAGGGGAACTCTGCCTTAATGAACATTATTTCGGATAAAGATGGGATAGGAAGGACAGGTTTTTATGGAAGAGAACAGCCTGAAAATTGATACAGCCTTTTAACCTCTTTCTGCAGTGCTTAGAAACAATAACCCAAATAAGTAGAAAGGTTTTTAGCCAACTTTACATAATGTAGCTCTTGAAGAAGTGCTGTCTCAAAGACTCTGGGCACAGATTTCTGGGCACAGAACAATTTTCCAAATTGTTCACAGTGCTTAGAAAAACTGTCTAAAACTTCGGAAACCAGGTAGACACAGCACGTGGCTGTGACCTAAGAAAACGGGGTGCATTCACCTTTGTGTACCATCAAAAGCTTGTCTGCTGAATTGAATTTGTGCCGTTCTCCCCATAAGGGGACCAAGGTCTCCACAGTGCTTGGGTCTAGCCTGAAGTTTCCTTTCTCCCTTACATGATCATTTCTTGTGCCAGTTCCCCATTTCTTTTGGTGTATTTTGAGCAGCACTTAACCCCAGCACTCTGTGACAGGCACTTTATCAGTGTAACAAAGCATCTCTGGTCTTGTGGGAAACTTAAATCGTCATCTGTCTGGAAGCGGCCAAGGCTTACTACAGGTTGTCATGCAGAGTCAGAGGCTGAGAAGAGAGAACTTGTCAGCTTTACCTTGATAAGCCCATGAGTGTGAAAGACATGCCACATGCAATTTCCATTACAGAGATCACCAGGAATCCATGAGAAGCATGAATGGGTGGAAGGAGTCAGGCATGCAGAAAATTATTCAGACCAGAGACCTTGGGCAGTTCCAGGTGCACCTGCTTTCCATAGGAATCAAGGGGATTCTCAAAATTGTCTTACAAGATCAAGAGGAGATCATCCATTACAAAGTACATCAAGGTATCAAGATAGCATTTTCAGATTAACCTTCCTATATTTTTTCCCCTCAAGCAAAAAAAAGGTGATAAGTTCTCTCACAGTAGGAAAGCAGTTTTAGTATGATCCAAAAATGTTTTAGTGCTTTTCCACTTAGTTAGGACCATCTTCCTGGTTCACTTAAGAGCAGCGTACTACATCCTCCTTGTTTTTCCCTGGCACTGGCAACTTCATTTGCAGGTACAAGCATCCTCTCCCTTTGTGCTGGAGGAGGGATATGGACTGTTGGTGGAGTTGGCTTTCAGAGGCTGCAAACCCCAGCTGTCCTTACAATGAGAGGTCAGAAACAAGGATCCTATTCTTTAGCAGCATCTCAAATTCTGTAGCTGCACGAGCAACTCACAGCAAGGGGATTGGCGTGTGCCACGCTGCTACGCAGGAAGATCCCATCCAGGAGCTGGCTGCAGCTTGGCAATGAAGAGGACTGGCCATCAGCTGGACACCTACCACTCCTTTTCCTCCCTCTGAAGCACAGCAATGAATAATGATCCACAGTAAATACTTGCACTGGGGCACCATTGCCAAGCAGTAGTAGATGTCACATCCTTGAATTTGGGGTTTATCGGATGAGAAGTCATGATTTGAGGCATGTATTTGTACAGCAGTCTAATTAATTCATGCTTGCACCAGCCTACAGTGGAAGGGGTCATGGAAGGAAAGACCCCAGAGGAAAGCAGGCCAGTCAGTGGGCTAAAGCAGGTGTTGTCGCCCACATACACTACACACATGCCTCACCGCTGGCCTTTAGGACCCTGGTAGCTCAGCAGCCTTCTTGCAGCTGACATGAGTCCAGCTAGGAGATTAAGGCTCATCTTCCTGAAGTTGGCTGTTTGGTGTCAGCTGGGGGAGGTGCAAGGAGCCATGCAACTCAAACATGTGTTTGTGCCTGCTTTCCAGGCACCAACTTTGTTTTAAAAGCTGATTGCAGTTAAGGAAGGAAACAAGCTTTTGTTACTTGCATTCACCCCCTCACACAAAAAGCTTCTGCACCTGGAAGCTGGTAACAGCACAGCATATTTGTACAAGTTAAAAATATTGTTTTGCTTAGGAAAAATAATGCCCTTTTGAAAACTGCAATTAGTTGAGAAAGTGGTGTAATATGCGTATAAGATCTTTCAAACCAATGTTACTCCCGGACAAAGTGTTCATCAATACAGTGCTAAAATAGCATCGCTGTAAAAGTTCAGTAGCCTAGTTTAAAGAACTAAAGTCTGATAATGGTTACTTTTGCAAGGCAAGTAGAAGCAAAGTCTGCTTCTGTCAATCAGTATGAAAATGTAATTTAATTCAGTGCAACAGAAATCAATTTTTCTCCTAGGATCTAAGATAACTAAATATCACACAGTCAGCTTAATTAGTTTCTGATATTTGTACAACTTCACCTTTAAACTCTGGAAAAAGCACAGTTCATGTGTTTGTTCTTTACCATTCCTTTCTGTTCTGCTTTACTGCTTAGGAGGAGGCTTACAAAGCTGCATAGTGGCAATAAAATCTTACTCAAATTCAGACTTTCTTTTGGCAACCAGGAGATGGAATCAATGCTCCATCAGATCCATCAGGCCATCTCATTGCTATCACTAAAGCAAGCTTAACAAAAGGAAGAACACAAAACCAGAGGTCCTTAAACCTTTCAAAAACCCCTTTTCTCATCAGTTGCCTTCCCTAGAGAAGTAGCAGCACATAAACTGCACAAGACCCTCATTCAAACAGTTATCTGTTCCCCCAAAAACCTATCTGTCCAAGCCTTTTTCAGTATCAGTGGCTTCTCTTAAAGCCCCTGCTCTGCCACCTTGCAGTCCAGGGGCACCCAGGCGCCCAAGTTTGGGCTAGGAGCTCTCACAAAGCAACCCAAGTCTCTCTACTGCAAACAAACTAAGGGTCCTGTGCCTTCATCTTGCCTTGCCCCACACTTTCCCCAGCTGCATTTTCGGGGCTCTCACACCACACATGGCCCTGTGCAAGGAGCATTAAGTTACCAACAGCAGAACAAGTCGTAGTGCCTGTGGCAGGGGCAGACCCCTGCCCCAGGAGGTACTCTGCCAGCCTGGCCAGTCGCTAGTGCACAGGGCACTTACCTTGGAGGTAGGAGGCCAGCAGCAGGGTGCTGGAAGAGCAGTGCTGCTCCATTGAGGAGGACAAGCCAGGGTGCACAGGTTACCATGCCACAGGCAGGTTTCCGAACTGCAGTGGGAAAACCTCTGCCGTAGCACTGAGTTCAGGGGACGGGGCAGACCTGTGGGGTGCAGAGCATCCCCTGTCTCTGTCAAGGTCCATCAGCGTCTGCTTGCTAAACAGCTCTTGGCTAAACGAGGCTTTCAGGCCCCACTGAGCCCCCATGCTGCTGCGAAAATGCAAAAAACCCCAGTGTTTGTTGCTCTGAAAATAGACCTGTACCTATTTTGATTGCTGCCTGAGTGAAGGACATTTTAACTGTGCCCATATTTGCAGGGCATTTCACCAGCTGTGCTTCCGCTGCAGCGAGTCTGCTTCCCTGGGGTGGCAAAGGACACCACTGTGGCATGGAGAAAGTCACTTTGGGTTTTCCATCTCCCTCCAGATTAAAAGTTATGGTATTTGGGGCAGGGATATTTTGGAGATGCTTCCTTGGTGGCCATTTCCCTCATAACAGTTTTATTAATAAATGTGTGTGTTGACAGATGGCCAGCTGCGTGTTCTGGGGGATTATCACGTACCCTCCCAGAGCCGGCACAGCCCTCCGCATGCTGCCTGTGTCTGGCAGGGCTGCAGCCGGGTAGTGGAGTAAGAGAAGTCTGGTTTGTCTCTGTAGATAAAACAAGGTGGCAAGCCGCTGGGCCACCTGGCAGGCATTCATTTATGCAAGTGCTAAGATAGTGCGAGTCTTTCCATCCTTTTCTACAGGTCCCAAATTGTCTTCATGCGTTTACTGGCTGCTCTGGTCACTCAGCCGCTTCATCGGTCCCACCTGTTTGCCAATGCTATTTATACCATGGCTCTAGGGTTTCAGAGGGGTTGGAAACCAAGTGCCATGGTGCTGCAGTGACAGGGATGCTTATGGAGCCCCAAAAAGGAGAGTTAGGGTTAGGGAGGCAGTCAGAGCCAGAGAGTGCCCAGTGAATGCATCTGAAGCAGCCCCTGAGCTCCCAGACCTCACTGGGGAGATGCCCATGAGCCAAGCCCCGGGCAGAGCGAGGGCTGGGCGCTGGGGCTGCCAGGATGGCAGGAAGAAAAGGGGGGTTTTGTCAGCACCGCACAGAGCGCGGTTTCATCCCCGCCGACAAAGAACAAAGGGCAGCGGATGCCAAGGAGTAGGTTTTAGCTGCCCATGGAGCCTTCCCATTACGGCTGGCACAGCTGAGTAATGCTCGAAAAACACAAGAGGCAGTGATAGGGGCCGTTTATCTTTTTATTATAAATTTAGTATGAATGACCAATGGAAAAGTCACAATGGAGTACCAAGAACGTTTTATCAAAATTTTAGCAGCATTTAAACAGTAATAGATTCCCAACCTCCTCCGAGCACCCCTTGCCCTTTGCCTCCCACCCATGGAACAGTAACCTTCACCCAAATGTGCTTTCCAAAGCCGTGCAGGGAATGTAGCTAGCCATTTCCCCCTGAGCTGCCATGAAAAAAGTCTCATCCCAAATGCTGGTTACCAGGCAACCTCTATCCACACAGGGCCAGGTTCCCGTCCCCTCCTTGCGGTCGGCAGCACGGCAGGGATGGGACTTGCCGGGGGGGACCCAGCATCTGCTTGCATCCTCGCCGTGCTCCTCACACCAGCCCCTGCGCAGATCAGCACTCGCACGGGCGCCCATACCTTCAACCACAAAAACGGGGCTAAGCCCATCTCCTACCCGCTGCTGCCCTTCACTTCTGTACATGGGGGTGCCACGCACCCTGCGGTCCTGCTCCTGTACCTGAGAGGGTGTGGTTGTGGCTGGATGGACAGAAAAAGGGGAGACTGATGGTCCTCCCGCTGGAATTGATAGCAGGGCAACCGGGAGCTGAGACTTGAAGGGGAAAGGTAGAAGGTGAGCAGTGAGATACTTCAAATTCAACCCACAAAATGAAGTCAGTCTACTATCAGCTAATGTGGAGAACTGTGGTCTGCCTACTAAGTAACAAGAACTAACTTTTTTGTGTGCTTTTTTTTTTTTTTTAAAGTTACATTAAGACATGAACAGTACTGTCCCAGCCTCGCTGGCAGGAGCTTGGTGAAAACAACATTGAATTAGAGGTGGGGAAACACAACACGTGCCCACACATGTAGACAACAGCATAATATCGGCAAGCTATTCCCCTGCTTCTTTGGTACTTCCTAAACTTTCTTATCCAAAATATATAAGGGAAATGCACCATTTAAAGTTACTGTTTGTAAGTATTTACACAGCCATAACCATCACGCTGTGATACACAAAGATCAATATGATATGAACAAAGTTATTTTATGAAAAGCACTTCTGCACATTTTATTTTGTTCCAGTATCTTAATAGCTTTAAAAAAAATTCATGTGTTATGCAGTCCTGTACCTCGCTTCTTCTTATATCAAATGGACAAGAAACATTTCCTAATCCATACTCTTCTTCAAAAGATTAAAAAATTGCCACCAAAATGATACACTATGTACAAATTTTACTAAATATTAAATTCTAGGCAATTATTTTCACCCCGCTGATAATATAACTTAGGTATTGTTACCTACTATATGCATATATATTTCTTTAATATATAAGAAATGGCACCACATCACCATGTCACCAATATGACACATTGTTATGTACAGTAGATAAGAAGTTAGATATGGAAGATGGATCCTCTCCGACTGGTTCTTTCACGGGAACGCTTCTCCCCTCGGTAGTAGCTTGGCCGTTTCCCCTTTTCCCAGCGGAGGCGGCTCTTCAGACGTAAGGCAGGATCCCGTACATCAGCAGTGCCATCACCCCGGCGCTGAACAAGCCGGCCACCGGCACAGTCACAAACCACGCCAGGAAGATGTTGCGGAAAAGGCGCCAGTCAACGGCTTTCTTGGAGCGGATCCAGCCGACGGCCACCACGGAGCCGACCTTGGGAGTGCGGGGAAGAGAGCGGGGACAAGAGGTGAGGGGTAGGTCCGAGCGCCCGTAACATGCCCACGGCCACACCAATGCCAGTCAGCTGATACCAAGCGATGCTCTGAGATAAAGGAGCCCCTGATGATGACGATGGCTCTGTTCTGGTGGGGTGGCAGGAGGGCAACAATTTCAGGGTCCTTTAACCTTTATTTTTCAATGATCTCCTGTTTTTCATGGGTCTCTGGGTCAGCCACAGGAGAATAAAAACGTTTGTGGGTTTTTCTCTGCCCAGATTAGCCATGAGTGCAACTGAGGCAGCCCTCCAGCCGCCCAGCGCCTGACTCAATCTGTAGGGGAGGGGGCAAGCGTCCACCGAGTCTGGCCAGACTGCAGTCTAAATCACAAAAACACTGGGAAAGTTGTTTTTAAAGCTCTGCCGGAGAGTGTGGCATGGGGCAGGTCGGGATAGCTAGTATGGTTCCCATCCCACCTGCCTGTCCCCTTGCTGGTTTGGGATGTCCTGCCTGTTCACACAGCAGCTGCTGAACCTCTGCAGCTTGTAGCCTGGCATATGGAGCTGACTCCGAACAGCACCTATATATTTAATACTGTGGGCTATAAACAGGACAGCAATGGCAATGTAAGCAGCTGAGCCCACCCTGTAACAGCGATGGTAACTTGGCAAGGGGCAGACAGACAGCGCAAGGTTAGACCCAGCACAGCTGCCCTACATCAAACTCATCAGTCCAAGCCCTCCAAGGAAAACCAGCCCTTCTGGACCACCCAGCCAAGCAAAGCATCCAGAGCTAAAATGCTCCCTGCAGACAAAGACATCAGCCTGATGCTATGGGGCATGCAAACTGCACAGACATCAAGCAGTCCGGCTTCAGGTGGGGAATGGATAAACCACCAAAATACCCTTCGAAGGCACTGCTACCAGGGCAGCTGGGTAGGTCAGTGTTTTTGAAGACAAAACACACTGCAGCATGGGCAAAGCTACAACCTGTTCTTCCTTCAAATGTATTTTCAGCTAATAAGTTCGAGTATAAACCCAGCATATTATTTTTTAAGAAAGAACTGGACTGAGAAAAGCATTTCCAGTGAAAAATGATGCAAGAACTTCAGAAACGCTGCATTTTCTTTCTGCCCTGGAAGTGGCCCTCTGTGCCGTTAACCAAAACGTGTAAATCAGGGCAAGGCTATTCAAAGCATATGATAAAGCAGCAAGAAATGTGAAAGGAATATTCTGTTTTCAAGGAAAGGAAACTCCAAGACACAGCTGGGCTTGTGCTCCCTGAAATGCCATCCCTGCCTCCTCTTCCCTGCTTGTTGTCTTAATGGGAGTATCAGTCCCTGCCTATAGATCAGAAGATGGGCTGCTCCCCATGTGCGGAGCCAGGAAAATGATAAATGCTGGGAGGACAGGGAAGCAGGGAGAGACAGGATGGGGATATTGAATCTGCATCTTTCATTAACACCTATTTAACTTCTAACTACTGCTTAACGCTTCTTTTTGGAGAAAAGAGTTATTTGTGGAAGACCCTGTAACTCTAGGGAAATAAGACTCTCAAAAGTGCCTGTGACAGAACAAGGGAAAACTAAGTTTGATATTCTAGGACTGAAAAGGCCTCGGTCTAAAGCTTGATCCAATAAGGAAATCTGTTAGATAACATTTAATCTGAATACCCCTTGAGTGGACAATATGCTATTCTGTATTTAGGAGGTGCCTAGCTAAGAGGAACCCCACACTCCTGACTATATCAAAGCATTAACCGGAGGAAACAGCGTTTGGTTTTTCAGCAGCTCAGCTGTTAGGCTCTGCTTTACATTTTGCACATCCTTTACATTTGCATCTGTCTGTCATGCTTGCAACAAGAAGCATTGCTTATTGAGCGAGCCTGCAGTCTACGTACGATAATCTCCGAGTCCTTCCTGAAATTTAAAAGGTATCAGCAATGATGGCATTGGTAATCTGTTTTAAACATTATTAAAGTTTAGTTTATTAATAGTGATTTTGATGGACTAGAGGTTAAGAGAGTAGCTAAAACTTGGGTGTAGGGACACTACACCATCTGCAGAATTTCAGATGATATCTACTTTGAGATCGGTTTGAAACCAGTGCAGTTTGCCTTCAGTATGCTCTGCTTAAAGCATTATGGAAATGCTTGTGGCTCTCTTGTTCCTGTGCAATGGCATATCATAATAACACACAGAACATGATAATTCCATCATAGCAACACAGAGAATATTTTTCAAAACCCCAGAATCATAATAGCAAAACGGAGCTGATGGTATGACCTCAACAAAGTCGCTTTTGCACAGAAAAAACATTTAACTCCTGCACTCTAATTTTATCCATATGTGAACACGTTCAGTCTGTTACAGCTGAGAAATGCCTGTTTATTTCTACATCTCATATCTTAGAATAAATAACAGGCACTATGTGTAAGATTCAGTATGATCATTTGCCTACCTGGGCAGCAGAAAGGCAAGGTATGCATTGATACCACACCGGCTTTTCAGTGCTAAATCCCAAGGGAGGTTGAATGGGTGCAGGCAGAGCAATGTGGCTACTGTGTTCAGACTCGCAAATTCCTTTGGAGGCTCAGAAGGTTAGGTCTTTCCCTCAGGCCCTCTTGACTTGGAGGCTTTCAGAGGGACTTGCCTCTCCCCTTTGACTCATGGCAAGGACGAAGGTGCAGTTCAGGCTCTCAGCAGGCACCAAGCATGGAAAAGCTGCTGGGCTGTAGATTTAGGACAGGCATATGGGGCGGTGGCTACCTCATGTAGACCAAAGCCTCTATTTAGGATTGAATGCAACTCCTGATCTGAGAGGGCTTGACAAATCCTTCTCAGAAGCTAATGCTTTTCTTCCTGCTACCTCCAGTTTGCCACCACATCTGCTCCAAGACCTGAAAACTGCTGCTCAGAGCTTCCCTTCATACTTGGTCTCAATTTTTCATTATAGTCTATTGTTTCACCTCAAAAAGGTCTCCCTCCACCTGAAGTGTTTCATGCTGCTCCTTCTTTGCCATTGGTTTATCTAGTTGCTGCACATTCAGTTGACTGACACCCCTTCGGTCGGCCTCCCACTTTAGCAAATGCTATTTTGCTGCGGAGCAAATGCTGGGGAAAAGAATAATTCCCACTCCTTGATGCTAGAAGCTTAGGACTAGGCTCACCTTGAACCCGTTTTCTTTTTGATTTCTAGGGCAAAATAAT
The DNA here is from genome assembly GCF_035582795.1 of Mycteria americana. Lineage (NCBI taxonomy): Eukaryota > Metazoa > Chordata > Aves > Ciconiiformes > Ciconiidae > Mycteria > Mycteria americana. Next base: position 61,291,901 of record NC_134368.1, read on the forward strand.
TTTTCTGCTGATTTTTAAGAAGGCATTTCTGTCTCAATGGCTGACAGCACTTTCAGAGAGGCATTTTCCCATGGACTAAATGATATATAATAGTTCTTTTATTCCTTCAGTGGGCCCTCGAAGAAAACAAGGAATACATCTGTTACAAGTGTTTTCTTTATCTTGTGCTGATCACTTAGGATCTTTCAACTCAGCATCTCATTTTCCTGAAACACAGAGTCAGTTATAATAATGTGACATCCTGGAACAGCCTAATCCTATTGTGAAGTGGATCTTCCCATTAAGAGTGATCCACCTAACGAGATACAGCAAACTACAGGGAGCAGACACAGACTAACCACATTAACTGCTTTTATGGAAGTATTTTTTAAAAAGAATTATTTTGCTCTGCAGTTAGAAAAGACCAAGCTTTTAACTGTGTTGAGTCAATGAATACCTCCTAATGCTGCCCTCTCATTAGCTTATGGCTTCCAAGCCATTTTCTTTTAAAATTCGGTCTATTTGTCTGCACCAAAGTGTATTTTCTCTTTTACGACGGTTGGCTAGAAGTGCTTCAGGCATGCAACTGGGATAATCAAAGCTGTATTATTCTCCCTGGCAAATTCTTCATCATGCATTTGATATACCAGTCAGCTTAAAGGGAGGTGGTTTCAGGCTAGCATTTTTAGAAGTGGATCACGTTATTATTTTTCCCCTCCCTGCTTGATTCAGAGGAACCAGAGTTCGGCCAACGCCAGGAAATCTGAACAGCCTTTCAGAGCAGCTCAGTCTTGGCTGCTTCTCAAAGAGCTCTACAGAAGAAGAAAGAAATGATTTTGCAATAGAGAAAGGCTTTCTGAAGAAATGGTTTTCACTAGAAAAAGGCCAATTGAACCAACTTGGGGCGTTTTGCAGGATATGTGGATTTCATTGACTCTTTCAATGGAAACCAGGTCAACGTCACAGGCAAGGATGCCTGGCTTCTTGCCAGCCCGCCTGCCATGCCATGGAGCAGTTAGCCCCAAAAACCTGCCTGCCCTAGCCCCGTCCAGAACTAGAAGGGCTCCAAGGTCCCCAGTGTGCAGCAGCAAATCCTATAGGATCTGGCTTTTGTAGGGCTTGGTGGTACGTCCCGAAGCAGAGGGGCTTTGCTGCTCTGGGATCTCTGATATTGGAGGGGCTTCCCCACGCCCTGCCAGAGGGTGAGGGATACAGAGAGCTCTGCATGTCCAAGAGCTTGGGAGTCCATGGGGAAGCAATGAAAAGAAAGCCGGGATATTTGACTCTGGAATTTCCTGGGTAACAAAATTCCAAATTCCCACTATGTTCTTCCAGCAGTGTAAATGTCCACATGCTCCTGTTGCCTACAAGCAATATAAATGTCTTCTCACACAGCCACAATTAAATTCTGCTCATTACCCAGCCTATATCTATACTTCAAACTGGTCTTTTTTTTAAAAAAAAAAAGCCAACAACCTTGTTCAAAGAACTGATTACAATGGCCAGATTCTCTGTTATAATGCACAAAAGTGAGGACAAGTTGGTTTAAAAGAAGAGACACATTAAAATATTAGCTTAATGATGTCGCAGTGTTTTTCATACACATGGCTCTAAAATACATGTAACCAGGATCACACAAACTACGAGTCTACATTACTTTAATATGTCTATATTAGTTCAATACGATCACGTAAAGGTGAAAGACATTCCAGACTTTTGTGCAATTACTTATAACACTGACTTTGCTTAGCCGTACCGGCTTTAAAAGCGGTCCTTGTTATTTTGCGATGGCTGTCTGCATGGTGCATCGCATAGCGAAGGCAATCTGCAACAATTGGTATCTCTTGTATTTTGTTATGGTTTGTCCTAGTGATGTGATTTACTGATGTGATCACTGCAAACTCCAATACCTTGCAATGGGTGGAGCTTATTGGAATACCCACATTTGAGGCTACAAGTACCGTTAGCGCACACATTACTTCAATGCAAAATCCACTGTGAAGAAATAAAAAAAAAAAGACAGATGGAAAACCTGTAGTAAAAGAGTTATATGCAGGAAATCCCATGCAATGCACTTATCAAGAAAGTGAAGTATAAATGATGAATGGTGCGCAGCCTCTGAACAAGGGAGAAATGCTACCCAACCAGGTTCAAATGGCACCATCGGAGGAAAACAGGTTCTTCCTTGTAATCGTTTGCTTTAAAATTGAGGTCACGTTTTCATCAGTGCTGTTTTTCTTTAACCACAGCTATGGAGTTCACACTGTGCCTGATTGCAGCAACTTTACTGTGACAACTCCAATGCATTTTTTGGAAGCCTGATTATTTTCCAATGTCGCTGGCACGACTGAGACGCGCTGACGCACCTCCGCCTGACTGTCCTCCGTGAGCGGCTGTTTTCCCCTCACCGTGCCATTATCCGCTGGCTCGAGCAGCGCAATTTTAAGATGAATAGTCCAGACTGCCTTGACTGCAGTCGCTGGGCAAAGGCATACCTTGCAGTGTGTAGTACTGACAGGAAGTCCAACATTGGAAGCTACCACAACTGTGAACGCCGAAGCCAACTCAATAGTGAATCCACTGCGGGAAGCATAAGAAAACACTTCACAATCACTCTTTGCATCAGCTCGGACTGATACCGTGCAGCGTGCCAAAGTCTTACCCGTTTCTTCTTTCGACTGTTTTATCTCCGACTGATTTTTGTCATAGGAATAAGTTAAGAGAACAAGGAAGGGCTGAATAATGGGAACGGCACAGGCTAGTCATCTGTAGTAACCCAGCTGCATGGCTCATTGCGTCAGGGACTTTTACTACCCTACGCTGTAGTGAATCATGCCTAACTAGTAATTCGGTTAAGCACCAGCAGAGGTCGAGTATGCCTTAAGGACGATAATTACTGTAATAAATACACAAGGTTTTAATAGTCTGAAGCACACTGGGAACGCCACTGTAATCTTGCCATTTCCAAATGCACCTTCTGCCATGTTAATTAGCAGAAGACTTTGTTCAGCGTAGACCTCTACGCCTCAAACGCATTCAGTATTAGTTTACAGGGTTATCTTTTTTCTTTTCTCTCTTTCTTTCTCATTCTTTTTCTTTCTTTCTCTCTTTTTCCTCGTTTTTTTTCCTTTCATTTTTTAGAAGGATGGAGAAGTTGAAGTCGGGTTATCATTAAAATCAAAACACAGCAAATCCAGCAAACTGCATTACAAACAAAATACTGGAGCAGCAATTTCTCAGGTTGGTTCACACACAAAGTTCACACAACCGTAATGACAACTGTGCACCTACCTTGATGGTGTGATTGGAGTGAGGTCTTTACCCATGGTCTGGATAACTCTTCTACCCCAGACCCAGAGACCCACACAGATCCCAACACCTCCATAAAACAGCAGCCAGACGGGAGTCGACGCTTCTTGCATTACACCACCTTGCTCATAGATAAGCCAGAGCGCGACGAGGGGACCGATTGCATTGCTGGAGAAACAGAAAAACATCGCCCGAGTTATAAAAATGCAGATAATTGCCTTGAAAGAAGTCTTTTATTTTCTGCGTGATTTTTCTTCATTGTGCGTGCAGCATTGCTTTGACTTGACCCTATGGGCAACACCCTTTCTCGCTTGGAAAGGCTGCAACAAGGGACTCTGATCATGTTGCTTTTTCAGTTGTCACTTCATCACTGATAACTATAGCGAATGCTGAAAGGAATTTCTCTTTTACAAATCGTTTCCTGAAATGTCAGTTGGTAATACCTCATTATGTCTGTTCCAGAACAAAACCCAGTATTTTCAGTACTGTGCTGAAATTATCTCAAAATTTACCAATTCAAGAACTCTGCATCTTTAAAATTCAAGTATTACATTAGCTCTTTTTCCCTCTTTTTGTCAAAGAGGGAAATTAATGAACAAAATTAGCATTGCAGACAAGAAGATACAAATATAATCTAGTCTGACAACCTGTAACGTTTGGAGATACGATCAGAATGCAGGCGGGAAGGTGACTTAGTCCTCTTCAAACGCGTTGTAGAGCTAGTTGGACTGGATCAGAGAGGACTCCTTGGTGACACAGAGCTGGCGTAAGCCCTTTTTGCTACCCTGCTGCTGCTATTTAGAAAAACACTGAAAGTCAGCAACACTGAAGTCCCCACTCCTAATGCAGGTCACCTGATACTGGTGGCTGGAGTCTCCAGTGCCTGGAGTGAGACTTCTGACTCTCTTTATTTTAAAAAAGCATCAAGTTTCTAGACATCAGAGTTAGAAGAAAAACTTGAAAGCTGGTATCAGTTACTTTAGAGGCTTAAATACTAAAAAGCACATAAGAACTTCGACATCCCTTTTTTTTTTTGCAGCTCTTTTGCTAAACTGAGTAGCTGTTTGCCCTGCTGAGCACCATTTATCCACAGCCAAAAAAGCATAAGAAGCAAGGCAGCGCTGCACTTACGTCTAAATAATCATGAGAAGAGCAGAGCAAACCTGTCCAATGTCATTCAAAAAGTCTGAAACCCAACAGGAAGCTCCCCTCTTTGTAAACCGATAAGGAGAGCGGGTTGCGGCGAGTGCCACAGGCAGGACCGACAGCTATGCTCGCCCTGCAGCCAGGACCAGCTAAATTTAGTTCCTGGTCTCGCTCCAAAGCACACAGATGGAGTAAGGGCCAGTTTTAACGTCAAATGTTGTGCAAACCAAGCCACCGTAACCGACAGTTAATAATTTACTTCAATCCCATCTTTACCAGATATGAGGTGCTAGGGGCTGAGCGCTAATCACCAAGAGACGAGGGTCCTCAGCATTGCAAAGCTCGGTGCACCTAAGCAACACGAGACCCTCCTTCTTTCTTCTGGTCCTTGAGAAATCGACCTCTGAACCCTGAGAAGCGGTCCTGGAGCGAAGTAGCTAGGAAGGAATTTTCCCTTGTAAACACACACAACGACATTCAAGCTGCGAAGCAAATGAAAATACTTAAAAATGCTCTTTGATATAAAAAGGAATAAATAATTCTTACGGATTTTGAGAAAGATGCTGGAAATAAGTTAGAGTGAGCTAACATGGATAATAAAATCCAGTGGGTTTGAAGACACTGGGTAGTACGATGAAGAACTAAATACACTTAAAATAAAGAGTGATTTCCACTAGCAAAAATACTTTAAAATTCTGGTCTGATACTGTGCCTGAGTATGCATTTGATTTGTTGAGTTTTTGCGTGAGTGAAAGGACGATATGTGAAAAGTCCTTAGTGCCTACATGCAAGAATTATTTTACCTTCAAGAAAGAAGAGATTCTTGATCGAAGCATTTCTAATATTTTTAAGTCGACCTGCAACTTCTTTGCCAGTGTTTTCAGGTGTGGATTAAATTACTTGCACATTTAAATGCCTTATCGTGCATATAAAAAGAAAGGTACCTTCACTGTACCTTCAACTGATGGATGCGGAAGGATGGATAAAGGCAACTAAAACATTGATCAGATGAATAAAGGGAAAACTGATCATCCCTTTATAGTACTGTATGACATGGGGACATGAAAATAACAGGTACATTTGGAACGAGCCCAGGCACCGATTCCTGACTGTTCTGAAGAGATTATGGATGGATATTTGTCAGTCCTAATGTAAATGGGAAGACAGAAAAGGCTTCAAAAAGTACAGCAGCAAACTATGCTCTTTTGTACCAAAATCCAGTTTTAATTATTTGCAAATGCTACACTTCTGTGAATCAACTAAGCTTAATCCTCAAAGAAAAGGTTATTTTCTTATTTGTGGCAATGGAAGGCAAGGCAAAACTCTGCTGACTTATGCTCAGCCTCAGAGGATCCGAGTGGCTGATGCTGCCCAACAGATCAGAAGAGATGACACTGGTGCCCACAGAGGCAGCACTTCTGATACCTTCCCTGTAGGAAAAGAAAGCAGAGAAGCACTGCATCCATATATGCTTGGAAAGGCAAAAAGGTAATTAACTGCATTTTCATTTGTGGGTATCTGCACCACTGGTTATCTATACCGAAGAGACATTTCTCCTCTCCCTGTAAATCACATCCAACGTGACTTAAATGTTCAGCTCCTAGGGACAACAGCGTCTCCCAGCCTGAATACCTGCAAGTGGCTACCAGTGGCCAGCAGTGGTGTGCAGCCAGTGGCTCCCATCTACCACCATCACGGCTCTTCAGAGGGCTCCTTTGGCTTCTGGATTTGTTCAGTAGGTCCAGTCCCAGGGGCTTTTGGTATCAATGCTTCCTGTGCCAATGGAGAACAGCTCTAGAAGAAGCCATTAGGCCTGTCCCACCACAAAACTGCCAAAAGCTCACAGTGAATGCATCTGACTCACAAACTGCAAAGAGTAGGATCTTGGTACTGCATACATCAGCTTCGAGACATTACCATGAGCATGTGCAATCAACCATCTTTGGGACTAGGAAGAGTACATCTGTAGAAGACAACCAGTCCCAACAGGAGAGTAAGAGAGAAACAACACATCAAAAAAAGGCGTTGTTAGATAAGACACTTTGCTTTGAGACCTGCGGTTAACAGATGTCTCCTACAGCTGCGTGACTAAGCAGATGAACCACGAGGACACTGGCTAGACTGGGATGCGGCTTTCACAATATTTCCCAACGGTTCTATCTCATTTGACTCAAGACATGACTAGCAGGAAAGCAGACCTCAAATCTTCCATGCATTTGGCTAAGACTCATTTCACAAGTCTATTTTCAAGAAGTTATTTTCTCTTACTCTCCCACACAGCTCTTTTACTTGCCTTAACTAACTCTCCTTTGTGCTGGAGCTCCAAGTCTTATTCGTGGCAGTTTAGAGGGAGAAGAAAAAAGCCTGAGATGATCACCCAGGGGCTCTGAACCACATCGATCTGCATGTAAAACTGCCATTAGGTTCCTACGTAACTGAAGTGCTTTCGAGGCTGTTACCGTATTATTTAGCTATAGGGTTTAAAAGCCAAGATAAGCTACTCCGTGGTATTTAGTTTTGTACACCTAATACGCATTTTTCCACTGAGGACAAGCGGATGGCCATTGCGAGTTAATTTTAGGATGCATTTATAAAACATTATGGCCTAAGAACCCTACCTCCTGAGTCTACCTGTCGTGAAGTGTATTCTTCACATCCAGTATCTCTCACCATCTCTGCCAGGCTCCTCTGGCCCTGGTTACTCGCAGGGCACAGGACTTTCTGCAGCAGGGGCGGTGCGTAGGGGCTGTTTGCCTTCCCTGGAGGCATGATACAGGATTAAATGCCATCTACAGTAATGCTCGTACTTGTAGACGTGTGTCACAGTGGTTCAGCAAATTGCTGCTGAGTGTTTCTGAAGCGTTGTCTGACTCTCATGATGATTTTGCTAGCTCTCTTGACTAACGTGAATTGGCACAACTTCTCTTTTTCTGCTTGCTTGTGCCAGCTGAGAATCTGTCCTGCGCCATTTATAAAGCTGTTGTGAAAGACAGCATTTGACAGTGAATCTGAACTATAAATAGAGTTGGCTTCTCCTCTCCCCTGTGAGACAGATAGTATTACTGACACAAAAAACCCCCACATTCAGCTATCATGAGACAGGCTTAGAAATTACAGTTTCCCCTGCACACACACACTCAAGCAGAGATTTTTAGGTACCTCTGGGTCACAAGTCCAGGCCCTTCTCTGGAGGAACAAGGACTACAACCTTTTTTATTTTTTTTTTTTTAGTAAAATTTAAGGGTTTTTTTTCAGTAATGGAAGGATGCCATCAGCTGAATGCTCTATCACCAAATCCCATCAAGCTTGTCATAATATTTTACGAACTAGCAACATTGCTATTACCTCGCTACTTCTTCTTTGAGGGGAGTAGTGAGTTGCTCAAAAAGAAAATCTAATTGTATTTGAGTGCTACGCTCTGAATAAGCTTTATGTTATAATCCACAATCTTCAGACTACTTGATGACCATGCTTTGCTTCTCTGCTACCTGAAAAAGCAGATTGTGTTTTAGCCACTTTTTCTAGCTGAGTGAAAGAAGCTTAACACATACATTATCACTGATTAAAACTGAATGACGAGCAAAATAGCCATTGGAGAAATCTATATTAGGCTTCCAATATTACAAATATAATTACAAAATCCCCAGTCATTTGACTATTTCCCAAACCAGGATTTCACAAACAAACTTTCCACTGGGAAAATAAGTGGGATGGTATTTCTGAATATGCTGCAGTTATGCCTGGAGACATCACCCAGTTAAGTAAGGGTGCAAGGAAGATACTCCTGTATGTACCAACAGGAAAAAAATATGTCCTAACCTCCAGAGATCTCAGATTATCGAGAGAGTTTTATCCTAGTTCAAATAATCGGACAGTTTTGAAATACTGCGTATACCATAGCCCAATAAAAGTGTGTCACAGCTGTGCCCTGTGAAGTGCAACCTTTGGGTGCATTGATGAGTCAGGAAGGCTACCTATTTCTCCCGCAGCTCATTGCTGTGTACTGTAAATGCTGGCCCTGAAACCCCAACTCCCTGGACCCTGGAGGGTTGGGTCCATCCTCCCCCTTGCCCACCAGCATCAGCCTTCCCCCAGCAAGCCCGGTCGCGGGCCCTGCTCACAGCAGGATGGGGAGGGATTCTTGTGCCCACCGGAGCCCCCTGTTTCTTGCTGCTCTTCTCTGGCTTGCCTGCGTGGCACAACAGAGATACCACGTACCTGCACAATTAAGGACAGAAGTGAAGATTCATATCTACTCAGGACACAGGCTGCACTTTCAGGACGGACTGTTATTAAAAAGGGAAGAAATCAGATTTCAAGCTGCTCTCAGTTATCGTAATGGACAGATTAGCTTCCTAAATATTCTAAGTGATCTTGACTGCAGCTCTCAGGGAGGAAATAAGAAATACTCATTTTGTAATCCAGCCTTATTATAGCTCCTTTAGGCTCCTTATTTAGCCAGGAGACTGAATCCCACTAAGCTCTCTGTGTGCAGTGAGATGTTCTGGCCCTTCTCTCCTTTAATCCCATTGCATTTACTTTAGGAAGAGGGGAAAAGGTGAGTCCCACTGCTGTTTGTGTGTTCTGACCTAAAACTCCAGTTTTAGGTCTGTAGGGAGGTGAAAGGAGAAGTTTCCTCTCCCTCTATTTTGGGCAAGCAGGCATTTCCTAGTTTCACTTGCATTGCTTTGTTTAACAATGAATTCCCTATCTGGTAGCAGTTCAGTTTCCCTAAAACTACTGAGAGAATGTGTAGAAATATATAAAAAATACTGAACATTTTTACTATAGCTCTGAAATAGTTTTAAATCCTGTCTTCAGTAAGGTAGCCTTGGATAATAAGAGAGCCATTTGGATAATGAGAGCCATTCTTTGTCAAGCTTGTGCCATAAATCTATATGGCATCACCTGCAGACTCTAACACGAATGACCCCTTTTTCCTATAATAGCTAAGTATGAATATGCAAGGGTAGTCCTGAAGTCCTCCATGTGAAATTTGTTTGAATGTGGCTGCTCTAACTAATTTATGCAGCAGGAACTCAGCAAAACCGAGATCCCCCACGCAACCGTGAAACGTCTGCAAGCAGGTTTCTTCTCCCTACAGCATGTACCAGCTAAACCTCAGTACCGCCTGCACCTTGGCACGCACAGACACGGGCGAGGGGCATGGTCTGCAGTCACCCTGTTCAGCTGGAGCATCACGGCTCCTGCCGCCGTCATGATAATAAACCACTTTCCTCCGCGGCTGGAATCCATGAGCCCAGGGTAGATGCCTGCTCACACAAGCCAGGGCACACAGCTCCTTCTGCCATCCCTGGGGTTTCTCCTGTGACAGCAGGGATGATGGCCTGAGGTGGAGGGGGCAGGTAGGAAGGGACAGAAGAGGCTGCCCGTTTATAGGAGAAGGAATCTGTACAATAAAAGACCAAACACATGCACAGACAGGTGTGCAGGAGCACAAGGCTCAGGCTTTTTTCACAGCATAAACAGCAGATTTTAGTCAGCAAACCTCACGTTGACCTACAGCATATTTCCAATGGATCATCCCACTTCGACTGCAAGAATTCAAGGAATAACGAGCTCCAGAGGTTGCTTGAGTCAACAAAAGCATCTTCCCGTTTGCTTGGATGGGCTGTGGGACCAGCGCACCGTTTGCTCTTAGCTTTCTCATTCCCAACCCAGTAGCAAAGCAGCCACAGCCACGGTTGTGCTGAGCACAGGAGATAGCTATGGGGTTAGCAGTCCTCTCTAGCCATTTCCAAAACAGCCTGTCCAACTGCCCTCATTTTTGGGAACTAGTTAATTCAGACATGCTTCCAGACTTTGAAATGCAGCATAAACCCTACAGCTTCCGCAGCTCTCCCGCCACCTGCATTTATACAGGTAGGCTGCTGTGGCTGTTGCGCTGAGCTCCGGATCATCACGATTCCTGCTGAACCAACCTGTATTTACAGAAAATAAGCTCAGTCCAACTCAATCATAGGTGCATATAATCCCTGCCGGCCAACAGAGCCCAGCCTCCCAGGAAAGCTGGCTATGAACAAGCATTTAGGAAGCTGGCAGTTCTCCTTGTGTCACGCTCCTGGCCCGGGCCTTTTTTTCCATCCTGCCCTTTTTATTCTCCTGTTGCCCTTGCAATGACCTGACGTGCTCCCTTTGTGCTCGGGTGCTGAGCCAGTGGGACCTGCTCACTTGGCGCCGCTAATTAAGTTCAACAACAACATTTTTTTTTCAGCGGTTCTGTCCCAACACATTCAGTCGGGATTTTAAATTCTTTAGATTTCATTCAGCCCATGTGCACGATGGTGTCACAAGGGTCTCGGCCCGGCTCAGTTAGTCCCAGCCCTGGAAGGGCTCCAGCATCCTTGACACAGCGCATATAAGCTCTGCGGCAGGGGGGCAGAAGGGGCTGGTCTGAACAAAACAGTCACCCAAATAAGGAGTTGCCATGACTCCCTGTTTCTTTTAACACAACTGCCCCAGCCAGGATCCCTGCTGATGTCAGCCTAAACACGAGCCCTGAGTGCCACAAACATCAGCTCCTACAGCAAAGACAGCTGGTATCATTATGATGCTAAAAAGCATCATCTTGGAAGAAACTGGGGTCTAGCTACCCTTATTATGAGTTAGTTCTGCAGTCGAAGGCAAAATACTGATTTAACTCTTCCAGGTCCAGGGGGAAAGCCTGGACAATGAAACAAGGGAGATCTCCATATGATTTTTTTGCCCACTAAAGTGCTATCCAAACTATATGAGGCACTTCTGCTCCATAAAGTGTTTCTGAGCTGCATCATGGTTCAGTCCATACCGTACGCCTCATGCTTAAATATGCTCTAAAACAGGTCAATCATTTAACTACCTGCAGTTTTTAATTTTTATATTAGCTTTTAATTTTCCTCTCTTCACTCATCTTATCAGCTCCTGTCCCTTCAAGGAATAGCAGCAAACAGCCTGATGGAAAATGAATAGAAAACATGGGACGAGAGTGAGTTCCAGGATGGGGAAGGAAAATGTAGGAGACAAGTCCAAAGAAAAAGGTGTGGACAATGGAGATGCTGCCCTAAATATATGAGTGAGGAGCTTAAAACCAAATGCAGAGGAAAGCGGGATTTTAACAACAGGATTCAAGGCTGAGAAAAAAAATAGAGAAGGAGCTTGACAGCAGCACCTAAAATGAGAAGGAAAGTGAACAAAGGAGGGAGATGAAAAGATAGCAGCCTTCTGTGGAAGATGGATTGCCAAGGCTTGCTTTCTTACAGAAATGTGGACAGAAAGCGGTGCTACTAGCTAGGTTCTGCTGCATTATTCGTAAAACAATGCACTGCCTTTTGAGCTCTGCAGATCTTTATGCAACATGCGGGGGAGCCAAGAGCCCAGTAAGAAGTCTTCTGCTCTGCTAGACAAAGACTGGCAAAATGTCTCTGGTACATAATCCACAAGATAGATATATGCATTCCTAGAGCGTTTTATCTACTCAACCTTTTTGGCATACAAAGGATTCTTTAATTTTTATTGCTTAGCTGGAACTCAGTACAATTGCAAGGATGGGTTCCTATCCAGTCCTACACCCATGACCATCTTGCATTTCTACCAGCTTTGATGAAATGAAGCTAACTTGCTCTTTAGTTTTGCAATTACATGAATTCAGCTTAAGAAGAGATTTTGGAATAAAGAGCATTTAATAAAAACACATGCTTGCTGGCAAATTTGGTAGGATCACTGGCAGAAGTAGAGATCTGCAAAACACTTAAAAATACGAATTTTCAGGAAAGAATATTGCCAAGACAACAAGCCAGTCCAAATGCAGAATTCTGGGGGAATTCAGCTGTAAGATGCAACAAAGCATACTGCACAGAGTCTAAACCTTGTCTTTCATCCTGTCCAGCTCCTATCAGCACCAAATTTGATTTCTGAACTGACTGCATCCTTACAGATCACTTTAACAAACTCTACTACCCTTGCCTCCTACAGAAAAGGCAAGTAATGGTTGCATAAACATGTGAGTCCCTGAGGAGTATGTATAGGCATCACCTACAGGGAATAAAGCAGCAGGGGCAACTACTGTGGTAGGCTGTGAACTTTCTGCAATGGTATTTCCCAGGGTATATCACAAGAAATAGTGGCGTTTGTCCTTTTTCCTACGTTCCCCTCGACACTTGCTGCTGGTCACTTGCAGAGCATGGGTACCGGCCTCCATGGGTCTTTGCTCTTGCCCATTGTGCTCAGAGCAGAGGTCCTGATCAATGGAGACCATCCGAGAGGAAAGAAAGTTGCACTGCTGCCCTCCGATCCAGAGGATGAGGGACCCTGGACTCCTTCCCAGAGCCAGATCCCTGCAGATACGAAGGGAGTAATAACAAGACCGAGGACAAGAAGGCTCTTCAGAACACCCTATTCCGAATTCCCAGAACACTGGATGGACAGGGAGGGAAAAGACATGTTTGTAAGTGTTTTCAAGATGAGCTGCAAGTTAAATCGGGTGGCTGACAAGAGTAGGAGCAATAACCGTTCTCCTTGCTGAGTGGGACAGCGTTTGCCCCAGATGCCTAAGGAGGGCTATGAAAGTTATGAACGCTGCAAAGCCCCGCTGCAAATGCTGAAACTGACACCAGCAGGGCACGGCTAACACGGCGAGGGCTCAGTGGGAAGGGGACTCAGTACAGCCCCAGCTACAACCCAAGTAAGGAATGCTGCTTCGACAAGCAGTTTCCGAGTGGATTTCTCGGGGACCTTATCACGATAGAAGAAAGAGTGCCTACTAAATACCAAGTGGATTGCTCCAGGCCCAGTCCAGCCAAATCCTAAAGGAAAAATATGCAATGTTGCCAGGGACAGAGCAAAACCACCCAAACTGCCCTTCAGCCATGTGCCACCGAGATGGTAAGGTGCAATAGGGCCCGGCAGATGAAGCAATGTGAGTGCAGAGGAGGAAGGTATAAGGATGTAGGCTCCATCCTGAGCCTACATCCTACGTCCTTCAGTCAAAAGTCTTGTTCTTGGTGGAATAAAACAGAGCTGAGCCTTCAAAGGGAAAGAAGTTGGCAAACAAGTGAGTGAAGAGACACTATTTCGCAGGGTTCTGACCAGACGATGGAGGGCAAAGAGGTGCAGATAAACATTTCTGAGACCAACTTCGAGATTTTTTCAGCTGAGTCAATATGAATGTGAGAGAAAGACTCCTGGAGGATGATCCTTTTCCTTTATTCCTGGGAAATGATGTTAATGCCATGGGATTTAAGGACAGAGACACTTAAGCCAAATGACTGAAGGATGAACTCACTGGCTTCTTCCAAACTCAAGGAGCAACTCAACGGTGATAGCAGCTCCAGATAAAACTCCTGCTGGGGAGTACTGCATACCAGAACTATGCTGGGAGATGGGAAGCTTCTTAAATGAGCACTAGGAGATGAGCCATAGCCCATGTCCCCTCTCCGCATGGGGCACGGGAACACGCCCAGGGCCCCTCGGGGGTAGCTCCCTTTATTTTGGTAAGAGAACTGTGGCAGCTGGAGAAGTTGTATGTGCAGTTTATGAACTTGTTAGGGCTAGTTAGATTTTCTAGGCTATTTAGTGATACACTGCCTCACACGGTCCTAGACCCCTGGAAAACTCCAAGCAAAAGATTCAACAAAGGGAAGTCTATAAGGGCTGCAGCAATCAAAATGAAGACATTCTTCACACACCTCTTTTCACAGTGTGACAAGAGATGAAATTCATCTAATGACAAAAATAGTCTAAACCTCTCATTTGCTGACGGTCTCCGATCTTGCAGTTAAAACGGGCTGTGAACTCTGCGGGGCTGGGACTGTCCTGTTTGCTTTTGCAGTGGTTGGGATGCCACAGGGAGTCTCAGTGCCTCAAAGCTTGCCAATATTACACCTGAATTAAACTAATTACTGCACAATTATTTAGCAGCGAATAAAAAGGATGTTACCATTGAGAAGAAAATAAACCACAGACTGAGCAGCCCAACTCCTGGAAAGCACCGGGGACATCAGTGTCACAAGCTTTGCAAACCACAGCCCTGTTGATCATCTGCCTGCAGAAATGAATACGCTTTCCGACCGGCCAAGCTGGCAACCTTGCTCCAAGCACTTAAACCATAAAATTGCTGGTTTGTGAGATCTCATCCTCTTACCTGACATCATTACCTCCATGGGCAAAGGATCCAAAGCAGGCTGTTAAGATCTGGAGGAAGTGGAAAAGTAGATGGACCTGAGACGTGTCTTTCTCTTCCTTATCCTCTTCCACGGGATCAACTGGGGGCCGGTTAGGATCTGTGAGTTCAGAGGCCAACTTCATTTCCACCCCACCTTCCTCCGCCTCGATCTCTGCCTCGGCCACTGCGTTGCAATAGCTGGAGTAGCTGTCATAGCGAACTCGCTTCTTGGAGTAGGAAACAGTGTCGCCCACTAACTTCTCACTGTCCTCTGGAGTTGACGTATCTGCTGCCTTAAAGGAGGAATGCACGGGCATGCCACAAATAGCAGCTGTGTAACAAGTATAACTGTTGTTGCGTCGTAACAGTTTGTAGTTGTTTTCTTGAGCGGGCCTCTCATCGGTGGCCCTGTCCAGGTGTATTTTGTGGAGCAAGTCTTTGTATAAACCTGAGTCCTTGTGCACTGTGTGATAAACATGGCCGTCGCTCCTCATCTGGCCATCAAAGCTGAATGTGCCATTGGAAACAGGTGATTTCACCGAGGTGTGCGTCATCGAAAATGCCCTTCCTAAAAAGGCAGAGACTTAGAGTTTTTATTTCTATGAAATGTAATAGAGAAGCCCCCTCCCTCCCACTTCATGAGACAATAAAACAGCAGCGATCCGAGAGCACAGGACAAAGAAGGTCAGTTTGCAGTGTTTGCAGTGAATAAGCCAAGATTCAATTCACTGCAAAATAAACTCTCTCATCTTCTGTGCAAAAAGAGCTTTGTTCCAGCGTTGGGTCTCCCCTAGACATGCTGCATGACCTGCAGCAAGTCACTTGGGATTGGCTATTCAAAGGGGATACCTGATGGTTAAATCCTCAGGTTTTTTAAAAAAGTAATTTCTATAAAATTCCTGTCTTGTAAAATAAGCTCTACTTTTTCTGAGGTTTTGTCTACATTGAATAGGCATAATAAGGATTTTGGGAAAGGTGGTTTACTGTAATTTCATGCTGAATATGAGGTCACCTTTCAAAAGTACCTATGTTTAAGAGACATTTACATAACTTTAAAAAATAACTAAAAAAACCAGAAAGCAAAAAAGTTCATGTTCTGCAAAAATACTTCCTCAGCTATTACAACATTTTGTATATCTTATTTCTGTGAACATGATGATAGTTATTCCCACTGTATACATTTAACGTTAGCGTACACTGTAGGACACACGTCACAGCTAAGGCAATATTTCTGAAGAAACTGTCTTTTTCATTTCCTGACTTCCCGGATTTCCACTGTGCAACATTCAGAATTGGTTTTAGCTATTTTTAAACTGGAAGCACACACTCAAAGGGCTTCATGTCATGACTTATTTGATTTTGTAAGAATCAGTTAAATATCTTAGGCATTTATTAACCAAATTACAGGGCTGTGTAGATGTTAGCAAAGTGATATCAAAGTCAGCAGACCACTAAGTGGGGGGGGTGCGATCCCAACACATGGGAGAACAAAAAGAGCTTTATGCACACAGGCCTACTTCTTATAAATATACGTTCAGAAAACAATGCGTGAGATTTTTCTAGTGGACACGCTCCAAACGGTCATACGTTTGTCAACTAAAGCCCAAATCTTTTCATCTCCTGTGGTAGTATGCTAATCATCTTTATGCTGAATTTAACCTTCATACATCAGCAATTTGTGTTCTCTGTATTTTTCCACTGCTTAAAAGGATGGAAACACCATTAAGGATACAAAGGAAAGCAAAAAGGAAAGTAATTTTTGTTTTCAGCTGTTTCTAAAATTGAAATACACCCAAACAAAATGTAATTGTTTCTAAGTCCTCTCCAGAAAATGTCACTTGTAAATGAGCATCTTTCCCAACAAGTGCTGAAGAGGGATTAGAGCTGGAAATCCCAAACACTAACTTACCATTTACGACAGAGACCTACTTGCAGTTAAGAAACCCTATCGAAACACAGAGAAAATAAACCCTCTGTGTTGTCTTAGTTTCTTACCATATGGTACACGTGGATGGTTTCCATTTGCAATAGTATCTGATGCCCCAGCAGCTTCTGTTACTGAGCCAGTAAGGGGAATCGTGCTCTCGTCAGATGCTTTGGCACCAGGAAGCTCTTTAAAGACTGGCGTTTCTTCATCTTGAACTTTATCAAGACTTTCATCTGATATCCTTGACAGTGCAGCATCTTTCTTTAACCGGCCTAAGGAAATAAGAGTACTGTAATTTTAAACCCAACCTATCCGTCTTGCTGCTTATGTTTCCACTGTTCACATGAACGGCATAGATCAACGTGAATACAATAACCTGGCTCCGTTTCATACACTTTCTTTCTTTATTTCCAACACTTATCTTTACTAAATTCATCTGAGAAAATTCTAGAGCATCTTTGTTTCTTCCTACAAAATTCAGCGAAGTAGGTAACTGAAGTAAAACACCAAGCTGCTCATTTATTAATGAAATCTGAAACTCTTCTCTGCATTTTAAACACTACATTTGCTGAGAGTAGCAACAAGAAGCTAAACAAGCAAACAAGCAAAACTGTAAAGCTAAAAGCTGTGATCAGCCCAACTTACTGTAAAGAAGTTACTTAAAGATAATCATTCTGCGAGATTTTTCCTCTTTCATGTTTCCTTAATAAAATATAAACCAGATTATATTCCAGGATTTATTTTCCTGTTTCTGCTAGACTCTAGAAGAAGTGAGCACTGCAATGGATTGCCTAACAAGGTTCTGAATTTCCACCACTGCAGGTTTTTAAGAGCAGGTTACACAAATACATGAGGAATAGTTTAAGCACATCCTGCCTGTGGGTGGGGACTGGACTAGGTGACCTCTCAAGGGCACTTCCAGCTCTGAAATGAAATATTCCATGAATTTACATCACTCACATTTCATCAAGCAACTACTTACTTTCTATTTTTCTCTTCATCCAGGGGCACACAAAAATCCAGACTAAGACGGCAAATACTAAGGATACGCCAACTGATATTAGAGCAATGGCCCACATTGGCAGCACCAGTCCCAGTACTGTGAAGACAAAGAAATAAAACCCAAGTAAACCGTAAATTAACATGACTTACTTATCTCAGGCAGTGGAAGAGCAGTCTGTTGCAGAAAAGCCTGTGTTCACAGTGTATTCAAAACCAACATGAATGAGCTGATCATTTTTAACATATATATCAGTTAGTGCAGTATTTAAAGGTCTAGTTGACATGCAAACATTTGCAGGTTTAGTCTTCCAATTCTCTGTTACCCCACTGTGACCTTATTTCCAAAGAAGTCAGGGGTAAAACTCTCACATCGGGGCTGCTAAAACAAGTTTGCAGTGATTTTATACACAAATGCATGTTAAACCATGTTGCCCATTAGGGTAAGTATTTACCTGACCTTATCTCTGGTCAATAAAGCCTGATGCTTAGCTTAATCTAAGCCATTATCAGCTTATGATAATAGCTTAATGTAGCACTCGAGAGCTGAGGTTTCAGTGCTGCAATGCACAATTGTGTCACTAACTTGTGTTCCTGTAAGTATCCCTCCAACAGAGTTCCTTCTGCTTGTTCAATTAAATGATCAGACCCTTAAGAAAGAAAGAGCTTGGACTCTGATCCCTCGAACCTGTATATGCACACCTATCTTGAAACCTACGTGATTAATTCATCCTTGTGAGTAAATGTTGCCAGGACAGAGGCCTTGGAGAGTAAATACGTATTTCCTGAGTATCAAAAACAGAGTCCCACCTTTTTATTCATGCACTTTAGAGACTGCTAAGCTGAAACAGAAGGGACATTAAGATTCTTATTTCATTTATTTTGCTTAATGAGTCACTGTAGAGTGCCTGACCTACTTCTGCAGTACAACCAATGAGGAGATGTTGGTTATACAGCTGATTTACTGTGGAACATCTCGGATATGTAGCCAATTAGACTTAAGAAAAAGGAATAGTTGAGTTATGTTACCCTCAAATTGGGAACTTCTCAAGCTTTTTATTAATTTCAGTAATGCTATGCTATGAAGTAGAGTCTACTGACTGCATTAATCTAGTACATCTAGTGTGTCAGGTTTTAGAGAAAACAAATTTCTATGCAAAAAAAGGTCACTTTCTAAGCCTGCTTTCTTAATTCAGGGGCATGTTCAGGAGTCTCTCTTCAATTGCCCGGGGCAATTCATTCATGGCTCTGGGGCAATAATCTAATCTAAAGATAACATTTAATGACCAGAGTCTTCAATAAAGTAGTTGAGAGCATTGAACATCTTTTTTCTGAACTCTTTTGCTGCAAGTGCATGTTTAAATGTACACTGCTTAAGTAAAGTTACATATAAACATATACATGCAAATAAACATAAAATGTGTGAATATAAATATACAAACATAAATACAAAAATGTAAGTTCAAATATAAACACAAATATAAATAAACACAAACATATAAATGGACATAAAATATACAAATATACAAAACCATAAATAAAGTCCTGAAAATTACATGTATTATTTCCTTCTACTGAGTTGCAATGAAAACACAACACCCAAGAAAGAAGATGCCTTCCATGCAGAAACAGGCTTGGGGCTTCTTGGCATTGAAGGGAAATAAGGAAGTAAATTTAATTAATAGGCTCTGCGCCAGATCTGCCAGAACAGTGACTCTGCTGATTGCAGTGGAGCTATAGCGTTAGACTGAGCGCAAACAGCCTACCTGCTCTTACTGCCTGCTCTGAACCTTCCCTCCTTGATGCACGTATCTAGAATGCCTTTGAGAGCTCAACACATGCTCAGATTTACGAAGCCGAAGCTGGCAGCTCAGTATTTCCCCTTCCTCTAAAGAGGGGTTTTTTTTGTAGCTGTGCTCTTCCCCACTAACCCGAGTGATCAGGAGGGAGTCACAAAAACACATACACAAATGGAAGCATGTGGGGAGGTGTATGATTTACTCTTGCCCTTGTTAACTCCTAATGTAGGAGATAATCGTGCGGTGTCGACAGCTACCTGACAGCACGCTGGCAGAGCATCACTGCGGGAAGCCTCCCTCCCTTGCCTCCCACGGACGGTTCACTCACCTGGTGCTCCCGTGTACATGATGGAAAACACATTAATAGCTATGGTAGCAGCATAAAACACTGGAAGTGCGCGGAGACCGTTGGGCACAGGGTCTTCCTGCATAGAAATCAGGGAAAAAAGGAAACATTAGCTGGATTTTCCACCAGATTAACATCAGCATGAACCGCCATGAGGAAAACACGTGCTCCCAACTCAGTGCCAGGCAGGTGGAGCTTTTGGGTGGATGGTGAGGAAAGGATGGTGACCTGTCTGCTTACACCCGAATCCACAATGCTGGTCCTGCCAAGCACCAGCACTCTGGGAAAGCTTGACACTGTTAACGGGAACCAGGGAGACAGGCTGTACTTTCAGGTCAGCTGCAGACCTGCTGGGTGACCTGGGGGCAGGATTCTTTCTGCGAGTGTTTTCGTACCTATCTTGTCTCCAAGATGAGGAGTCCCTTTCACTCGGCATGACTGAAGGGTGCAGAGAAGGACAGGGCTTTGATATTTTTGGGGCAGGGCTACAAGCATCAGTGCAACGTGTCCATCGCAAAATCTTATTTCTAACCTCTCAGTTTCAACTGAGACAGCCTGGCACTTTTCACCAGCTAACAGAAGTCTCTCAAATATTAAGTGTCTGGCCATATTAAACAGGTAACATACATAAAGCGAGCGTGCAATGTTTAGCACGCCGCTGTGCCTGCTGCCCGCCACGGTCTCCTGCCCTCGGTGCTCACAAGGGAAGGCTCAGCTGACGGCGCAGCGGAAACGCACCATGCGAGCCATGGAAAAAGCCTTTGTGAGGAGGCTGCTTTGGCCTTTTGAGGGGGCTCCGCGTGTTTGCAAAGAGCCTGGCGAAGCTAAGGGCTGGCTAATGTGGTTTTGTTTCTTGCTGCCATGAGCTATAAAAGGGAGCCGAGAAAAGGCTGTGGCCTCCCCACGCTATGCCCCGGTCCCGACGCGTGATGCAGCACGGGCTGTATCCGCAGGGCCAGCTGCTATTCACAGACACCCCCAACAAGGGCATGAACCCCTACACCAGGCCATGGACTCGCAAGCTAAAAAGCTGCTCTTTTATGCACGCACACAATGCAAGTTGCTACCTGCTTATGCCAGAAGCTCTACAGATCTTACTACTTTGTGAACGGCACAGATGGCAGTCAGAAGACAATTTCCTTAGCTTGAACGTTTTCTGCCTCTTGAATGCTTAAATACGTGGCTTTTATACTAGAGTTCATGTGATTTTGGTGACTAATTTCTTAAGTTGTTAGGCTTTGAATGCAATAGAGGAACTCTTCCTCGTCCTTTGCAACTTGAGTAATTTTACATTCAAAGCTGAGTCCGATCAAATTTATCATCTGCTTTTATCGCTGACATTTATTTACATCAGAAATAAAGAATGATGAAGCTGAGGTTACAGGTGGTGTTATTTAAAGCAAAAGAATTAATCCCTCATCTATTTAAGTTCCCTGTATAACTGCTAATATAGTGTCCCTTATTTTAGGTCATTGTCATGCGCTGCACTCCCCATTTTAGCAAGTTGAATGGTGTGAGAGAAATGGAAAGAGCAGATAAAAGTGTTCTGGTTTCCAGTTCATGCTGGGAGGCAGGCAAATCGTCTTCCACACTGGAAATATATGGACTGATGTTACCTCAAAGCTGCCACTTTTGACTGAGGTCACTAAAACCCATCGATTCAGGTTTCTTGAGAATCTAGGAAATACGCAGTTGCCCATCTTCTAATGTCTGATGTGCTAGAAAACCAAAGCTTAAAATTTCACAACTATGAAATACCAATTAGAGTATCTCCAAGGGAGGACTCTTCTGTTTAAATAACAGTTAGAATGGCTATCACAAGGCTAAGTCAATACCAACAGGTTTGTACTAATACAGAAGCAATCTCAATGCACCATCCTTTAATCAAACAGAATATACAATATTAATTACCACGTAGTGCCTTCTAAGCCTCAAATACTTGTCAGATTACTTACTCTGAGCTTTCAGAACTGCTAAGAGCAAGTACGGTTCCAGTGAGTATAAAAAAAAAAAAATTACTGGTCTCCTGTCCAAAATGCAAGCCCCAAACTTTCAAGTCTGGAAATGCCAGCACTCAAATGGGAGGAAAGAACACAAGCTTCATACCTAGCACTCATTATAATAGTGAGATTTCTTTACCTTGTTTAAAATGAAGAATCTAATCAGCACAAAGAGGACTCCAGACATCAAGCCAGATAGCAGTGGGGAAATAAACCAAGAGGCAACTGTGTTGAAGAAAAGAAAGAATGAAACATGAAATAAACAGTATTCTTGCATAGTAGTTAAATAAGTAGTTAATAAGCAATAAAATTAAAACAGTTCTTGTACAACTGGTATGAATGTTCTGTATGTTTACTTACAACTGGTGCAACTCAATGTCCACTGACACTCGTGAAAGTCAAAGTAATACTAGGCACTATTAGAAACATCAGCCAAAGCATTTCCCAATAATTTTGCAAGTTTAGCAATCAAATTAATCAGGAAAGTTTCTTGTAGTTTGATGCAGAGTGGACCAAGAAAGCACTGTAATTTCCTAATCACCATGATCACGAATGTTGCAAACAAGTGGAAAGTAACTGCATCTAGCAGGATGCCATGCTGCTCGCAGGGTAAAACTCTCGATTTCCAAAATGCCATAGAAGCATCAACTGTAATGAATAATGCATGCACATTTTTTGCAGGCCAGATTTGCAAGTGTCTAGGACTGATTTAACTTAAGTAGGTGGTAAAACTCCCACTGATTTCAATAAAACCAGATTAGGGCAGCGCTCTGGAAATCTCATCCAGAGTGATTTATTGTTTGCGGCATGGTTAACAGATTGATTCTGCTGTCATTGCAAACTATCTTCTACTTTGGACAGAATTAAAAAAAATATGCATTGCTCCAACTTCTCTAAAGCTCATTTGTATTTCCGTGCCTTCAGCATCAAATCCCTTTAATACAGGGTTTAGGCTGCGACTCGGGTTACAAGGCTTCCAAAACAATAATGAAAACTCCTTCACATCCCTGCTTGGCTGTCCTGATCTTGGCAGTGGGAGGCTGTGAGTTAAACATGTGCTCTATGCCCAGCTTTCGCCTCCCTGAAGCTGGTGGGTGGAGAAACATGACTGTGGGCATTCACATGATGGCTAGCATTGTTGAGAGCAAGAATGAGGTGGTATCAGCTGCCACGAAAAAAGTCAGAAGAGGAGGAATGTCACCTTGAAGCATGTCTCTGAGGGACAATGTCTCCTCAGCTTGCTGCTGGGGAAGTGCAACTTGCATCTTACCCCTTTCTCCACTGGAGACACACTGCAGCCCTTAATGAACACAGCATCAGTGCATCTTCTGAATGACAGGATTGGGGTGGAAAATAATTTAAGGAGGGAGTGCTATCAGCACGAAGCAGATTTCCAGGAATGTTTTCTGCAGGCACTGCACACTATTTCACATACCCTCATGCATAAAAGGAAACAGCACTTACCAATCTTGACAAGCTGCATCCACTGGACTCCCTGCGTGCCAATTGCCACCAGAGAAAATCCAATCGTAGCACCTACGATGCAATGGGTCCCTGATATTGGGAGTTTCAAGAACGATGCAATCAGCTGCCAAACAGCAGAACCTAGAAAAAAACCCAACCATATGGTATAAACAACAACAGTTACAATAATGTCATGCAGAAAATTCTTCGCCATGTACCCACATTCTTTTACAAGCGCTGCCTACACTCCACATGCACAACAGAGATCTCCTAAAGAGAGTTTTGTTCCTGTTCTGTCTCTAAAAGCAGATACTAAGACAGTTTAATAGCAGCTTTGAATGCTGCATCTTACTTATGACTTTTTATTACTAACAGCTCTCTACACTGCGCAACAGTTCCGGGGTTTTTTTTGAAGGCTTTCAGTATTTACAGCCTGTCTGATTAAATACTCAAACTGCTCCCTGTCTGCATCAAGCTTAGAAACCCTCATTCTTGAGAGCTGGACGTGGAAGCCTCCAAGTGATCAGTGTGAGGAGGCATCCACCGTTTCACTAGTGAACCACCCGTGCTCCTAAATTCAGCTGCTACCAGAGAAAGGTTCAAATTGCGGGGCAGGGAGTTTTTATGCCTCTTCTCAGTGACGCAGGGCTGTCCAGAGTCCTCTAGAGGAAAAATGGACTGAGGAGGGAATAAGGACTCTCTCACTGCCTTCATTTGCAGCTCATTGCGGCACTGGAGAAATTCAGAACTGCAGAAAAGGCTTATCTTAGTCATGGAGTAGCCAAAGATACCCTCGGCATAAGGAAATAAGATCCCCTAACTAACTAAGCGATCATAGCTAATGGTCTATAAAATAAATGCGATGTCTGGCGTCCACAATAGACGTCCCAAGGAAGGATGTTTGCTAAGAGTGCAGGAAAAAAAAAAAAGACCCCAAGCATCAGAGAGGATGCCTTGTATTTGTTTTCAGTCCCAACTTTTGGTACTTAGATCAGACTACAGTTGGCCACCAAGCCCTCAAGCATGCAGCTCCATGCTCCGACTCATTTTCACATTGCAAGGACCCAGGTTCCCTGCTCCTCTTGCAGTGGTGCTAACCTCAGGACACCAAAATCATTTTGGCAGTGACACAAGCTTTCTGTGGATCTTGCCTAATATTAGAGAATTCTTAGAAAGATCTCTTCATCTTAAGACTTCATGGCCTTAAGACTAAATCTTCATGTGCTGAGGCCCCAATGGCAGCAATCAAACTGCCATGAGAGATCCCATATTTTCTGGCTCGTGCCACCTCTCTTAACAGATCTGCAGCAGACACAGGTGATAAAGCAAGGTCATTGAATATATGCTGTTACTCAAAATCTCGGCCTCTATTCTCAATTCCAACAGGAGAGGATGGTTTGATGGTCTTGAAACAGAGCCATCTGCAAATGGTGATTTGCTGGCATCATACACAGCTACGTTTGGAAGTCAACCAGTTTGTAAAACTCATCTCTCCTGGGGTACTATCCCAAAACAACTATTACTCCTATTGCTATTGGAAATTCTAGATCAAACAAGGAACACCTGCTCTTTAATTTTTTGGCCTCTCTTCCCCTGTACTAAAATAAAAATAAATACACTTTGAAACCTTTGACGTGAACTTAGAGACCAGCAAGTGGAAGTGAGGTGAAAGAGAAAACAGATGGTAACACCTGTAAAGAGCCAAATAAACAGATAAGCCAGCCATAGATATGCAATTACAAAATACTCAGTCTAAAAAATAGGGAAAACATAACCAAGCCACAGCTGCACTGCAAATGTGTAGTGAGGGCTGAGTTTTTTGTTGGGGGGGAAATAGAGGGAATATGGCACTATTTCTTATTTAATCAACTTGACCTTGAAAACAAACAGGAAAGTAAGAGGGAAAGAGGTGGAGGACTGATGGATGGTCTGAGAAGGACAATGCGTGGTCTAAAGAGGTTTAAGGAAGCACATTAAGGAACAGAAGAAAATACAAATCAAGCCAGAGCAGGACTTTCCTCTGGGGCTTACAATGCCTTAACTACCTACATCAAAGCTTTCACTCCTCTTTAACATAAAATGCATGTTCCCAATTTTTATCCTTGCAAAACTAACCTAGGAAGCAGGAGGCTCACTAGATCTGTCTCAGGGTCCCAAATTCAGACTCTTCATGCCTGCTGACACCGTGGCTGCACACCCTTTCCTCCCTGTTGCTATCTCCTAAAGAAAGAGGGTTGGCTGCAGACTGCCCTGACCAAGAGGTGCCAGCGCCGGCTTTCGGCTCAGGTGTGTTTCGTGCTCCCTGCTGCTGAAGGCACCGCATCCATTCTCCTGAGGCTCTGGTGCTGTGTGCCAGCCGCGAGCTCCCATCGAGTACCACGCCACCTGCAAGACTGGGTTAGTACTTCGCTTTGCTAATCCTGGCTGGGATGTCCTCTCTGTCGGTGGCATCTCCTCGGTTGCACCAGCTGCTGACTTCAGCTCCCACCAGGATCACGAGAACAACACTCGGGCAATTCCTGACAATAACCTGATGATTAGTTAATGCTAGGGAAGTACTACAATTTACTCTCAAGAGCAACAGTCCCTAACTTCCCAACTGCCCAACAAACAACATTTTAATACACTACAAATGATTACAAAATGTTGCATTTTAAAATTTTAATCCCATTGCTCCCTGCTTCCTTTTCTCTTAGGAGAGAAGGTTGCCCTGAAAATCACCATCTGCTGTTTGCTGCAAGCATCAAAGGATCTTCCACCAACATCTGGAAAGAGGATACAGTGACTTTTGGTCTCTCCCAGACTGTTGACTCATTTAAGCCTCATCGAAATTCAGAAGCTAAATCCATTTGCAAAAACATGATCATGAGGCATGAGAGAACGGTGAGGAAAATGCAGAGCAAAAACAGAAAGAGGAAAAGAAAACATACAGGAAGGCTCAGAGAAAACAGAGAAAAAAACATCATACATCCAGACAAAAGCTGGAGATGGATTTGAGGAAAAAAAAATTGAAATCTGCGGTTTGTAACTTGGGATTAATTCTGAGATTTAAAAAGTGGAATTTCTTCTTAATGCACTTACTGGAGGAAGGGAATGCAACTGGTCATGAAGTTCACACAGGCTTATGTAAATATGCATGCAAATAAGTTGTTTTCTTTGAGCTTCTGGCCAGTTGCCTCCGCAGGGGGCATCTGAGCCTTAAAACTTTGCCCAGCCAGGATCAGGATGCCAGAAATAGATACAGAAAAGGAAAAGGACCCTTCCTTCAACAGGGACTGTGAGTATCAAGAACGTGAAGGTCAGAAGATGCAGGTCACTTACATTTCAGACGGCATACGCTGCTCCTGGGCACACGCCCGTGGGAAATTATGGAGCTACCTCAGGAAGCAGAAGGCTAAATTATGCAAGTGAAGAGGAACTAAGAAGCCACCCTACAGCTTGAGGGAAAGACCAGAAATCTGCAGCTGACCTTGCAAGGCAATGGGAAAGAGGAACTGATGGGGGGTGCCCAAGAGCATTTGATGTGGTTTAAGTTGGCAGCCTCACAGAGGGACCGTTTGGGGAAGCGGCTGCGGTCCCAGCAGCGATTTCTTGCTAACCAACCCCTCGTCCCCTTGGGCAGGGGAAGGTGGCCAACCTTCAGGAGTCTCAGGAGCAGCGAAAGCCCACGGGAACCACCTCCCCGCTCTCAAGCGCACAAAGCTACCTCAGACAAGTCCAGAAACTGGCCCTTGATGTCCATTTTTATGCATTAAAATTTAAAAAAAGGCAAAATTTTCCCATTTCCCCAAAGAAATGGGAAAATAACCGCATGTAGTAGACCTCTGCACGGATTCACCTACCTCACGTTCAGGTCCTGCCTGAAAACTGTGGGAAGGTTAGAGGGGGTAGGTAGACATAATATTTAGGTTAGGTTTAAGGAGGTTTAAGGAATAAAATCTTTGAGTGGAGCATCCCTTTCAAACAGAGGACTCTGTGATGCTCATATAAGTCACGTCACCCTGTCGTGGGATGCCATGGACCTGTCAGACTGAAGAAGTGGTAGTGGGATGGGCAGGCTGGCCCCTTGCCTGGGCTGCCTCTCCCACAGTGAAAGGGTTTCCTGCCTGCTGTCTCCTGCCCTTTAAAAGCAGGTTTGCTATTGATCCTTGAGGGAGCTCTCCAAAAGCTCGCAAAGCCTCTTGCATATAAACAAAGAGTAAATACCGTGGCTTAATGTTACTTACCTCGGAATATGCTATTTGTTCTAAACGGAGATTAATTTAACTGCAAACAAAAGCACGTGGAGCAGACTCTAAGGTACGCTGAACTGCTGTCAGTTTGAGTCAGAAAAATTAAAAAGACCTTAAATGTGTGACCATCTGTCTTTACTGCTCCTTTAGTTTTGCCATGGGCAAGGGTGAAGTATATGATTAATTGCAATCACTCAGCTAGACAATCAGTTTAAGCAAATATGTTTGGATTTTCTGCAATTTTTTAAAAACAATTTAGGTAATTCCTTCTCATACGTATTCGTTGCAAACTCTTATTTCTGTAGGCTCTTCTGTACAGTCAAAAATGCTATGCTTACCTATTTTCCATTTACCACCATAAAAATCTCCAAAATAATTTTTCAGTACCCTAAGAATACATATATATGATCCATTATGTTAAACATTTTTTTCTTCTATTAGTTAAATGGCTGAACCACGAAAAATGTACATGATTAGAAGCATTTAAAAAACATAGGAGATTAAAAAAGGAATACAGGCCCTCGCATTCACACAAAACGAGATGTGCAAATCCAGAAGGTGGGAAGACTTAATTAACAATATGCACAACGAACAGGATGACAAATACACAATGAATGTTACTTGGAATAGGAAATTATTACTTACCAACCATTGCACTCACTTCTCCTGCCATCAGCAGTGGGACAGTGTTGTTGTACAGGTTAACATCAATGATACCTTTCCGAATTGTTTCTCCTACTTTTGCTCCCAGTAATACTGAGCCAGTGGTTTCAAAAACTGAAGCCAAAATGCAAGCCTGGCGTAAAGTAACAACACCAGAGCCCACAGCCGTTCCGAAAGAATTTGCAACATCATTTGCACCAACCGAAAAGGCTAAAATAAAAGCAATGATAAAACCCACAATGACCATCCACAGGTACTCATCCATTGCCATCTTTCCCCAAAGCGTAGATTAGCTTCCCCTTTGCAAATAGTTAATAGTCAAGGCTGGAGGGCACCGCAACGGATTTGGAAAGCAGATTTCTTGTAAACAATGAGTTCTCTCTGGAAAGTGCTGGGTAGTGTTAGAATGTGAAGAAACTGCTAACTGCTGATTTTCAAACTACTATAAATACTGTTCATTTGGCTGCCTTCGGTCAGCAGTGAAACACATTCCATATTTTGCTCCCAAACTGGTACAACTGCGATGTTCTGTCCTGCAACAGAAAAAAAGAAAAAAAAAAAGATAAAATTAAAAAAAAAAAAGGGAATACTCAGCCGAGCCCGTAACAATGCGCGTTTTCAGAAGTAAACAGATGATTTAAACCCACTAATGGGGTCCTACCTCAGCATGTGACTGTTCTAATGATAAAGCAATTCAGAAAAGGTTAAAATTAGGTCACCGCCAAAGCAATATGTTTCTTGCAATATCACTGACCAAGAAAATCTTTTGAGCAATTTAAAAGGATTTAGAAATGTTGGGGTTTTGTTTGTGTTGAATTTACCAAACAGCGTGATAAGCCCTCTTTCTAGAAGGAGGATTCTTCTTGGCTTTTTGCACCCAGTGAATATAAAACATGTAGAATATGTAGACCATACCATACAGCCTGATTCCCAGCTGATGTATATCACCTAGCTCCACCAACCTCAGCAGAGCTTTCAACATATTATCAGCTGCAACCAGGGATGCACTCCTCTGAAAAATGATTTTATCTATGTCTCTGTCTAGGAAACACCACTGAAAATACTCTGAAGAACATTAATATTCATCTATTGCTGTTATCACATCCCATGCAGTAAGAATACAATTTTCTTACAGCTTCTCCGTCACTGAAACAGCATAATAATCGCAATATTCCCATGTATCCCTACAGATCTAGAGAAGTCTATAAAAAAAGTTTAACTAAAAAGTTGAGCTCTTTGCTCTTTCCTATAGATGATTACCAATTACTAACAGTTATTATATTCAAGCCAGTTATAGATATCTTTTAGTATTTCTTTTGATAGTTTCAGTTTTATGATTGCATTATCTTAATTAGTCCTTAATTAGTCTAATCTGAAAAAAGAGTGCGCTCTTTCAAACCAAAAAATGGACAGAGAGAAGGGGACTTTAAAAAATAAAACCTTCACCATTCAAAAGACTGCTAAGCAGAGTGATAAGGCCAACGCTGATGTCAAGATGGTCGAAAGCTAGAAGCAAATTTGCCCAAACCATCTGCTTCTTCTGAGGGCTGCTTCTCTTCTGCTAGCAGCCACCATGAAGACATCCCATACCACCCTCCGCTTTCCTATCCATGCTGTTCAGCTCCAGAAAAGTGCCATTTTGGAGGTGACAAGGGGTTAAAATGAACATTTAGCAGCAAATATCCATCAGCCAACTCCACACGTTTTAAGAAGCATTTCAAGAGATCAGGAGATATCAGATGAAAAGCCACAAGCCCAGCTCCTGCTCTCTCCTAGTTTCCCCGCATTCGCTTCAGTCTCATACCATATACCCACATCCACAGTTTCAAGACCATGGTTAATTTCTTTCAATGACCCCAATGCAATGTAGGCCCTGCAGTAACAAGGAGGAAGGGTCTCTGAAACCTCTGAAATAATGGCAAAATTAAAAACTAAAAGAGATTTCGCATATTCCTGACATGCTGGATTCTTGAGAATAACCAACAGGAAAATACTACATCTATACCTGTTTCGTAGAAAACCCTTAAGCTGATGTCAAGGATTGATGCTTTCTCTAAATATACATATTCAGCAGAAAAGATGTCCCTCTTTCTTTCTCCAGGCTCCAAACTGGCTGAACAACTGTTGCTCCAGTCTTTTCCAGACATGGAGCAGACATCAATCCTTGAATGCCTTACACTCTAAAATAACATCTCAGAAGGTCTTAACGGCTAAAAACATTTGTATAAGGATTTTTATACTATGAGATAACATGAGAAAACAAAGCACCAATGCATTTTTGATGTTTGAAGACTTGTTGCCTTTTTATAATTCATGAGCACTCAGCTCATTGAGTGGAAAAGGACTTGACAGAGACAGAAAAGGCTAATGATATTTGGAAGAAACAATTAGAGTTAGTACTTGTTTGCCTGTGAAGGAAGACAAAATTCCATTAAATTCATTTAAAAAATTCTATTATGTATATCAGATTTTTGCTTGGAGATGAAGTGCTGGTCTAGGGTCCTTCCTTGATCCTGGAGGTTAATGATTAAATTCTTCATCCTGCATGGGCTTGCACAGTACCTTTGCCAAGTTAGCCTCAGTGCCCCAGTTTCCTCTCCTGAAAATGGGCAAAGCTGACTGAGATCCATGCATGCATCCACAGACACTGTGATTATATGAGACCCGTTTCCTTCAGACCCGCAAGATGAAAGCACACCCTTATTCCCAACAGAGATCTGTCTTTTCTCCACTTATCAACCAACCTACCAATTTACTGCAGTGACCAAATTTCTGGGATAAAGAAGAGGAGGGGGATTGTGACATTCCCCCACCGCATCAGAGTTCACGGGACGATGTATGCCAAATCTGGCTCCTCCAGCCACAGCGAGTTCCTGCAGCTTCCAAAATAAACCACTAAGTCACAAGGTTGCCTTTATTAGCTTCCCTGGGAGGAGAGGGGGAAGAACTCCAGATGGTCCCAAGGAAATTAAGACTTCAAGTGTGTGCATGTGTGCTCCTAAAACTCCTCGTGAAGGCCAAAGAGTCTCCCAAAGTCTGTCAGCGGGGCTCTTGGCAAAGGGCTTGGAGAGGCAGCTACATAATCTCCCTCCCTGTGAAATAGGATATACAGCCTCGGGAGAAAAGGATGTCTTAAGTAAGAAGTCACCCCTCCTGTCATTTTATGCAAGGTGACGGTTCAAAATAGAACTTCCTCCAAAACTTGGGAGGCTCAACTTGATGTCCACTGCGTTTGCACAGGAGATAAAGCACAGCAATGGCCAAGCCTTGTCTTTAACAAGATGAAAATCAAAAGGAAAGGAGGAAAGGGAATAAGCTCACGTCTAAAAATTAACATGCAGGCAGCATTTGAATGGCTAGGTGTTACTACTTTCAACCTTAAATAACTGTAAGAGATGTTAAATGTTTAAAGAAAGAAACAGAAAGAAAAAGAAAAAGGGCACATCTCCACTGAGAAAGTTTTCAGAAATGCGAAATATCCTGCAAAGTAGGCCAGTGACTAAATACAGGCTAAATCTTGTAGCATGCTTCTTTCTGGAGCCCAAAATACATCTGGCATGCTCAGACACGCTGAGCTATGCCCCTCATCACCTAACCTAACCCAAGAGCCTGTGGTATTTCATGTTGTTACTGGGATGAAAAAGAAACTGGAAAAAACACCGTACAGTAGGGAATGGCAGATCTGCTCTCTGCATGACAGCTGGAAGTCACTAGCCTGTTTCTCTCCTGCGCTCATTTATATTTCATCAACATGCCTCTGTGCATGCCAAATGCAATTCAACCTGACCTGCTAGATGCAGGAAATCCTCCCATTTACCTGTGGGACCAATACCACCTCTCCGCCAAGGCCTCCACAGTCGGGTGCACTACACTACTGCACTAGACTCTGGGTGGAAAAGTTCATTTTCCTATTTACGCTTTGGATAACTCTTCCTGAACCAGCGCAGCCCACACTGCAATGGCCATGCTGCAAACTCACCCTTGGGAATTAGCAGGGCAGAGGAACTGCGTTAGCATCGGGGAGCTGCAGGACCTGAAGCTGGAGCCTGCATCTCTGATGGCTGCTAGAGCGATGGGAAAGGCGTAGAGATCAAATTTCAAGTTGTAAGAAGCTAATTCTGCATTAAGGCAAGATTTTTAGCTAATATGTTTTCTTACGATCCATAATTAGAGTATCATACATAGGAGGTCTGAGTTGAAGCTTTTAACTCTTTAAGTGGACTTAGAAACTTACAGAACTTGCACCTCAGTGAGAAAAATTTGATTTTTGGAAATGCTAAGCACGTCCCTCTGCCTCACTGGCAGATGATCCAGACACCCCCCTCGGACTTTATTTTGTTGCTAGCTAAACATCTTGTTATAATTCTGTCAACACAAAGTGCTAGTTCTTCCCTAAGGGAGAGATGAAAACAAAACCTAGGTAAGGAAACACCTTGATTCACGCAGAATGACAAGTGAATCCTCAGGAAAAAGTCAGGATCTCCCAGTAACCACAAGATCATTTTAGGACATGTTTATATACGGACATTTACTAAGACAGCTCTTCCAGAAACTATTCACAGTATACTTCTAAGCCTAGACAAGTTGTCAGTGAAAAAATAATGCGAAATTCGAAAAACAAAGTTGTCATTTGTTGGTTTTTTTGCCAAACAAATTGCTGCTAAAGAGAACGCAGAAACATCTAACAACAGGGACGAACAGTTAAATAAAAGTTCAGGACAAAGTTCAAAGTCTAGGGAAGCAATCAGAGTGCATTACCCACCAGTAATCCAGTTGTGTGACATAAAGGAAACAGAGACCCCAAAAATGTCCTTTAATCTTTTCTTCGCAGAAAATTACGGAAGAACCTACTGCACTCATGAAACATTGAAAAGTATATAAATCATCCCGTATGCAGCTCATACCATATATAAATCATGCTGTATGCAGCTCTTCTGCTCTCAGAAGTTGCCCCATGCTGCAGTTGAAAACATTCTCCTACTCTGCACGGGACAGAGATTCCACAAGGTCCAGTTTTAACTGTTTTGTTGTTGCCCAAGTATGAGCAAAAATCAAAAGACAGCAGCTAGTGTAGCATTTGTCAAGATAACTCTTACAACTATTCCACTTAGTATTGTGACAAGACAGACAGGGGAGGATGATTTCTTTTCCCCTGCAGTGTTGAAAACAGCAGCCGTTTCATGATAGACAGTGGTATTGAATTTGTACTGACAGGCAGGTTCACTTCTAGTTACCAGTGGCTGAAAAGTCTGTCTAAAATGCTTACCAGACAGCAGCTTCTAGGAGGTTATTCCATACCTCTCTAATTTCTGTATGTTGTTCTTTATATAAAACCAATCTGTCAGGCTTCCCACCTATGTATAGTATGAGTTTATAAACTCATATATAGTTTATATAGTATGAGTTTATAAACTCATACCAGATCTGGCATTCCAGTCTATTGGTACTAAACACAGTACTGCATAGAAACCAAGCCTGATTTATAACCAAAGCTACTAACATCGTTTACATCAATAGTCCTTATCGTTTCCAGTTCATGCTCGGGCCACAGGGCTTGTAAATTATCTTTATATTACTAATACTAAATACTTTAAATTACTAATACTACACTCATGATATGAAAGGTGGTATTAATTCAAGTGGTTCAAGACTAAGAACATCCCTATATGGCTCTAAATTACATGCACAGGACTTGTCACAAGGCCAAGCATGATGCAAGTTTAATGCTCCAGTACACAAAAAGCACCCTTGACTTACTTAAAAAAAAAAAAAAAAAATCAATTACCGCATCTGCAGAAGCAGTTTTTGTATCAATCAGTTCCTATTTTAACAAGTTGGCAATGTGTTTAAGCGTACTTCATGCTACTACTTCATATGGAAACAAGACTGAAGTTGATAGCTTTCCAAGGACTCCCATCCAGTTTAACATTGCAGAGAGGGACTGTCACCGCCAGCTCCCAAAACTTCCAGAGGATGCTTCCTTTTCTTAGTCCCTATCAACCTCTGTTCCCACCACTGAAAGGTCAAAAATGCATGTAAAATATTTAGCACGAGATTCTGTTGCTGAAAACACTCACTAAAAACACAGACAGCAGTCACGTTTAAGCAGCAGTTCTACAAACAAGTAAGATAGGTAAAGTATCAACAAGTCCTTGTTGTGTGTTTGCTGACAAATATCTTTTTCTCTAACTAAAGGACAATTTAATCCTTCGGTGACTGAACAAAGTCTTTCTAACAAGCAAGTGGTTTTTATGATACGACACTACAGAATTTTAAGATCCATTCAGAGAAAACAAGTGTTAATGGTTATGGAAAACATGTTTTATAAAAGAAAACCATGCAGAGAAATCTTTAAAACTCACCCAGTATTTAAAAGTTGTTCCAAAAGAAAAAGGAGCTAAGTTCTTCCAGCGACTTGCCCTCCTGATTGTAAATACAGGCTGAAGTCTAAAATAGACATCCTATCATTCAGCACAGTCACATCTGAACATGCAAACTTCCAGAGGGTAGAAAGAGGGCTATAACTTACACCAGGCAGTCCGGGGATAAAATTCACTCCGGCACAGGAGAGCACACAAGACAACACCGAGAAGCATCAATGCGAGTCCAGAGTCTTATTCAGTAGGTGAAAATCTGCCTCCTCTTAAGCAAAGAATTCTGCTGGGGGTGGGCACTGATAAAACACAACACTGCGTCATGACTGCACTAGTGAGAGAAACCAATCCAATGAAGCTCATATTAAAAGCAACAAAACCTTCCCTTTTTTTTCCCTCCAAGCATAGGCATAGATGAGAAAGGAAATCTCATTTTTGCCTGCCAGCTGGGCATTTTGGTGCGATCAGGTAATCTCTGAGGAGCCCCAGGTCTTCTATTTGCAAGCACACTTAAATGCACGCTTAATTCAAGTGCATGTGACAGTAGGGTACATACATCCAATTCGGTAAAGATGTTGCATGCTTGTTATTTTATCCATGTCAGTAGAGGTCTCACAGGCTACACAGACTGCAGAAAGTTAAAGATGTGCACGAGTTTTGACTGGATCATTGCCTAAGCAAGCAACTTCGCTTTCAACAGTTCAACCTAAATTACCCAATCCAAATTCCTTCAACCGCTTTCCTTTAAGTGGGAAACATTTTTGCATGTATGTCAAGGCAAAAATAATGTTTGCCTAAAAGCACCCGGCTTAGCTTTATATAAAATATTTCCCTTAATACTATATAATGCAATTAAGCCATTTTATTCAGCAAAAAGGAACGTAAATCAAAACTGCATTGTCACAGTTTAAAAATCTGACAGACACAAATTTATTTGGACATGTTTCTGGTTTATAAATAAATTATGTTTTAAATTTAACTGTTAGGTTTTACTCCATTCTGAGTCACTCAAAGCTATGGCATCATATTCCAACATAATAAACTTAAATCAGTAAATTTTCTGTGCCCTGAACATTTGAGAAAAACCAAATCATTGATTTAGATTTGTAAACACAGACTTGCAAACATAATTCTTACCTCATCTATTTTTTCAAGTTTGAATAAAGGATATTTCTTAACAAGAAGGCAAAAGTTTTCTAAATTGGTTAAAATCAGCTGCAGATGATATTCAGGGATAATTTGGTAAATCTGAAAAGTGGTTTACATTTCTTAAGAAAACTCACATGGATTAGTAAGCCTACATCATCTTCTAAAAAGAATTAGGGGAAAACTCCAGCTAGAAATCTGCAATGCAGAAATGACATTAAAAATCCCCAATAAAAAAAGAATTGTAAGTATCAGGCCATGATTCTTTGTAAGAAATGCTGACTCTTTATTTAAGGTCAATACCCAACTACTATTAAGCTTGCAGTGTAGCTGCTAACTTTGTGAAAAGCTACATCTCTTAAGTCTGGTTGCAAAGTCTTTTCTTTTACTTGCCGTAATAGCCGGCAAACAGAATTCCTAGTGTTAGAAAAGTGCGAGAGGTTGATACTTTCACACTGGTTTTCCCTTATGTACAAAAGCAACATATTTTAACAAGAAGAATATTAATCTTTTCCTGCAGATCTAAACATATCTCAATACTTTTTTTTTTTTTAACAAGTAGCATCAATCAATAAGTGAGAGCGATCATAATTCTAAACATGAAGTCAGCCTGTATTTATAGGTCTGGATTCCAAGGTTTTAAGGAAGTGAATAAACAAACACAGAAACTTTCTTGGAGCACTTATTTAACTTTATAAAGTAAAAAAAGACTGCAAAATATTATTTCATGTTCTCTTTATAGCTGATAAGTTGTTGATGTCTGCCTTGGAAAAGCTCAAACCCAAACGGTCCGGGTAAGCACTAAACCCACCCTAGTTCTCCTTAAAGGACCATTCACCCATCCCAGAGTAACCACCCCCAGTGTGCAGATGCAGGTAAAAAGACTGTCAAAAGGACACGTTGTTTGGGAGGTGTCTACATGGATTTCAAAAGCCAGAAGTTGCCGGCCCAACCTCTGGGAATCGTCTCAGACCAGGAGAACAACAAACCGGAACCATTTGAGTGCTGCTTCCCATGAGACAGCCCGACCACTACGGTGGTTTCTTGTTGACCTAAGCTTCAGAGCTCGGTCTACATGCAAAGCAAAGTATATAATAAACAGCACAGAGAAAAGGAATTATCTTCAAAGGTTTTATTCTGCTAAATCAGCATTGTGGACCTCAGGCATGGGAAAATTCAAGCCAAGATAGGTTGACCATTAAAGAGTTACAATTTGGGATACCACTAAAGAAGCAGGCAAAGGAAACTTTATACGACCACAAAATAAATGATGAGGATCGGCTTTTGGCAATGGCAGCACCAGTTTGGTTCCCATCAAATCAAATATTTGTAGAAATGATAAATATTATATATTACAATCTTGATCAGATATCATAATTTTTTTTTTAATTGTAATTTATTCTGGTAAATCCACAGTTGAGAGATCCCTGTTTGATTCAACAAGCCCATGCTAGGCAGATTTATATTCTGGTTTAAATAATGTAATAGGACATGCCAATTTAAATAATTAATTTTAAACCCCCTTTGTTTTGCATTTCTGCATCAGCTATTTTCTGAAAGATGCCCAGGTTCTCATTTACCAGTAACCACTAAAACAACATTAATTTGCAACTTAATGTAACTTTTATATCAAATGTAACTGGCCTTTTTGCCATTCAGATGGGAAGGCTACGTATTTAAGTGATTATACTTATTTTAAAGTACATACATTTTGAGTAGAAAATAATGGGGGATGATTATAATTTTCTAACATAAAAACCTATAAGAATTGGAACCTGAATACCTATAAACTGCATTTGGTCAGAAACAGAAATACAATAAAAACATCCGAAAGCTGCAGGATGTTGTTCCAGTTACGTTGTGCCAACTTAAATAAGGTTACTGACCAGCAATGGGAGCTTTCGGGCTTTTGCATACCTGCTGGTACTCTACAATTGGGAGCCATAAGCAGCTGGAACCGGGGACTTTTTGTTTCCCTTATCAGTATTTGTGCCCCTGACCTGGCCAGGGAGCCCTTATTTCCCCTCAATCTACAAACAAAGAAAATAAAATTAATGAGGAGGAATGAAAATGGGCGGCAGATGACTGCACAGGTATCACATAGTATCTCAAAGAAAACCAGCTCTTCCAATACCCTTCTTTCTGGTTTTGAAGGCCCCTGTGACCACCTACACCATGGGGGACTTGAAGCAGGACAGCACATGCCGATCATTACCTGGAAATCAGCCCTGAGGTTCTGAAGGCTAACAGAGACTTAACACAGCTCTACCGAACACAGCACCATTTCTGGGTGCTTCGGTAACTCTATTGTTCCTAATGAATACCAACAAAACTCTGAATATCTGCTCTGCAGATAGCTACAAACACAGTCCAAGCTGGAAAGAGCTGGCTCCAACCAACAAAAGCACATCTGCTTTTGCATATTGGGTAGCAAGCTCCAACACATTGTTATCTATCAGGATAATCTCTGAATACAAAGAGATGCATCTGAGTTTCACTGCAAGAAAAACCATCTCGGGGACTCTCTGGAAAGTCTAATGTGGTAGACATAAAAATTAAAAAGTCACTTGGCATTCAGGGATGGAGTGACTCCTCTGCTCTGAGGAAGCAAACTGTTTGGATGGGCTTTCTTGATGGCTCTGAACTCTGTCACACCGTCATCCAAACTTCTTTTTCCAGCAAGCCCCCAGGCTCTCAAAGAGGACATCCAACCCCAGCTAGGAGACTTCCACTCCCGATGGTCGAGGTGATTTGGCTGTGCTTGCATAGGCATGCAGGGAGAGCTGCCATGTTACAGAGCATGACTCCGCTTGAGATCACGCTTGTCTATTGAGCAAGCAAGCCCTGGGAAAATGAAAAGGAGGAACCCACAACTGGAATTGCCGGAGGCCAAGGCTGGCACAGAGGATGACACAGGCTCCGGGTGTTGTGTGGCCTGGGAGAGCCAGGCTGGCTCCAACCCCTGCCACAGCACAAGCCCACGCCAAGCCAGGAGTTCAAAGGCAGCAAACCCATTCTGAAGGAGCAAGGCTTTGGCCAGTGCCGATTCAAGCACTGCCCTAGTTAATGCCAGGAACTGGACTCCTATCACCCGCAACTCTGGCTGCTGAGTGTACACTGGAGGCTGAGTGTACTACATCCATACTAAGCCCAAGGAAAGGGGCGAACTGCTGCTCTGAGCCTCCCTGAACTTAATCCATCACTTCCCCTCCCCAGCCCAATATCCAAAGAAAGCAATCAGCATGGGCAAAGTATTTCTAGAAGCCCTGGCTACTGCTGACAACTCAAGAAGCATTATCCTGAATTACGAAAGGACCTATACTGACTTTACACAGAACATAAAAACTGCCCATGAAACGCTCCTGTGGCAATCAAAAAATACGCATTTTGCAAATTCAGAGGCTTTTGCAAAGATCCCCTTGGTAAAAAGCCAGAGTGTGGTTGCCAAAAGTCAACAATGTGAATTTTTCAGATAAAGGAAACCTGACACCTCAAGCCCCAGATTGCCTGCCATTTCCATTTTGGTTTGGGTTTCAGAGAATAATCACTGTGGAGTCTTTTCCCGTTGAGCCAGAAGAGATGGCTGGGGCTCCCCCGAGTCCAGCAACCCTCTCTCTTCAAAGGGAGCTAGAGTGAGCGAGTAGCTATCAACATGCCAAACCACACTGGCTGGCTCTCACTGACAACCTCCAAAATTGGTGTGGCCAGCAGGACAGAAGACCAAGAAATGAGCTAGCAGAATGCCAAAAGGAGGAAAGGACCAGGGGTATAACCAAAGAGAGGAGGGACGATGACACTCTGAGGTGCCGACTGGGGTTATGGGAGTAAGTGGAAGTAGATGAGGCCAATACATTGTGGCAATGGAAATTCTGCTTTTTTCTTCTACGAGTATTGCAATAATAAAGATATAAAGGTGGAAACAGGAATGAAAGCTGTGACCTTGGCTTCATTTTGTAGGAATAGGAGCCAGATATTACACCAGGAGGCTGGTGACCGTGCCTAATACTGTTTGGAGACCATGCAAAGAATGGTACCTGCCAACTAATAGGCCTATTTCTCCCCCAAAGTCCAATAGCTGCTGATCTCTGTTCTTCAGAGTCCATGTAATGGTACACATCTATCTCCTGTAGCCTTTGCTGCTAGAGACATGAGGAGCATGATGGTGAAGCAAAAACCTTGAGTTCCACCTACAAGGCAGAGTTAGCATGCCAGCTGCTTCACCGCACGCTGACAATGCTGCTGGAGCAAACAGGTGGCCAACAGACTTGTCACATTGGCTAGGAATTAAATCATTGCCAATGCAACACACCAAAGAATGTCCCATAGTCAGGTACTTGGCTCAGCAAACACCTGCAAGAGGACTTACTAAGGGCATGTGGTCCTGTGAAGCAGGGCAAGAAAAGCTAGGCTTTATCCTCTGCAAAGGAAAATGTTGCTCTCCACTTCAATGCTTCTCCTCTGCGAGATTAGCGCTGAAAATCATAGGAAAAGTGGACCTACAAGCCAGCTTAATACAGGGGCTTGGTCAGGGATCTTGTTATAAAGAACCCTCTCCCTCAGATGAGTTACTGCTTATGGAGAGATGGCTCCATGTTTTATCTGGGCTATTCCGAGCCTGGGAGCAAACCCGGGTAACATTACCCGCATTTGTGTTTCAGCGGTCCAGTGCCTATGTCCAGGTGGAGCACAAAGAGTCTTCCTAAAGGTACGGGCGGGATAACGGGACACACATTGCCTCCAGTGAACTGACGAGCATATCTGTCTGCAGCAAGAGCTCGAACAGCTAGAATTTCTCTGCTTGCTGACACAGAGGCTATAAAGAGAAGAGAAAGTCATTAAGGTAGCAGAAGATATTTCTTTGAGTACATGGCAACAGCCCCAGTGGCTAGTGTGCCTCATCCTCTGAAAAAGGTGTTTATAGCTAAGCTGTGCTGATGATAGTGATGCATTACAGCACCCGGACAGTTGCCCAGAGGAAGAAAGATAGCATGGATGCTGCTGAGAGGTCAGGAATAGCAAAGGGGATTCCACGAGGAACCCTCCCTCTTCCCTGCCTTTCTGGAGAAGGGTGAGAATCAAAGCTAGCTGTGCCAGGATCCTGCTAGGCCTACCATGGCTTGAACAGGGACTTCTCTACATCTATGCAATTCCCTTGCAGAAAATGACCTACCCGACAATGGGAATGGCACAGTGCTGACACAGACCTCTCTGCTCCATACAAGCACTGAGAGAAGAGCCGCACCACTCCAAGGCAGGGTGCAAATTCCCAGAGAGCTGCGGTA
Source organism: Mycteria americana (assembly GCF_035582795.1). Lineage (NCBI taxonomy): Eukaryota > Metazoa > Chordata > Aves > Ciconiiformes > Ciconiidae > Mycteria > Mycteria americana. The sequence goes on from NC_134368.1 coordinate 61,332,726, forward strand.
TCAAAAAAAAATCAAGCAAAAAAAGGAGAAAAGAACCTAAAAAAAAAAAATAAAGTTAAGTCTACGGCAGCCAGGTATGACAACCACACCATGGGAAGAGAGTCCTCTGAATTATGGAAGCACATGTGGAGCACATTTCTTGCAAGACCTGGAAGGGACCACAGTCTACCTCTGTCATACTGATAAGGAAAAATCACTCACTGTTATCCATAAAACAAATGAGCAAGTGGATCATCCTGTAAAGAACACTGAATACTCAGAAAAAAAGTATATAAAATATTTTTTCTTTTAAAGAAGTAAACAAGGAATCTATAATTAATAAACAACTGGTTGTTTCTGGTCACCGAGACCTTCAGAAGTCATAGAAGTCATTTCCTCTTCCATCTCTTCTACACATAAATTAAAAAGGGAAAATTAATTATGCCATTGTTTCAACTGTCAATCAGTTCCTCAGCCTTGAATTAATCAGACATTGCATTAAATCAAATGAATAAAATAATGTGAAGAAAACAGTTGCTCTGAAACAGTGGAATACAATACTCCCAAAATGGGCTTAATATTTCAATCAACACTGTCTCCAAGCGTTTAACCAATTATCTCACAATTTGATTGTTTTCTTTAAAATTTCAGCAGACATGAACACCTTTGAATCACTTCATTTAATATAAATAACTAAACAGATTACAATAAATTTGGGCTATATTACAAGCTTGTTTCTTTCAATTCCAAAGCACCAGGGTTTTAAAGGAAACGTAATCCTTTCCAGTTTTAAAAATTTCTCAACCAAGCAAAAAGTATTTTCCATTCTCCAAAGTAATCCAGAACATAGACCATATTTTCACTAATGTACTAATTCAATCTGGGATATACTGGTGTAACTTATCTAACGTGAAATTCAGGTGTGCAGAAGACTATTCTGTATCTACTTTAAAACACAATCATCAGTTACTGACAAATATATTTAAAATATGAAAAAAATTACAAACTGACCCACTGGCTACTGTACTAATCCAGGGATTTTATTTTGCCTGGGATTCTCTAGGGTTTATTCAAAAAACAAAGTAATTACACAAACTCAGACGGACAGTTCTCCATCAAGAAAGTCTTCCACGAGAACATGCAAAAACCCACACCAAGAGTGCCTCACAGGTTGATCTAAAGAAGGCAAATACCATGAAAGAAGTAATGCTGGAAGAAACACTAGGTGAACATAGAGGCAGAGGTAATACGAAGAAAACAGAAATGTGCAGATTTACTCGTTCCAGTCAACAACAGTAACTAAAGTTTATTGATTTCAGTTTCAGCAGCTAAAAATCCATGAAAACATTTTTATATGATACAGACAATACTATCCCATACTCAAATTTCTATCAAAGTAATAATATAGGCTAGGATTTTCTCACAGTCATTGCGATTTACTTATCAATTAGTACAATAAAACCTATTTTAAAATATAAATATTACTAAGTGCAAATAGTTTTTGTATCCAATTGTAATTTAGCTGTTCAATTATATGGAAATATCTAAATAAAGAGACTGAAAAAAATATAACTGCTTGCTACAAAAATAGCTGGACACATTCTTAGCCACTGTCTCTCAACTGTTCCCTTTATATCCACTGTGAAACTATTTCCAACACACTAATCACATCTATTCGGAAGAAACTAAAATTATATGATTTCAAACTATTTTCATTAGAAAAAACAGTCCTTTAACAACTGCTTTTACTCTTCCATCTAATTATATACTCTTAAAGGCCAAATATTCAGTCAGTATGCAAAAATAAACATAGCCTTTTATTAAGGATAAAACAACAGATAAGAGTTCATAAGAAAAATAAAGATGCTCTTTGCCTCTACCAGCAACACTGTCCAATATAGGAAATGACATTTAATTTTAAAATTTTAAATACATATATGTCAAAGTCTTAGTAACTCCGTATCAGAGGCTTACTACAATTAGGTCTGTTCACAGCATCGTAACTTGCTAGACTGCATGGCTAGTATTTCCTTGGAGATATTTCACATAACACCCAAGATGTTAAAAAAAACTACCTTTCTAAAAAGCTCTCCCTTAACTCAATACTAAATAATCTGCACCTAAAACCCCACAGCCCTGCCAAGAAATCTTACCTATCTGGAATATTTTTGTGACCAACAGTCAAATAAAAAAGATTGAACTGATTAATATTTGATTCTGACATCTGTCTAAGGACAGTGTTAAGAACAATACCTTATAAGGTTACACAAATTAGAGGGCCAGCACTATCTTTTTTTTCTTTTACCTATGCACCTGTCACACCTTTTATGCAAAGGCTGTTTATTAAATGCAAGCAAAACCCCTGATTTCCTGTTTTGTAACAGTCATGGTCTGATCTTCTCCATATTCAATGTACGTTTCTACAAAAAAACAAAATTGATTTCAAGTACAAAGCAGCAGCTATCTAACCCACAAATAAAAACTACAGAGATGTTCTGCTCTTCCTAAAACAAGCTTGAAGCCATGATCATATTAAAGACACAGATGTGAGGGGATTTTTGAACTTCCAAACAGATATGCAAACAAAGTATTACAATCCAGGGGCGCAGGTAAATGAATAAGCAAGCAAACTACGTGATGTATGTGCAGCGTCCTCTCAAATCCTGCAATCCCTTCTAGAAAGTCTGGGTCTACATCTCCCTCTTCTTTACTCATGTTCTTCTCGCATGGCTTGGTCTCAGAAACTTTCCATGCCTGTAACGGAAACTTGAGCCAACTTCTTAAATGTATGATTTCTTCATCTCCACTCATCATCCACTTCTGTTTCTGAGAAGCTCCTCATCATGACACCTGTATCTCAAGAAGCAAAACAGGAAACATCACAGGGATGAAGCAAGGAAAGATGAATAATAATATGCCTCTGTGTCTTTAATAAAATCCCAACTTTCATTCAAGTTCCTTTTAGGAAATAAGAGTTCCTTTCACAACAGCAAGTTTTGCCAAACTAGGTATGTAAACATTACGTGCCAAAATTGGGGTAACCAATGAAATCTCCCAATCTGCACCTTCGTTTCTGACATGACAAGCAGGAGAAATCCTGTACCGGCTAGCCTTTCATACTGTGGAAAACATCATCGGCTGCCAAGCTTGCAGAACTAGTCTGCGGCAGCCAGCTCAACTAAAAGAAACCGCTGACCCATCTATTAACTTATCTGCTACTGACAATGCGTTATCTTTACCCAGGACCCGTTTGTCCAAGTTAAGTAGAGCTCTAGCCCACAACTGAGATGAAAAACAAAGATGTAAGCCCTCTCCTCTACTTTCCCCACTGCTCCTTAATCTACGCAACTTCCACAGTACGTTTGCATTTTTACACATTTATCAGGTACCAGAGGAAATGCTTCCACTGCATTACAGCAATTTAACTACAAGGTGACAAAGGCCTACGGTATTTTCAGGGTGTCTTTGTTCCCAAAATCATGTCATAAAGTGGGGGTGGAGGGGTGCCTATCTGTTTCTGCCATCCAAAACTTGGGATCAAGCAGGCCCAAAGCCAACAGCAGCACTGTTCAGAGCCTAACAACAAAAAGGCAGAGGGATGACTCATCCGCAAAATGAAGACACAGCCATCTTGTGTCCAAACAAGCAGCCCAAACCATTTGCCTGCCTCACGATTTTGCCCAAATGCTGAACAAGGGCGTGCAGGAGAGACGATTTCTGCAGCCTCCCCAGCCATGGAGCCTTCAGGGCAGATAAGCAGGCACCAAAACCATTCTGCCAGCCAGCTCTCAGTGAGACAGAAGCATGAAAGCAATTTTATCTCTCCGTTTTAGGGTTAAGGCCATCTTTAAATAAACATTAGCACCAAAATCTCTTACTAGCAGAGGCAGAGCAGATCCTACCTCTTATCAGCTACCATCTCAAATTCTCAGAATTCCACCTCCCATGTGAAATCCCCCCTTCTTCTTCAAAAGCACTTGACAGCAGCATGCTCCATACACGGGCACACTTCACTCAGAAAGACAGCATAGTCCTTCGCCAACGCCTCCCAGCAAAATGACAGGTTGTTTCAGCTCTCTTACGCTAGAAACAAGGGACAGCTGTAGGGACAGAGTCCCATCCAAGCACAAAAAGTCTTGGCTTTGGTTCTTGCACATTGCAGTAAAGAAGATAATTGAGCCTTGGACGGTCAAAGCAAGAAACCCTCTGACAACGCTCTGGGTATTGCAGAAACAATAGCTGTTAAGTAACTGGACAGAAATGTATTTGGTGTGCAGGGATTATCAAAGAAAAATACATATTCCCTCAACTCTGAACTCCTGAAGAAGTCCTTACCCTCAAAAGTGCTTAGGAGGCAAACAGTCCTGAAAGCCTGTGCCTCAGTGACCATGCCTGCTAATTGAGAAACATGCTATTGCCTACTCAGGAAAGGCAACTATCACAAATTTCATGGGCTTACAGAGCACAAAAACCAGGGCAGCCACACATCCCGTCAGCAGGACATCCAGAACATGTCCAGATACCATCCAATTATTTTATACCACAGTGATCCTTAATCTTTTATCATGATGATCACTGTATACAGGAAACAGAAACCACAATTTCACTGTTCCATAATCATCATAACTCCATATTCTCTCTGAGCACCAGAAATTAACTGCGGACAAGTAATTCAATTTATTATTGACATCCTCGCTTGTTAATCAGATGTCTATACTCAGTGTATGCACCATACAGATTACAAGACATCCAGGCTGCTCAATGTTGCATGCAGAAAGAGAACTGCAGAAAAAGATTAATAGTTGTCAAAAAGATCTGATGCTGGCTGTCACCTGAAGCAACCAAGGAATTTTCAGTTTTATTTTGAAGAGACAATTTACTGGCAGGCTAGTACTTCTAACTTTGATCTTCAAAGCAGCCAACACCAGCAGAAGAATTTTGTAGCTCAGTAACAAAACACAGAAACCTCCTGGACAGTTAACTCAATTACAGTATTTTGGCAAGGAAGCCTTCCCCTTATACCTTGGGGAAAGTCTTAAGATTAAACAGTGCATGTTTTAAATGCGGACGTGCCTCAATTATTTGGTGTAACTGTTCATGCACTTAATGGCTTTGAGAGGAAAAGTATTCCACGGCAACTTGCTTGGAAGACTGGTATTCTTCCTTGTTTCCCAAGGAAACAATGGTTACATAACCACACCGACCGTCCCATGCACAGAAACATAAATTATAAGGCCAATTTCAAACTAATCTGATGGAAAAGGACAGAGATTTCACAGGTGCTCAATTCCTACAAGAGGCTTGCAGAATAAATAACCAAGGCAGCCCCCTGAGCAACATGCATGGTTCACAAACATCAGGAAGACATCATGTTTTGATTAAATATACCCAAGAACTACGAGGCAGTGAGAGGCTGCTCAGGCACTGTGCTGTTGGGAAAATCAGGGACGCTAATGGTACCGCTATGTAATGGGAAGAAAGGGAAGATGTTTAAGGTACCACAGTGCCACCAAAACCGAGAAAGCTGCAGGAAACTCATCTTCACTACTTCAGCTGCTCACAGAGCTACTTTTTAATCTAGGGAGCAATACAGCAATGCCTTATGTGCCCATCACAGCTTCCATCTTTATGCGGGCTGCTGCTGACATGTTAGTAGGCAGTAGTTCTCAGGATTCGTTAAAGGCACTTGGTCAACAGTTGTCCTCTTTCGCCAATGAGAAACTGGAAAAGTAGACATATACCACATTACAGGTGGCCTCAGAAAACCCTAAAAAAAAAAAAAAAAAAAAAAAGCTTCTCAAACCCTTTCAACAAGACCTTACCCAGGCAGGGTAAGCTAAGCACTGCCACGACAGGTCAGATTGCTGGTCCATCTGTTTGAGAATCCTGCCTCCTGTGATCAGGACCAGATGCTTCAGCAGGTAGAACAGCTCGGGTAGTGAACAATGATGTAATTCACCCAAAGGGGAAATTCCTTCCTGAATTCATCAATTAGCATGAAGGTTTATATGCTTAATTTATTTTTAATCCTATTTACTGCAACTCTGGACATTGTTACTATATACATAAATGTCCAGGTCTGCTTGGAATCTGACTAAACTTTTGGCCTCAGTAATATCATGTGGTATAATTATGCCAGGTTTCAACTGTACTGATTTTCAATTTCATTTAAACACCCCTTTGTTCTTGCACAATGGGAACTAGCACAGCTATTAACCACCTCTCTTCCCTTTCCCAGGGCTCCAGCCTGGCTTGCGCCATAAGCTCCCATGCCACACTATGCTCTGTTACAGACCAGGAACACAATCTGAGGGCCTTTAAGGCAACAACTTAGCAACTTCTATCAGTTATCCAGCAACATTTCTATACGCTAAATTTCTGGGATCTGCTGGAAGCTGGCAGCTCCACCAGAATTTCACCAGGCCCCACCCTCTTCCAGATCTTGCAAGCTCACTTTTCTGATGTTTTCCACTCCAGAGCTGCCACCCTTACAAGCAAACTGGTTTCCCCTGTTGTGCTCTTTGAATCCCTCTGAGATTCTGATAAATTTAGTTATAAGAGAACAGACAAGCAGCATACCATGCTGGGCTTTTCAAGGTCACACAGGGACCTCTCCCTCTGAGCAAAGAATTCCCCTCCCATGTTCATGCCTGAATAAAGAACAAGAGTGTCCAACCAAGCAAAATCAATGCCATTTTGCTCTTGGCTGATGTTCCTGTGGGCTGCAGGTTCCTCTGTACAATAACTTTAGCCTAAGTTGTTACTTATGGATGAGCTCATGTCGTATTCATCGTGATTATTATGCCAAGTACTTACTAAAGCTCCAGTGCTATTAGTCACTGCTGTTTCTGTTCACACAACGCTTGCAAGAGACATCAAGGTATAAAGCCACACCATCATTCAACAAAAATTTGGTGAAACAAAATATAATGATGTATGCAAGCAGCAGACAAGGATGGAAGACTCTTAAAGCAAACTTGAAGTTCTGGATCTTCTTGTCTTCCCGAAACATAGTCCTGCTTTCAGAAACTATTTGGGCTGCCCTGTCTTCTCCCAGCCTCTGGAGCTAAAACTTTGGACCCCAGGCCACAAGTTCTTAATGCCAAAGTCTTTAGGAGAGAAAGAGTAGGTCTGGCTGATATCTCATGTGAAGATGGCCCCCCAAGGAGATGACAGAGTTTACAGCATCTGTGAGAAACACCACATAGCCATCACTGTTTTACCGCAAGTGTTTTGATTATGGGCTTAGAACTGGTGAACTATGGCAACAGAATACTTCTTTGCCTCAACCAAAAAGAAAATTACACCATTTCATCCGTCTTTGGAAGGATCTTCAGGCAAGCAACCAGTTGAGAGAAAACTCCTGTCCCAGCCTATGGTCCATAAACAAATGGAGCTCTTTAATGATCAAAATAGCACTAACAGAACTGGTAACAGGCACCGCTTTGTCAGCTGTTAGCTCATTAAGTAATACAACCACATGCAACTTTTTTCTCTATTTGAGTATCATATACTGATTAGAGTCAATAGAATCATAGGTCTCATAATGACAGTTAAATTGTCCCATTGCATATTTCTCAATGACCTCCCCATGCTGTTTAATAGTTACGCAGCAGTCTTAGAAACTCTGTTCTAGAGCAATGATCTTCATACTTTCTTTCTAAGAGGCCATAAACACTTTCCTGTTCTTCTGTCTCACATGTGTAAAGACGACATACTGAACTGAGTACTTCTACAATGCTCTTGGGCAATGCTCGAACAGCAGTCCAAGCCACAAGTTTCAGAGCAGTGACATACCAGCATCTCCAGGACCTCTGATCAGCCATCAAGTGGTTTGCCTTTGGCATTTCAGGATTTGCTGAGGTTGAAAGAGAAGACAGTAATGATACAGAACAATTCTCCCATCAGCAGTGACAAAAGTAATCTTGGAGGGCTTGAGTGCAATGCTTTCACTGCTTTTGGGTTGTTACTGAATATGAAGTCAAAAAGATGTGATATTTTCTGTTTGTCACACACAAAAACAGATCTTGGGTAAGGAAATCTTCTAACGGACTCAACAAAGGTATTATTGGCTGCTAGAATTCTCAATCTATTTTGCTAAAATTAGCTTTAAATAAATGTGCAATACAAGCAGTACATACTTTGCCTAAGAAAAAATCCACTGGCCACTTACAGATCATGTGAACTCGGTTATTTAGTTGAGCTAAGAACACCAATTTTTCCAAGCCTTATCTGACTGTAGATTTGGATCTATTTAGCAATGGCACTGCCACATATCAAAACACGCAATGAGCCACAGCTCTTTACCAAAGCGAGGGAAAGTTCCTGCAAACAACAGTTGCTACCATTTAACAAGAGGGTCATCAAGAAACGAGATTATTGAAAAAGCCTGCGCCTCTGCCTCTACCCTTCCAACCTTCCCTCTGAAAAGAAAAAGCAAGTCTTCCTCTTCTGTCAGTCCACCCTTCCTTCCATATTACAGTACAAAGAAATTGGATGCCTTCAACTATCACTCCCTGATGTCCCCCAACCAAAGCTATGGAAGATGATATTCTTACTTTTTTTCCCCTTCAAGCTTTTCATCAATCAGTAAAAGGGTTCCCTAAGTTGTGCTCTGTTTTTACAACCGGTGTCACAGAAGTTGGTTCTAATATCGTTCATCGGAGCGTACACCACAATCCGAGCAACGGCAAAATAGAGTCGTTCAAACATACTGAATACTCTGTGCTGGGTAAAGTTCAGTGCAGCTGTTCAAGTCCCAGAAAGACATCTGAGAGAAGCGCCATAAATAACAAGATCACATGGAGTCTCCCATTGCACAAGCAATGTACATCTTTCCTGCTCAGGAATTTATGCTTCACACCCTATGCTGTCAGTCAAGAGCGTATTACAAACTATGTTTTCAGGATGATCCAGAGGATATTTTGGAAAGTAATACAGCCCTCCTGCCAGCCGAGTCTTTTCAAAATACTCATTCTATTCCATTACAAAAAAGACAAATGTTTCTATAATCTTGTCCAAACTGCAGTCTTTCTCAGGAGCAAGCTATAGATCCACACATGCCTTTTATACATCACGGATGTCTAAAACCAGTTCCAGCAAGTCTGACAGCCTGATGGAAACTGAAGGGGACTACTCCTTCGCAGACTCAGGATCTAAGTTTTTCTTCAGATGTGCAAACATAAGATATTTTCTCAGACTCCAATTTCAGCAAATCCCTAATTTGAGCAGCCCCTTTTTAGGATTCTTAATTCATTTTACTGTTAGATTAAAATTAATCCTACTTCTCCTACAACATCTCACTCCTAGGCCTCTGCAAGGGGAGAATCACTTTTCAAAGCAGTGCCTAGCTATAATTGAGAAAGAAGATATATGGCTATTTTATAAAAATTATTTTTTTTTTCTTTTTCTGGAGTTTTGCCACAAATTGCTTTCGAGGGCTTGGTTCAGAAATTCCAAATTGAGTTTATTGTTTTTCTCATTGAGAACTAACTCCTTTTAGCAATTCTGTTAATCTTGGAGTTTGAAGTTATTTTTATTAAAGTAACGCCCAGAGTTTAGATATTCCATAAAAAGATCAGGAATTATTTTTATTAAAGTAACACCCAAAGCTTAGACATTCCTTGCAAAAATCAGGCAAACCACCTTCATTCTTAAAAAGGTTCTTAGCCTTTTCCTTGTAAACACAGATTTCACGGAGACAACGGAGCACTGAGAAGTTTCATCAGCCTTTTTTTATCAGAGTTGGAAAAAAGTTACTAAGGCAGGATTTTTCCTGCCTAAAAAAATCCTGAGCCTTTTGCTCTTAACACGACATGGGTTTTTTTCCTCTTCCCTTCTTGTCTTCTGTTACAGAAGAAGTAGCACCGATTTCCACTCCCCAACGTCAGATTTCTCATGAGACATTTGTGCTGGCTTGGGGGTGTTCTGCCAGCGGTCAATATCTCTGGTCATACTCAGTGTCTGTCCCTTAGCCAGCAGGGAGTCCTGCCGACCCAGGCGACACCAATTTGTGATGGAGCTTGTTAGACTACAAAAAACTTGTTCTTAGCCCTTAACTCTTATGCCACAACAGAAATGGGGCTGCAAAGTAAAGGATCTTACCTCCATTCCTAGGGGCCTGAGGCAGTGAAACCTTCTGCTCTTCAGTGGCAGCTCTGTCTCAAGGACAAGATCAAGTGCTGCCTTTTTGTTTGAGTGAGTACATTAATAAACTAGGTAACATCACCCAGGTTCCTTACCATGACTAAAGCACAGTTTAAGTGTTTGGAGCGGAAAGGGAACACCTTTTGATCACTACTCCCGATTCGGAGCGTAAGCAACCACGACTGAAGACTGCACTTTGTCAGCAAGCCTCCTCCAAATGCTATTGCTCTTTAGGCATAACAGGCTAAAGACATCATGGAGTTAATAACATGTTTTCCAACAAGGTGCTTCTTCCCCATTGAAGAAGGCATGTAGTGACAATTTTCAGTCTCTTTAATGTAGAAATTAGGGCTGGGACAAAATCTTTTCAATTCCTCCGAAAGAGAGGTTAAGTTGCAACATACCCACCTTTCTCTCTGCAGCGTGTATAATTTCAGCTTGCTCAACAGCAGCGGCACTCCTGAGTTCAGGAGGACTTTAAAAGGAGTGATTATGCTCACGGAAGTAAGCTAACGTGAATAAACTGCCCAGGCAACAGGGAGACATTCCAGAGCCCTGTGCTGTCACCAGGCTTTTCGCCAATGCTGCTTAATCATATATGCAAAACGCAAATTACAGAAAGATTCATCATAGGTTAGAATATTCTCAATGAATAATTTTGCACTGCGCTGAAGAAGCTTCCCTTTGCAAACCATCCTCGGACGAAGGCACTGGGATCTTCTCCCCGTTTTCAGAGCTTCTACTGGCATCAGCAGTACAAGCGGTACAGCAAAGGCTTCCTCTACAGGTCTTCTCGATGGATCAAGCAGTTTTGGAAGGGAAGTTTGAGAGCAAGTTTAGCACCACCCGAGTGTCACACTGCTGAAATTCATAACTCTTATGGCTATAAGGCACCACAGCAGCTGCCACAGGCTACGTCCTCATTTGGGCTTGGCCAGCACATGCCAATTCATACTATCCAGGCACGTAACACCGGACTGAAACTCAAAATGCTCATGGCACGGGGGAAGGTATTTTCACTACAAGGCCCACAGAGTCTACAACGTCTTCAGCTTTAAACTCAGCCACACTCATAGCTTAGAAATATTTAAGACTTTCTTGAGCCTCGTCACAGAATTTATAAAGCTCTATCCAAAAAGCTTTGATCTGTGCAGCACTGAGTATGAGACCTAGCCAGACACATTTTAGTTATGAGGAGAGAGATGGCTTTTCCACTACTTGACAGAAGATTATAGTTTTCACATAAGATTATAGAGTCATGGTTGTAACTCCATCTGAAGACTGCATTTACAAAGATCTTTTGTAAGATCTGCTGTTTAGCTGCTCCCACGGACACAACAGAGCTGTCAGATTCTCAAAAACATCCGAGTTGTAATTGAGAGCAACTTGTTAATGCTTTTCTGCAGTACCTTATAGATGCAAAGTTTTAACTGCTTTGAAACCCTTCCCTCGCATGCTTTGTGTGATCAGACACCACTAAATCTACATATCGTAATAGCTTTTTAAACAGTATTGGGTAATCTAGAAAGATCTGCCTCTGTACAGCATTCTCAAAAATAAACGTGACTAAAGATAACTTAGGCACAATTTTTTTAAAGGTCAAAAGCTTTCCCCATCCAAGACATCTAATAATTCAGCATGAACAAAGTTCCACGAGAGTTTCAGAATCCGTTCCTGTGCATGCCTACAAGCCCGACTACTATGAATGGACGCAAAAAAAAAAAAGATCTATTGTCTCTACCCTATCTGTCTTTGCTTTTAGGCACCGATTTTTTACTACCAATTAAAGAAAGCACTTTTTTTCTACATGCAGTATAGTGAATGAATGGGTAAAAATCACTGCAGAAATTTGAGGTAAAATTTCAAAAGCTGACTGTACCTTCCGTCCCAAAGCATACTTGTACTGTAAAACTGAAATATAAAACCCCCAACAAAACAGTATAGTTTTGCTGGGACAGAATTTCAATAGCTGCACTTAAGTCTGGAAAACAAACCACTACCTGCCCTTTGCTCATGGCTCAAGCTGCATTCTTCTAACGCCCTAGCAAATGCAAAAGGTACGCACCCTGGAAAAGCTTTTGCTTTTGTTGCTTCTCCTTAAAAATGTTTTGTCTCGACAAGTAAGTTTGTGAGATGCTTGTGCCACTACCTCAGGTCCATGAACACAAGCGGAGCTGCAAGCCCCTCGAGATTTCTAAGCGCTTCACGGTGCTTCCAGCTCAGCTGAGAGGAAAATTGTAAAACTATTAGCTACAGACGGCTGGGTTTAGTAAACTGGAAAGGATGGGTTCATTTTGACACGCTACTTTATGGAAACGCACGGAGCTGCATCGGATGGCTGTTGAGGACAGTGGCCCTGGAGAGCGTTACAGAAGATGCGCCATTAGAAAGGATTCATCCCCGCGCTGCCTGTTCCCTGGCTGACCGCTCGGGTGGGCAGGGCTGGTGGGAAGGAGGGCTGAGCTCTCGGTACAGCCATGAGCCCCGCGCCGGGACAACGCTGCGGCGCCCGCGGAGCGAAGCCGGGCACAGGACGCGGAGAGCCCTTCCGCGGAGGATGGAGGGGAAAGCCCACCCGGCCGGGCGGCACGCAGCCTGCCCCAGGGCCTCAAGGGGAGCCGGAGCCGGCGCCGGCCGCCCCCTCCCCGCCCGCTCTTTCTCCTCGGGCGGCCCCTTCCCGCCTCACAACGGCCCCCGCGCGCCGCCGCCGGTGAGGCGCCCCCCTCCCCTCAGCGCGGACGGGGCGAGGGGAGGGGCGAGGGCGGGGCGCCCCCGCGCGCGTGCCCCGCCGCGGCCCCACTCACCGCCCGGCGGGCGCCCTCCGGCCTCCGAGCAGCAGCAGCGGCGGCAGCGGCAGCAGCAGCGGCGGCGACAGCAGCAGCAGCAGCGGCAGCAGCAGCAGCAACAGCCGGCGCGGCCCGGAGGCGGAAGCGGCGGCAGGAAGTGAGGTCGGCGCGGGGGGGGGGGAGAAGGGCCCTGCTTCCGGGAGGTAGATGTTACCAGCGCCCCGGGAGCTCGGCCGGAGGTGGGTCTGTCCCGCGTAAATATCGCTAAGTAACGGGGAGATGGTGTGGAGCTGGGGCTTCGTACGGCCGGAGTAACGTAGGAAGGAAAAGGCAGCGGCGGGAGGAGGCCGGGCAGCGCAGCCGAGCCGCCGGCAGGCCCGGGGGTTCCCGCGTCCTCCCTACTCCCCGCCGCTGCGTGGGAACGGCGCTCCCTCCCGCCAGCCCTCGCCCCGCTGAGCCACGCGTCTGTTTTCCTCGGTTACACGCGGGGAAGCTGTCAAAAGGGACCATCTGGGCGGATGGCAAGGCTTCACCCAAAGGAGCCCTCTTCACGGGGCAAACCCGCTTAGCTATCTCCTGCCACAGCCAGTGCGGCTCAGGTCCCGTTTTACTGACCCTACAGACAATAAAGTACAGGTAATTTCAACCTAATAAAGAAGACTTGGTCAACAAAGACAGGTTTCCCCATAACTGAATGGAACTGCAGTGCAGTTTACCACTCCTCCAAGACTTAATAAGTTTTAGCACAGAACTAGAAAAAAACCTCTTTCTGGGCATACGCTCCCAGCTCTCTGTGGTGTTTGTTAGTGTTCTGTTCGCCACTCAGCCTACTCAGGTCGTGTAACGTTAGGAATTACAGCATGATACAGCTTCAAGTAGTTTTCATGATTTGGTGCTTTTATTAAGAAGTAATTTCTGCAGTATTCTTTAGGTTAACTGATTTTGTGATTTACCTAGAAAGAAAAAAGTCACTGGGGTGTGGTATCTCTTCTGGGTAAGCCGTGATCTTTCTGTTTATGCAAATTTTTATAGACAATCCCATTCTTTAAAGCAATTTTACTAAATTAAGCTAACCACCTTTGCTATTAACATTACAGTATTGGCTTTAAGTGTCTTCTAGACATGCAATTTACTGTGTACTTCTCAGTTCTCAAAGTTTCTCCAGGAAAGGTTCACAGTATTGCATATGCAACCTCCATATAAACGCAAGAGAGCGGAATCTTTCTGCGCTACCGCCAGCGACACTCTGGGCTCTCAAAGCTGTTCACCTTCGCTAGGCAGTAAGGCCACAGTATCTTCATTCACATTTACTGAACGCATTCAGCAAATTCAACAACGTGTGATCAAGGAACAAAAGGGTTTCCAGGCAGACAGGTACTGCCTTGCTTTCTCTAGGGTGCTGTTACCAGAGAAGGTAGGAGCTGATTTCCAAGGTGCCGGCAGAGAGAGAAATAATTTAAAACACTGGTAAGACTGCACTTCTCTACACTCAGAGGTTTCTCGGAGCAGCTCTGCCCTGTGTTGGGTATGTTCATGCTAAATGTTTCAGTAGGCACTCAGTTTACTTCACGGGGCTCAGAGAAAAGCTACCGAGAACAAAGGTTTTTGGAGAGTCCCCTTCCTTTCCCCCTTGCTTTCAGCTATGTATCCATTAAGAGGCATTGAAAATGGCTCCACACTGACTCTTATCATCAGCCCTGGAAATATATCCTGAGTTCCTACAATTGTGGGCTTCACTCCACTGAGAGCTGTACGCTTTCAGTCTGTTTTGGTGGCTGTTGCTGCTGTTCATACTTCCTTGCTGAAAAAAAGAAACACCGATCAATACCGATTATACCATTTATTATATACATGTATATATGTGTGTGCATGTATACATATCTATATATATACACGTACAAATACGATAACAATCAAGAAATAGACTTAAGATTAGAGAACGTAATTTCACTGCTTAGCCACACGAGGGGAAGTTTCAGTCACCACGTGGAACTAGTCCTTTAGCATATGGCCTTGGAAAGGCTGAACAGTAGGGTCATAGCAAAATGTCAGTAAATTAATGGCAGACCACTGTGATTCCATTCAGGTCCTTTCATTTAAAAAAACAAAAAAATTAAAGACTATGGCTTCAGAAGTACTATTACAGATGACCCAAACGACTCATTAGTCACACGGTTGATCTCCACATCACTCATCTCCTCCACAATATTCAAGCCACAAGCTAACAACTACAGTGACTTCAAAATTGATCTGGTTAGCAAGGCAAAGGGAGATCAAAGAGTTGTGTGTGGTGGAACAAACACCAACAACAAATGCCAGCAGGCATTCCTCTGTAGGAAGCACGTCCTTTTTTGTTCCTGCAGAATGCAATGGCCTGGTTAAGAATCTTTACATTAAATCTTCACATTTAAAAGGTGGTTTCAACTCATTAAGTATTTCTTGCCCATATTCCCTCTAGGCGTGCATGTATGGCAGATGTGAAGCAAGTACAGGTGTTTCTCTGAACTGGACCTCTGGAATACCAGAGGCATGGGGCTCTTTCCTACCTCCATCCTGACCTTCAACATTAAGATGGGAGCAGCAACACTTGTTGGTACAGTAAAATTCTCATTTATTTCCAATTTATGAATTACTCGTGATTCCACAGTCCTCTCAACTTTTACAAACCAATCCACGTTTTGACAATATTGAGACATTCCCAGCTCTTTTAAACTTCAACATTGGATTCGTTGACAGCTAGAAGAGACTCGCACAGCTGCTCCCTCACTCCGTACTTCCTCACACCTCAATCCTGTGACCCACGCTCCTGCAGAGCCCCTGCTCACATGGTGCCACAGCACCGGGGCTCCGCCCTGGCGTCCCCACTGCACGAGGACTGGCAGGCTCGAGGCCACCCCTGCAGGAACCGTCCCCAGCAGCCCACTGGCCCAGGAGAGCCCCCTCTTTCCTTCGACTTACCGATGGAGTACATCTCCAGTTGCTGCCGCAGGCGGATCTTCTTCATGCTGTCGTAGAAGTTGGGCTCGGGCGGCGTCTCGGCGGCTGGGGGCAGTGTGAAGATGCGCATGATCCTCCTCTTGTTCCTGCGAAGGGGGCAAGGCGGTGAGCGGCCCGGCCCGGCCCGGCCCCGCCGGCACGGCTACACGTGGGGCCGGCGCGGCCGCTTCCCGACGGGAGCCCTCGCCCCGCCCCCCGCGGTCTCTCCCCCCCCCCGCGGCCTCCCCTCACCGCCGCGCGTAGACGAGGAGGGCGAGGCTGGCCAGCACCACCAGCAGGTAGACGTTGGTGGCCTCGTTCCACGCCTCGTGCACCGAGTAGTCGATGGCGCCGCTGTCGCCCAGCGCCGCCGAGCCGCCGCCGCCTGCCCCCCCGGCCGCCGCCGCCATGGGGGAGAACGGCCGTTGGGGGACGGCCGTTAGGGGCGGCCCCGTGGCGGCGCGCGGGCGGCGGGAAGTGACGTCAGGCGAGCCATCGGGGCCGGCGTGAGGCGCCGCGCCTCGGCCTCCCTGCCGCCATCTCGGGGTGGCCCTGAGCAGGGGCAGTGAGGGGGCTGGCGTCGCTTCGCCCCCCCCCCCCCCTTTTATTTCCCTTCTAGCTACCAGTCCCTGGGGGATCGGACATAAGTAGGTGGCGGTTCCTCATCCTCTCGCCGAGGATGCAGGCACAGGGGCTATAACAGTCTTCTTGCTTTCGCAGTGCCAGCGTCTGAGGGAAAACGCGCAGGCGGGTGGAGGGCCGGCAGAGGTGTGAATTCAGCAGCTCTGAAAGCCTGGCAGGCGTGGAGTCAAAAGCACCTTCAGCCGCCTGTGCTGGTGCTCGCTCTGTGGCGGTGGAGTCGTGGGATGTAGCTCAGCGGCGCGTGGTGTGGAGAGAAAAAGAGGTTCAGATTGTCACGAGCTTTCACTTTTCACATAGGAACTAAATTTGACAGTTTAGGTTGTCAAAATAGAAACAGCACTTTCTGAAAAATCTTGCCTGTTTTTTGTGTGTGTGTGTCAAAACAGGAGTTGCTGGATATTCAGATGCTGGAGCAACATAGCTTACTCCTGTCTTCCATATGCTCCTGATGCCAAAAAGCACAATTCTAGGATTATGCTTTGGCAGAAAAGGTGGAGCAGAGCAAGTGTTTTGGTTTAGAAACTTGAAAAGTTGTCTGAACTGTTTAATGAGATGCACATTAAATAGGCAGAGGATGTTCTAACACACATACACACACACTTTTTTTTTTTTTTTTTGTACTGCCTGATGTGGCATATTTGACCTACATGATAGGTTAGGTGTGCTGTCCTTTATCCTCTCCTCCTGTTTCTTTCTATCCACCTCTGGCCCTGATGCTTCCTTTTACCATATCTTCCTTCAGATACTAGAACTATTACAATGTAGAAATTATGGATATGGTTCATCTCCCTTTGCTTTACACATATTTGGGGTGTGTGCTCATGCTGCGGTTATTTGTCTTCACCCTTATAAGACAATAAGGGGAAAACCCAAGTATTTTTAGGGCATGATTTATCTAACCTATGTCAAACCTGCAGAATGAGTCTTCCTGTGCCTGGGAAGTGCTCTGACCCCTTACTGAGTAGAGGGAGTCTGCACACCTCGCTTGGATGGCACTCACTTTGCAAATGTCCAACCAGCCTGGGAAAACTCCGTCCTTCAGGGAGCCATTTTCTCAGTGCAAAATGTGCTGAGTCCTTCTCTTTCCATGCTATGGAACAGATTCATTTTAAGAAGCCTTAGATCAGGGCATAAAAGGATATGAGTGAAAATGACAATAAAAAAAAAAAAAGCTAAGGCACTGTTATCATGAGAAAAGTTCCTTGCCCCACATGGTGTGGGAAAGAAAAGTAGAACAGCAATTAGACATAATTCTAGGTCATTAAATCGGGATGGCACCCATGCACAGAACTGTGGAAACCACTAAGAAGAAAAAAAAAAAGTCTATCACTTATGCAACGTGACACAAGACAGTTAATTAAGCATGGGTTTACAGGGATTTTAAATAGTTTCTCATGAAGTTGAGGCTTTTTGTTTGCTTTTTTAGGATGTTGAACTTTTCTGCTAACAGACCTAACAAGAAAACATTAAACATCTGTGGAAGAAAAGTGGAAAGAATAAACATAAGTAACTTAGGTGCTCTTTATATTTCACTACTACCTCTAGACCTCAGTTGAGATCAGGCTCCCTCGTACGGGGTGTAGAGAAGCTGTATTTAAGCTGTATCTAAAGGCACTTTTTGTATTAACCCTACAGCTCTGCTCTGGGCAACGTGGGAAGGGGCTGGAATGCCCCAGGACTGTGCACCCAGCTTCCCGTCCAGAGGAAACCAAGGCCCGCATCCACAAAGCATGACTTCAGGTCTCAGGGTTTTCTCTGCAGCCTCCAGCACGCAGGAACAGACTCTGCCTCACTCAGCAGGTGCCTGATTTGTTTGATTTAATTAAGTGCTTGATTTAAGGCTCAGATAATCCACTCACCCCAAACCTAGAAGATAGGCAGAGAGAGATTTTCTTCCTCCACATACCCCTCTGAAGTTAGCAAATGTTAAACAGTGGGTAGGACAGGGTTATGTTGAGGAGCACAACATTCAGTGCTGTGGTGAGTGTGAAAGCCTTGCAAACCTGAGAAAAAGGGGTGATCTCCCACTTGCTGGCCTGTAGCAATAGGAGTTCTGGGGGTGTAGGCCTTCTGCATGACTTCCTTGCAGAATCTGGTTCAAATACCAAAGTTGGTTGACTCTTAAGCCTCGGTTAGCTTGTCCTGGTACACTGTTGTTTCCTTTTATAGCTTGGGCTGTTGTTTCAGTCTTAGGCGCCTGAAACACCTTCAGAAATGGGAATGCAAGCTGCTGTTGAATTTGGTCAGAGCTAAGTCAGGCCTTGCAGTTGTCATTACGTGCACAAGAAATGGTGTGACCTGTCCGTGTAGATTATGTAGCATATTTATTTGTAGCTTGGATGAGGTGGGATGGGATAACCAATGCTTGCGTATGCTGTTAATGCATGAGGAGATCAGTTGTTTTCTATTTTCTTATACTAAAGCTGCTTGTAGGGAAAGGACTGTCATTTTGTGCTATGCCTGTGTAGCATCTGACCTCCAGGATCCTGGCCTGTGACCAAAGCATGTAGGCACCAAACAAGTAATATATAATAATAATAGTATATGGCATTGGCGTAAGCTATTCTGGCAAAACATAGCTAATGGAGACCCAAGCTTAGTGGCTAGATTTTCAACATTACACAGTAGCAAATAAGCCTGGGGAGTTTCAGCTATGGGTCAGACACAACTCCTCACAGGAACCAGCTCTTGAGGAGAAAAATACATAGCTGTGTGATTTAATTAAAACAAAAAATCCCAACTTTTTCCAAAAGTGGGAACTTTGTTCATTCCACAAAGAAATCTAGCGTGTACTTGATAAAAGCACCCACTTCAGTCCCATAGATTTGTCAAGAGAATTGCTGAAAAGGGTCTTCCAGCTCTACAAGGAAAGAACTTTCCAAAAGTCCTTAACATCCAGCACCTACTATAAATTTGACTGAAAGCTGCTGAATATTATCAGTTTTGAAAATCCAGTTACTCCATATCCAAAATGTGAATGCTGGAATCTAACAGTAAGCTTGTTCTTTTGAAAATTATGGCCAAAGAATCTGTGTGTGTCTCTCTATATAAATATATAATTTTTAATGGATTTTGAATTACCCAGAGCTAAACAGAATCAGAAATCGCTGACATAAATATCACTGTCATGTAAAAATATTCACCATTTACTCCTGATAAATACTGGATTATAGACTTCAGAATACAGACTGACAATTATTGGAAATCATGTGGTCATCTCAAGTATACAGTATTTCAATTAAAATAAAACCATAAAATCCTTTTTCTTTTTTAAAAGCACCATCTAGCATATAATTTATTTGGATGAACTCTACAAATATACGCATTATATCATGCCAGAAGAACTTGAGAACCACTTTTTTCTTGTTCCCAGGGTCTCTTGACTGTTGGTAAGTCATAATGATAGAATCGGTTTACAGTTGCAAATTCTGCCAAATATCTCACAAATTATATTTGGCAAACAGCACTGCTTCTGTTTCACAGAAGATAATGATCTGATGCTTTGTTTGTGTGGCACCAAAGGAAAATATTGTTTTAGAGCTTGTGATAGAATTTCAAAAAGTTTGTGTGGTATTCTAAACTTCTGATACACTTAATAGTTACCACTCTATTAAATACAGAGTAATATGGACTTCAAAAGTGTCCTTCAAAAAAGAAAAAAAAAACCCTGTTCAGTTAAATGGGTTGTGTCCATTTTATTTCCTCAACGTTTACCCAGACCTCCATAGCAGCTGCTGCGGATATGCATGCAATACTTTTTACATCTGATGGTGTCGAACATACAGATGAGTTGCCGTAAAGGCTGCTCACCTGTACAGGATTTAGTGTTATAGACCTGCTTTTAGGATGTAGTTTGAAACCCACGGCACACGGAGAGAAAGACACTACATCAGACTTGAGCCACCTAGAAGCCTGAAGCCAGCAGACAGTTTGGAAAGGAGAACAGCATAACCTTGACAGTGCTATTCTTTGGATGACTCTGAGGAGAAAAAGAAAGGAGCGGTGGGTTTGAACTGAATCTGGGACTCTGCTCTGAGACAGGCTGTTTCCATTCTGTATCCTGTGGTACAAACCTAGCTGGTAAGGGCTAAGCTTTATTGGGAAATCCACTGGGAATTTGTTTTGACAACAGCATCGGACCAAGGGTAGAGCATACCATACCAGTAGTGGGTCCAGATGCCCTGACACAGTTGGCACCCACAGCCAGATTGTCAGCAGGCTCAGCTGGCATGTCCCTGTCTTCACTGCTGGCACAGCAGTGTCCCGGGGAGTTCAGTCTGGGAACTAGGTGCTGTTTCTTGAGTCTGGGAGATGGTCTCTGCTTGGGTTCTTTGCCTAGCTGGTCAGATGTGATGGGCAGGATGTGCTGTGGGACTGCTGCAGGGATGGCAGAGGAGGCATTGCCCAAAAGGGAAGGGCAAGGTGGTGCAGATCACTGACCTCAGCAAAAGGGTTGTCCTGTCTCTGGGCAAGGGGCCAGACCCAAGGCCTTCATCTTGGTGATGGCAGCAAACAAAAGCCCTGTACCCACTGGGACCGTATCTGCCTTGACACTGACCACCTAGGGTGGTTTGGGGAACCTCCTCTGAAGTTTTCTGTATGAGATGAGCACCAGTAGCAGTCCTCCTTGTGTGGCCTGCATCTTTGTGCAGCTTCTTTGGCTGGACTTTTGGGATGGAGGAACAAGGATACAATAGGAAACCTGGCAATAATCATCCCAGGAAAAGCATCTTTTGTGGGAAAGGACAGGGAGTGTGGGCCCCTTGGTTTGAGCTTGAGATGAGAACCGGCAGCTGTTGTTGAGGTTAGGCAGATCTGTGGCAGTGGCCTTGGCAGGGGAGGTCATGTCCACTGCCCAGAGGCAGTCTGGGGAGTGGATGAGGAGAGAAGGGCTTGCAGGCTTCCAGCTGTGAACAGGCCTCTTCCTGCTCTTCATCCTTTCATGTTTTTCACCAGACATAGAAGAGCTGCTTGTACAGAGGCAGCAAAGCCCCCAGATGTTTATCCAAGGCTGTCATTGGTGGTGAAAACTGGAATGGCCAGCAGAGAGAACTGGAAAGAGATGAGGCAACTGCATGTAGGGCTGGTCTGCCTCTTTTTCCTTCTCTGTGAGGCCTTGCCCCTTCCCTTTAAGGGAAAAGAAGCTGGAAATGTGGAGGGGACAGGATTCATGCAATCTTGAGATTGTGGAAGGGGTTAGTGGGGAAGAAGGATGGAGGGGATGCAAACTCCTCTGATTTTATTGAAAGACTGGAAGGAGGTGACACTCAAACTTGGTTGAGGTTGCACCAGGTTGAGATTAAAAGGGATGGTAAAGTACATAAATGCCATGAGCAAGTTAAAGGGGAGGCAGGCCCTTCAACTGGCATGTGTGCCTCTTCTGACAGCCCTTATATCTATCTGTCTTGTTACTACAGACTCGCTAATGCAAACGCAATGGGATCTTTTAGGGGTTTGTGGAAGTTTGCTAGCAAAATACTGGCTCCAAGGCCAGATCCTGGCTATGTTTGGGCACGAGAGACTGCAACTGCTAATAACTAATGCTAAGCTGACCTTCGTGCTGCCATCTAGTGTTTCCTCATAGACAGAAACAACATCCCAAAAAAGAAGCTTTGAAGCTCCATAATGCAGTATTCAGAACAAATGAACAAATGTAATTTATTCCTGCTGAAATACAACACTGGACAACACACAAGCTGAAGGAGAGGGAATGGGGAAGAGATATGTGGAGGACCCAGTGCTCAGGGTGAATATTTAGGGAGACACCTTTTCTTAAAAAAAATTGTAACTATTTCATCCAGGAACAGAGAGAGACATCTCCATGGCAAAATAACTGCAGAACCAGAATTTGTCCTCATTTGTTTTTCACTCTGTGAAATTAATATGGCTGTTTGCAAGGTGCAACAGTACACAACAGAGCAAGAATCCAAACAGAAGCTTGTCTTAACTGAGAGAGACCAGCATAAGAAGCTTGGCAGGTTCTTCTTGTCTGTCCTTGCTACTCTCATAAAAACCACATGGTATGTTTACTTCACAGCCAGCAGATGCTGATTTTTCTTTCAAGTATGCGTGATGGCTAACAAGACGTAACAAGTTATTGCTGGGGGCACATGCAAAAGATTTGACTCTTGGCCCTTCAAAGCTTGGTCCCTGGCTTTGAGGAGCTGTAACAGGATACTTTTCCAACTGTTGCACATCCTGGATTCATGCTGGAACTGTGGAACTCTAACCCTAATAATAACAACTCAGGAGTTCATGGGCTGGATGATACAATTACAACAGAGAGAGCATTCTTTTTCCCCAGGCTTCTTTAAGGTGTTTTGAGTCAAAGTCCAAAACAAACACGAAGCATCCAAAATCATTGTTCTCTTTTGGACACCCTGACCTCTGAGCTTTGCTTCCTGACAACCTGAGCAGCAAAGCTGCCAGGAAAGACTGCACAAGTGAAAAATGGCAAAAATCAGCTAATTTAAGAAAACAGACTGCCCAGAGGGAAAGGAAAGCCATAATGAGCAGCCTTTAAAGGGCTCCTGCTGGCATTGTGTGAAATCAGGTATGAATTTAGTAATTTGAAGGAAAGTTTTCCCATTTACAATAAAATTTTGGTAGCAATAGAACATGTGCATTTGAACATTATGTATAGAAACTGACTGCATGTTCTCAGTGCAGTCATAACACGGCTTGTTTAGGTGAAGAGGAATATCAGCACAGCAAAGAAGAGAACAAAACGACCATGTACTTCTCTGCTTACAAATCACCTCTCAAGTCAAAACATGAAAGTTGTCTCAGGCCCTTAGGTCCTTCAAAGACCTAGTCCACAGAACAGAAAGTCCTCAGGTGCATAATGGTAGAGTCCATGTGTCTCGTTCATACTATTCCTGTTTTTTCACAGAGAGAACGAGTACATCCCAATCCCACCAAACAGAGCCTACTGCTGGATTAAGGCATCATTAATCTTCCTCTCCGGCTGTTGGTACAAGACTGTAACGTCCATGTAGGTACCAAAAGCTTTCTCCTAAATACATTGAACAAAAAAGCAGCCTTTCTTTATGCTTAGCAGGCTTTGAATTCAGACCCAATAGAGTTGTATGCTCTGAATATAGGGCTTTTATTTTCCAAAGCTCTTGTTTAACGCTCATTGCTGTGGAAGGAAGTCACATTCTCTTTGAGTTCCTTGTTCTTCCCCCTTCCATCAAGTCATGATGACACTCAGCAAGAATAAGTGAATTAGAAAAAGATACCCTTCAGCTCTCTTCTAAAGTGCTCAGGATATCTGTGGATTAAAAAAGAGCAAGAGAATCCTGTTTTACAGCTTCATCTCCAAAGAGCCTGTCTGACAACACTACAGGGCAAAGGCTTGAAAACCAAGAGCATGTGTCTGTAAGCAGGCTCTTCAGGATCTGCATCATCTGCTTGCTTCCAAAGTGGCCACATGCTTGCTGCTGTGGGATACGGGGCCCACAGAGCAATGGCCATACAGCTCCAAAAACAACCTACTTGCCATCCAGCAGGGAGAGATTGCCGTTGGGGCTCTGGCATTGGGGTTCACCCATTGCTTCTACTCCATGGGGAAGTGGGTGAGGACTTTGTAGATAAGACACAGACCAAAGCCACAGGAATGAGCGCAAAGCTTGTGGGGGACATGCCATGGTCTCTGCTCTCCAGTCCTCTGCCAACCAGTTTAAGTGGGCCAATATTTTTTTTAACTCTTTTTCTGCATATTTTTTTAAGCAAGTTTTTGTGTTAATGTTGCCAAAGAAAATGTATTATTTCTTGAGGAACAAATTTCCCCCTGCACCCACACAGCTTCATTTCTCTCCCTCCTCCTCTTCCAATGATAGATTAAACATGCCAATGGGAAGCTTGCACAGCTCCAGCATTGGGTGGATTTATTTTTTTTTTAGACCCAAAGGTACAAGTTTGGTTGTTGTTATCTTCTCAGTTTTGGGGACAGAGATTTTGCCCTTCAGGCAAGCTAAATAAATAGGAAGGACATCAACTTCAGTATGTTGTTTGTCTCATGATTCACTATAACATTTCCCTAGTACCAGGCATGGCCGCCTCCCGAATAAGCAGAGTTAAAACTTTCCTGTAGGTGTCTAAGACCTCTTGGGCAGAAGGCCTTTCAGCCGGATCCTTCTTCTTACATGCTGCATGGATGTCAAACAAATGCAGTCGCACAATGTCACTTCCTTCAACATGGCCTAAGAAAAAATTGGACACATCCGGGATTTTCCAGATGTCTGTTTTCTCGTCATAGGGGGGCATGAGGTCATCCTCGAACGGCACCTCTTCTCCATAGGGCCATCGCTGCTCGGGAGCTACAAACTCGCCCCGGAGCTCCCGATGACCACACTTCACCAGCCTGCCGGCACTCCTGTTCACAAGAGGCAAAGCGTCCAAATCATTCACCAGGACGTGAAAGTCACTTGTTAGGAGATACTGAGAGAGGACCTTGTCCAGGTCATTTGAGTCGCACATCACTAAGGTGCCCAGAGGGCTGCTGTGCAGGTACCGAATGATGCTCACATAGTCTATAGCAAGCATCAGCCTGCGATGCCAGGTGTTCATGCCCTTGTACTTGGGGATGTGGAGAGTTTCATTCAGGCCCCTCAGGGAGCCTAGAGGATGGTACTCGGTGAGGATTGTGAATTGCTGCTCACAGTAGCCAAGCAGCCGGACAACATGCTTGCTTTGAAGTGCTTTCAGCATCTTCAGTCCGTGGAGAAAGTCCTCCTTCAGTTCTGAGTTGGTGAGCTGTGAAAGGACCACTTTGTTTTCCTTCCACTCGGAAAGGAAGACCTGAGGACACACAAGAGACACGTAAGACACGTGGAAAGCCTTCTTCCACTGACTGCTACCAGCTGCCGCTGACCTCCGAGCTGCTTAGACACAACCGCAAATTACAGTCACCAGGCACAGTCAAGCCTTTAAGTAGGGCCATGTACCTCTCACAGCAAGCCCTTATCGACATCATCATTACATCATTATTTCCTAAGTTTTCTTTGGAATGGGCAATGGAGATGAATTAAATTATTTCATACCACCCAACTAGCCAGTCTTACTCTGCCACGATTGTACCACGCTCCACAAGCGCTCCACCGATCTCTGTGACTTTTCTTGTGTAGCTGGATGTCGTTCGGTGTCAGGGAGGTGGCCCAGGGCTCCGGTCACGCTCTCCTACCTGTTCTGTGCACCTTATCAGTAGCCATATGCCCCTGGATGTCTACAGTAATTAGCTGCTGCGAGGATAATTATAACAGCAGTATGGGCATTAATTAGCCAGCAAACAGTGAAAGCTCTTTATCCACAGGGGAGAAGAAAGTAAAACCAAACCTACCTTTTTCACCGCACCTTCACCAACACACTTGAGTTTCCTGACTTCCTTATTTATGGCTTCGCAGGAGAGCCACGGGGAACAATTCTTCACCGCTCCCAGTTTGAAGTACCCAAAAGAGCAGAGGCCGGGGTCTGTTTCGGCACGTCCCGAAGAGATGTAAAACTGGTTGAGGTACAGGTAGAGAAGGGCATTAAGAAGCAGGACGGCCGCAAGGAGTAACGCCAACGAGAGGGATGACGCCTCCCTGGGAGGAAACTCCCTCCTAACGAAGTGCGGTTTCTTTTCCATGGCCATGCCTTCTGCATTCTCCGTGAAAGATGGAGGCTAAGCAGGACCCTCTTCCCAGCCCAGGGATTTTTCACTGCAGGCTACATAGCTGCCTCGCAGACACCGCGGTCCTGAGCCTGCAGCCTACGAGAAAGGCCACGCGTGGCAGCGGTACCTGTTAAAAGCGGTTTCGAGCTCGACGCTCGCCTCGCTGTTCATCCTGCTTTTCTAAACAGGAGGCGCCGGGCTGCCCCGGGCCTCCGGGCAGGGCCGCTTGACCCCGGAAAACGCAGCAGCCGCGGGAGCGGGGGGAAGGACCGACGGCCCTTCCCGGCCCCGCCGCGGCCGCGCAGGGCGGTGGCGGCGGCGGCGGCGGCGGCCCCGCCCCGGGGCGGAGCGCAGCGACATGGCGGCGGCGGCGGGGCTGGTGGCGGCGGCGGCGGCGGCGCTGGGCGCCCTGCTGATGGCGCCCGGCCTCACGCAGCCACACGGGGAAGGCCCGCCGGAGGGGAGCGGGCCGGGGCCCCGCTGGGGGGCGGTGGCGGAGCGGCGCCCCCCGGGGCGGATGGACCAGGCCCTGCTGCTCGTCCGCAACGAGCTGCCCGCGCAGGGCCTCCGCCTCGCCGCCCTCTCCAGCGCCTGCCACCAGGTGAGCGGAGCGAGCCGCGGAGGGGTGGTGCCGTGTGTGTGTCACGCACCGGCCTCCGCTTTTGACAGCCCTGCCTCGGCCCTTGGCGGGGCTGCTTGGCTTTTCTGGCGTCTCCCCGTGGCTTTGTTAGGTGCATTTCCTCTGTTTTACCTTCGAGCGGCACGTCGGGAAGGCCCGCAGCCGGAGCTGCTCCAGCCCCTGGGCATCTTCCCTTGTCTTCTCCTTTGCTGCTATGCAAAGCAGGACCCCCTTTCACTCTCCTTTGGCATTAATGAGCTCCCTTCACCTTCTTCTTCCACAGTGCTTGTATCAGTTCCTGGCGATCATCCCACCCAGCAACAGGAGCCTGAGAAAACTGGGCACGGCAGCGGTAATGGTTGATACCCAGCGTCCACTCACCCTTTTGCTCAACAGCTCTGTGGGTGACAGAGAGCTCTGCAAGTACGTGGCCCAGCCCCAGATGACACCTGCATAGCTCTATCCTATATTTGGGTTTTTTTTTCTTGAAGTCATGCACCTATTTATTGCCTGCTCATCACCTTCTTTTTCCTGACTGTTTAGACCTAGAGTTCAGTCTTCCCTCCAGCTGCTGTAACTGTGGTGTACATTGTAATTGTGCTGAAAGGATCTAGGTGCAAGCAGGAGCTGAAATGGTATGCGTTGAGCCAGCATGTGCAAGCGCTTGGTTTCTCTTGCAAAGAGGCTGTAGCTCAAGGCGACAGGTGATGTAGTAGGCAGTGCATGTGTGGTAAAGCATCTGTGTTGGGCTAGGGGACGGTAATGCTGGGCAAAGGCTCCTTGCTAGATCACGCTGTTAGGCCAAGTTTTCAGCTTGCCTTTCCTACAAGCATTGAGGCTTACACCCCCCAAATGCTGCTGTGGTACCTGCACGTAGCAGTGATGGCTCAGCAAGTTTCATTTCCTTTATCCTTTGCAGGATTCAGTATCATTTTGGAGAGTTTGGCAATTACTCCCTTGTGGTAAAGACCCTAAGTACAAGCACCAAAACTGTTTCTTGTGACCTAGTCATCAATGAAGGCCCTATCAACAGCTACCTCCGTATGTAACGCTCTGTTTTCCCCTTTCATTCTACAACTTGCATGTCTCCCAGCAGAACCAACTTCCTAAAAAGCCTGTGCAGACGCTCATGCTGTGCTGAAGATGTGTCATGTGCCTGCTCCTCTGTCAGCATCTTACCTCCTTATGTTTTATACACCCATCTTGAGGCCCTGACCAGGATCAGGCCTGTTCACATGATATACTGTATGACCACAACCTTTTTGCAGCAGGGATTAGCCCAGAAAAATCAGTGGGTATGTGTCCAGAGGGAGATATTTTCAGAGTTAGTTCCTGTTTCCCTGTATGTTTATGTATGTACACAGAATCCTCCCTCTTCTTCCCTCTGTCTTGCTTCTCTCACAAAATAGGAAATGATTCATACCGTGTTTGGATTTTTGTTTGTTGTTGCACTTTTAATTTCAAACCACACGTCTTGCTTTTTTGTTCATCTCTTTTCTGAGGCTGTTTCAAACTCTTGTCTACGTCTCTTCCATTCTTTGCCTTTATATTAGGTTATTCTTCAGTCCTTCCAGTTTTCCAGCTGTAATGAAAAACTGTCCATGCTTGCAAACTTGGTGTATTACCCTCTCCCCTGTCTTCTTCATGTTGAGGCTGTTTCTAAATCTCTGGTTTCTTCTTTAGAATGTATAGCACATAGACTCTTTTCTCACCATTGCCTTGTGATGCAGTGCAGTTTTATTTTGCCTTTTTTATGCTGAGATGTGCAGTCACTGAGCTGCACTTTGAAACTAGCCTGCTTTTGTTTTGGGTTATTTTAGGGTTTTGTTGTGTGGGTTGTTTTTTTTTTTTGTGGGACTTGGGCTGCGGATATGTATTGCATGGAGAAGGTGGTGTGATGATTGGTGGGTTGGGCTTTTTGTCATGTTTGTGTCACACTTGGCCAAGCCCAGGCTGCTGAATTGTTTTTTTAGATCATTTATAGAGTTGTGTTCTCTCTTTCATGTAGCTATTCTCTTTGCTTTCCTGGTTTACATGGGGATCCTTGCTATCCTGATTGTCGGGCGCCTTTTTATGAAGTAAGTGAACAGTATTGTAATACCTCCTCGCATGTGAAGTGGGGCTGACAGTTTAAAAACACGCATCATAGTGTGGTGGTGCTTCAGAGTCCTGCTGTAGCCCTGCTTGCAGGTCACGTCCTGTTATGTGTAGAAGTTATGCTGTGGTATCTGTCCATATGATAATAAATACAGAGTGATACAATTTCCCTTGAGGGGTATCTTGCAGCCTTGTTAGCTTGTGTTGTAGAGCGGTTACTGCAGAGCAGCTGATGTCCAATGTAAGCTCGCACACACCCTGCCTCACCCTCCAGTGACTTGTTCCTGGGTCTAGCCTTGAATCGGCAATACGAGTCAGTGGGACCTAAGTGTCTGTAGCATATGCAGCCTTCCATCCCTTGTACTGAATGATGTGAGTCATCCCTGCCTGTAAACAACCCAAGAATAAAGCCCCAAACCTGAGCTTGTGGCAGTGTAATTACATAGCTGGACTTAACTGAGGTCCCAGGTACTGGCTGAATCTCAGTATTACGTATGTGAGCTGGGAAAACAGAAATAGGGACTGTCCCAGCTTTTGATTTATGCTGCTAAATAGTTGATATTCAGATGAAATGGCTATAAAGTACTTATTGTTTTGTTTTGTGTTTTAAACTGTTACTCATTTTCAGAATTGATCCAGTCAGAAATTGGGTTTACAAGAAACTGAACCCCAGAGAAACTGATCGTCTGATTAATTCTGTGAGTGACCACAGTATCTTTAATTTGCATTCTGTAGTGTTTTCATCTCTGAGGAACACACACTATCTGGACATCTGGGGACTTGTTTATTACTCATCATCTTCCCCTTGTGCATATTCCCCTTGGCAAATCTTGTATTGATGTCAGACAGGCAATATTATGTCAATGGAGAGTGCTAGACTGGGTTTCCATGCAAGTTTAGTGGATTCCCAGTAGAGCTCTTGCAAGTCTTGAACATAGAGCTTTGTGCCCTCTTTAGTTCCCTTGAAGCAAACGTGTCAGTGAAAATACTGTCCCCTTCTGACATAGACAATGTAAGGGAAGGGAAGAAATGCCAGCTTTCATGTCTGCTTCCAGCACAGCAGGAATTTTAGCAGGATC
This sequence comes from Mycteria americana, assembly GCF_035582795.1. NCBI lineage: Eukaryota > Metazoa > Chordata > Aves > Ciconiiformes > Ciconiidae > Mycteria > Mycteria americana. Next base: position 61,362,705 of record NC_134368.1, read on the forward strand.
TACATTTAAGTTGAGACTTCTCTGGCAGCCCTAAAGCTGGCATTTCTGTGTGAGCCGTGTTTTGTACTAGAATACAGATAGGTCATCACAGTCTGGGCTTCACATCTAGGAGGTCCAAACCTGTCTAGAATCAAAAGATTTGGGAGCAGAGCTCTGCAGCAATTCTTGTAGTTGTTCATCTCCACAGCTGTGTTACAGTGATGCCTGCTTCTTTATGCTGTCACTGGGGCTGATCAGGGTGATTTAGGGAACTCGACTGGAAAGAAGCCACTCCTGCATTTAAAAGGATTCATTTTCTTCTGGTTTAGCTCTCTAAACAGTCTCTCTGTGGTATCAGACAAGTGCTGATGGGATGAGATGGATCCTGTTTCAGAGTCAGCAACTGGATCTGCTCAGCTCTGTTGTAAAGCAGCACCCACAGTGACAGCAAGTCTGTGGCTGATTTGGACTGTACCCAACTCTCATGAGTCTCAAACACAGGCTCTTTTCACTGCATTGTTGTTTCCACCCTGGTCAAAGGTGGAGTGTGGAGCATCTGCAAATATTATTGCAATATGGTGAAACCATGAAGGGGTTAGAAGTAGCAAGTGGAGAAACAAAAGGAAGAGGAAGATGGGGAGAACAAAGACAAACACAGCATGTGAAAGTTGCAGTTTGCTGACCTCTGTTCCCTAGGCAGCTGATGCAGCTGCTGACTTGCCCTTCGTGTGTCTGGTTTGTTCCCGAAGGAGCTCGGGTCCCCGAACGCAACAGACTCCGTTAGCAGTGATCCCACCCCGCGTTTGTGGAGCACAGCCTCTCGGCAGCGACTGCGTTCCCTGGACACATTCCGAGGGTGAGCATAAGACCTTGCTGAAAAGCAACTCTTCCAAGGGGAATAAGATTTTTCCAATGGCGGTTTGACAGTGTATGGAAATATATAGCAGATGGACGGTTCAAGGGGGTCTGTTTTACTTGGAAGATAATCAAGATTTTAATTCTTGGATTTTCTGAAACACTTTGCAGTTGATCTAGTTTGAGGAAACATTAAAGTTGTGGCAGAGGGTGGAAAAGAACAATATATGTTCAGTGCAAAAACGCTATGTGAAGGAGCTTACTTTGGTTCACCGCCACCCATGATCTTTGAGATGCTGCTTCCTGGTTGGCAAAGCTGGAAACTTTGCATAATCTTGCTTTAAAAATAAAATAAACCAGATCTCACAGTTAGTTTATCTCACAATGTTTAATGGGGTAAACATTAAGTGTGTGTTCACATATATGTATTTCATCGATGTGATACTTTGTTGTTGTCTTTTTAGGCTCTCTCTTATAATTATGGTGTTTGTTAACTATGGAGGAGGAAAATACTGGTTCTTCAAACATGAGAGTTGGAATGGTAAAGTACAGTTGAGACAGTTCATCTGGGTTTTAACTGCAGCAGTATCTAGATATGGTTAGCATTGCAGCTGCTGCAGCAAGCTGTTGCTCAGCTGAAGGCTGGGATGCTGTGCCAGTTTGCCTCAGCAGGGTATCTATCTGGCCTGTTAGGTTAATAGGCAAAGCAGTGTATAGTCCTGCTCATCACACAGTGACGGGATGGTTTCAGATCACAATCTGTATGTAACCTTTTCATTTTTGACACAGGTTCATATCTTTAACTTTTCTGTATTGTTTAATGACCACAGTCAAGCTGATGGTGCTCAATGCTGTACAAACATAACGCCTTGATTGGCAAGCTGATGGGGAAGGGGTCGGGCATCATGCTGCCCTAGTGGAGAATAGGAGGGATCCCATCCCTGAAATCTTTCCCAAGACACATGAGTTCTGACCCTATTTTTGAAGAATGGTAAAAGCAGTGAAGCAAGATGATTAGCTCTTCGTAAGTTTCATTTATAACGTGTTTTGGATTTGGGGGCATCAAATAATTGCAAGCAGCCTGCAATTCCTCTGGAAACTCGGCAATAATGTTGTTAAAATTTAGGGAGGGTTCAAGGTAAATAATGTGTTCCTTTGTATTTCTCTGTAGGATTAACAGTAGCAGATCTGGTGTTTCCATGGTAAGTCTTCCTGAAGAATAGTTCTTGTGTCAAGTGATTCTTTATGTTAAGGGTTGCAAGGAGAACATTGTGTGCACCTTGCCTCCATGTCGAAATGTATTTGGAGGGGTGAATTTGTGTTAGACAGCTGATAGGAATCTGCCCGTTCAGATAACAGCATCATCCTTATGAACCAGTAGAAGAGCTAAGTGCTTTTGGCTGCCCCACATCTTCTTTCCTCCCCCCCCCACAATATCAGTGGGAGGCCCAGGGTTACCCTGCCAGTGGAAGTGCAGTATCCCTGAGGAGCTCATTGCCACGCTACTGTGCTGAAGGCGGTCAGTCTGGCAAGATTCAAAGCTGGACTGATGTGTATCCAGAGAAAAAATAGCCAAGGGAATTTTGGATTAAGCTAATCCCTCTATAACCAGAGAATGGTCTTATGGAGAAGCAATTATCCCATCTGCCCCTAGCATGCTTCTCTAAAATACACACCAGTTGTGGTTACTCTTGGAGATGGGAGCTGGACTTGGACTGTGAACCTAATCTAGAGGGGAGGAGCAGGTCAGTTCTGACTTTGAATCATAGATTTTCAGCTTGTGTTTTACTACTCTGAAGATGCTAATTTAATTTTGGGTAAGGTAATTTTTTGGTGGCATATGTATTGCTGCAAAAAGACCAAAATGCAATTACTTCCCTGAACTTTATTGCCTCAACTGAGCACTGAAAGAGGTGGAAAGGTCCCACAGTGCAAGCTCAGTTGTCTTGGAATTCCTAGCAATCAGAGGAAATAAAGTTGTCCAGTTTCACTCAATGCATGCATTTCTGTTGGGCCAATGCAGGCTACTTTGTTAGCTTTAGTGTTTGCTGTCATGCACATGTGTGATGAGACATCTGTCAGCTCCATTTCCCATCTGCTCTGTTCTCCAGGTTTGTGTTCATCATGGGGACATCGATATCGCTGTCATTGAGTTCCATGCTGAGGTGGGGAAGTTCCAAGTGGAAGGTGCTCAGGAAAATCCTCTGGAGGAGTTTTCTGCTAATCCTGCTGGGAATCATAGTTGTGAATCCCAATTACTGCCTTGGACCATGTGAGTGGAACATGCTCTTTTCCTTGTATTTCTGCAACTGTTGTTCCTGCCTCCTTGGCTGGGCTGTTGAGAAAATAGTGTCAGCCTTGCTGTACTGGCCAGTTGCATGGGGGCAGTTTGGTATACTGTAGAGTGCTGTTCAGTTCCTCACTGACGCAATTCACTCTGTTTGACCCCTGTGCTGACCACTGTTTATCATCTTAGGGGTGACTTTCCCAGGGTTATGACTTACAGAAAGTGAGGTGGCAGAGCGAAGGTGTCCCTTGTACCTGCAGGCGTAGTGGGTCTCAACTCTCCGAGCAGAAGGGTAGCTTTCGTATTTACAGAAGAGCCCGTATCTGCTCATCTTCCACATTGCTTGCATGTTTTTCAGTGTCCTGGGATAATCTGCGTATTCCTGGGGTGCTCCAGAGGCTGGGATTCACGTACCTGGTGGTTGCTGCTCTCGAACTTCTGTTTACGAGAGCTGGGGCTGAGAGTGGGACCTTGGTGAGTTATGTGGGGAGATGACAAGCGATACTGAAGTAGGGTTTGGGAGCTTTTGCTCTTGTTTTGGGCACAAAGAGCACATGAGAAACGATGAGAAAACATGTAGCATCTTACCTGATGTGTAGTGCAGTGTGACCTGGCAAAAATTTCAGGGAACATGCACTCTGTAGTCTCCCAGTCTGTATTTTATCACATCTAGCTTTGCTGTATTTGAGGATTTCATCAATCCATTCAGTTGGTGCTTAGAAGCAGGCATTCCCAAGCATTTTTGATGACTTTCCACTGCCGAGGGACCCCAGGGACAGGCATCTCTATGCTGCGTCCTGTGGCCTGTGTTTTGTCCGGTTAATTTTGGCAGTGTTTTTTCACAGCAGGGGAAAGTAATCCTGCTTTTTGGCCTTTCTGAAGTCTGTTTTCCCAAAAGGCTTTTGTTCTACTCATGAATCAAAATTCCTTTTGATATTTTCCAAGCTAAAAAACATTGAGGGCTTTTGTTTTGGTTTTTCTCCCCTTCCCCCAAGTAACTAAGCGTCTGGAAATCATTTGTGAAGATGAAAGGTCTATTGGTAGAACCCAGTTTTGTAACGACAACAGCTCCCTCTTGTATATGGGGGACTGCCTGCCAGGAAGTACAGGATGTCTCCGAAGGCATGGTTTTTACTTCCCAGCTAATACTCCCCTCCCTCCATCTGATGCAGGAGATGCCATGTCCTGCTCTGCAGGATATTCTCCCCTACTGGCCACAGTGGATTTTCATTCTGATGTTAGAAGTGATTTGGCTCTGCCTGACCTTTTTGTTACCAGTGCCAGGTTGTCCCAGGTAAGACTCTGCACTCAGACTACTTTCTATGGGGCATCAGATTGTTTTTCTTCTACTGAGTAGAAAACAAATTTTATTAGCCATAGGGAAAGAATGAAGAGGAGAGCTTTTAGGCCAACAGGGTTAAGGGAGGCATTCATGTGAAAAAACTTTCTTTACTTTGATACTAAAGTACCTCGCGTTATAAAGGTGACATCATTGTTCCTTTCTATCTAAAGAAGGTTAAAATCTCCGAGGTCTGTGTACCGCGATATATGATCATCGCAATGTCATCCCTGTCTCTATCTTTGCCCCTTTAAAGGGTCAGCACCTGCAGAGCAGGTGGAGCAGCTGGCTGGGTAGCCAGGGCTGAACTGAAGCATTACTTTACGCTCCTGATACTGCCTGTCCCCTCATGACCCAGGCTGCTCATGGCATTGTGATGATCAAAACAGGGTGGCCACCAGCCAGCTGTCATGTAGGACCTGTGTTTCGCTGTGTGCCTCTGGCCAGGGAAAACATCGAGCATTTAGCGTGCTGGGCCAGTGGACCAGCTGCTATTCAGGTGGAGTATACCAACACTTTCTGCCATAACCTGTTTGCTTCTGTCCTAGGGGCTATCTTGGTCCTGGGGGCATTGGAGACTTTGGAAAGTATCCCAACTGCACTGGAGGAGCGGCTGGTTACATTGATCGTTTGCTTCTTGGAGAAAAGCACATATATCAGCATCCCTCTTCAAGTGTAAGTAGCTTTTGGTTTGCAGTATGAAGCCACAAGCAAGCACTGAACATAGCTGTCAGGAGGGCCTTGGGAATGATATATGCAGGGGATGGAAGAGAAAGGAGATTGGTTGCTCATGTGCCCTATAACAACTGTTTTTTCTCTAAGGTGATTTACCAAACAACGATGCCATATGATCCTGAAGGGATCCTGGGGACCATAAATACCATTTTTATGGCATTTCTGGGACTGCAGGTACCTCTTTTCTTTCTGGCTGTGTGCTATAATGGGAAGATTTGAAAGAATCTTGGAAGTGGGGAGGCAACTTGGTTTCTTTATTTAAGGCTGAGACTGATTCTAATAAAGCCTTTTCCAGAGCAATGCTTTCAGGCTGACTTAGCCTGAGGTGAGTGTCAGAGAAGTGGAATCTTACCTGGCAGTACCTTGCATTAGATAAACCAAGACTTTTTCTCACTTTTTGTAAGGGATGGACACAAGAAGTTTGCAAAATATCCATCTGGAAACTTCCTTTGCTTGTTTTAAGTTTGGGCTTATGCTGCGAGTAGGCTGGCTCTGCATGTTGGAAAATAGGGCCAAGAGACGTATAGACTTCACAGCTTCATTTTTAACATACAGTTTTAAAGGTTGCAGCTGTACATGTTCCCTGTTGCTAATTTTCCGCTTGACCCGCAGTGTTGGCCATCTTGCATAGGTGCTGTGGGTGTGCTCACCTTCCCAGACACAAGGGAGGCAGGGGTTCACATTAGTGTTACCAACATCAAAAGCTCACAGCTTACCACCATGTTTAAAATAGGATATCATTATGCTTTTTGATGCAGTTCTAGATAGTCATTGCTGGCTTGTCTGTCTGTGCAGCAGCTGTTAACCAAACTGAAACTCCTGAAACTCTTGTGCTGGGAAAGGAATGTTACCACATGTAGCACTGGGTAAAAATTGAGTGGGAATCTCTTGCGGAGCAGAGCTTGGAACCGAAGCGTGACAGTGAGGAATGAGTCATCAGGACGCATTTCTTAGTGGTGCGTGAAAAGGAGCGTGTGCTCCGAGCAGGCCAGGGTGCGATGTGGCAGTGTGGAGAAGCTGTTGGGGCTGGCTGGGGAGTCGACGTGGCGTTGTTCCTTTGTGCAATCCTTGCTGAGGGAGATGGCGCTCGAGTTGCATTGTGTTAACCTAACAAAGTTGCTTGTCCCCTTCCTCAGTGTTAATGTAGTAGGGAAGGGAGAAAAGGTGCACCTCTATTTCTGAGTGGGTTGCGTTTACGTATTTTCCCCATCTGTGTCCATTGTTTGCAAAGAGTTCCCATTCTGAACCTTTCAGCCACTTAGTTGACATAAATCCTATTCATGTTCTCTGTCGTAGCACAGGTAGCCGGTGGCAAATATATCAGGCTCTTGAAATGTAGTTACATTTATGGGCATTAATTCATTTTTTGTATTCTTTTTATACTAGGCAGGAAAAATTATCTTGTTCTACAAAGACCAGCACAAACATATCATGAGTCGGTTCTTCATATGGAGCATAGTAATGGTAAGTCAGATAGTTATGTAGCTCTTTAATAGATATGTATTTTTATGCAATGCAAACTTAGTATTTCTGAAACATGTTGCAATGGTTATATAAAGTTTAGCAACTTTCTATTTCAGGGAATTATTTCTGCTATCCTGACAAAATGTTCTAAAGAAGAAGGGTTTATTCCCATAAACAAGAACTTATGGTAAGCAAAGAGGTTTAGTGTGATTTTGTTAAAGTACTATTTTACCTTGGAGAATGTTTTACCTTTCTTATGTTGAGATCTGTCTGTAGCACATAGTTCTCTAAATAATCTTTCTACTGAAAATGTGTGTAGGTCAATATCGTATGTGACAACCATGAGCTGCTTTGCCTTCATCCTCTTATTGCTGATATATTACCTTGTGGATGTCAAGAGACTGTGGTCGGGTGCTCCATTTTTCTACCCAGGTCAGTAAAATCACAGCAGGAAATGTATTCTTTCCAATTCTTTCTGCACTGATACTATCCTTTTATGTTTTCTGCGCTTCCCTTGTAAAAGAGTTAAGATTTAGAAAGAGGTAACCTGAAGGATGCCAGAATTATTAACTTGAGCTGAATCTTTGCGTAGAACTGGGACACTCGAGACCAGATATTTCGGAGAGAGGGACTGTCAAGTCTTTAAATGAGGGCTGGAAGCTGCTATTGCTAAATGACTGTTCTCAGTTTGGTCTTGAGTTAAGGTCCCAGGGAACAGCTGCCTAGTACCAAGCAAAATACCACAGCTGGTTCGTAGTTGGTTTTGGAAAGGACTGCTGAGACTTGGGTAACCTAATGGGAAACTCAGAGGCCTGTCAACAGAGCAATACCACTTCTGAAGATGTGGGAGACAAAATCCCCTGGGCAGCTGTGTAGGTTCTGTCGCTGCGTTTTTAGATAAGCCTGTCTTCCAAAGCATCCCACTGTGGTTTTAACCACACTGGGCTCTTGACAAACATCTGAGTACAGAATGCAAACCCACAGCAGAGGGAACCTTTCAGCAGCTTTGGTGTCTGGTGTCTGGACAGGAAGATGGGTAGGGTGACAGCATGGTATCGTATCCTACCAGAAATCCCAGAGCTTTGAAGGGTAGTCAGCATTTGTTTGTAAAGGCATAGATCTGACCAAATAGGCTGGCACTCGGCCACCCTGAAGACAGTAACTGTGATTATTCTCCTTGTCAATAAAATTGCAGGATACTGATTTGGTTGTATTTTCAATTTAGCATATAGGTTGTCTGTATTTCTTTTCAATAAACATTTGGGGGGAGAGAACCCCTCAGGCTGTATTTGAAAACACGTGTGTAGCATCTTTGGGGCAAGTAACATTAGCTGTTGTGATTGTTGTGAGTAGCTGTTGTTGTCTCAGTGCCACTCTGTTTCATAAGCCTGGTATGCCTCTGCCTGCTTACTCTGAAGCAAGCTCATACCTGCTCTTTCAGATGGTATGACCTGTGCTTACTTTCAGGAATGAACTCAATCCTGGTCTACATTGGACACGAAGTGTTTGAAAATTATTTCCCTTTTAAGTGGAAGATGCAAGACAGTCAATCCCACGCAGAGCATCTGACTCAAAACCTCACTGCAACAACTCTTTGGGTCATAATATCATATTTACTTTACAGGAGAAGGATATTCTGGAAAATCTGATACAGGTGGTCAAGGTGTAGCAGGCCTAGATTCTGATGGGGCAAGTGCATAAGGTGGATTAGCCTGAAATGTTGCTGCTCATGCTAGGCTGTATTACTAAACAGGGATACTAGTTCAAGTTTACAGTGCCATGGAAGTTGTCATCAAGACTTTTATGTGACTTAAGGGACAGTATTTTCCTATTTAGCTAAAACTTACTAGTCTGCTGCAGTTGCTCTCTTTCTGTTTTCTGTATTTTGTAAATATTTTGCTCATCTCCTTCATATAGAGAAACTGAACATATTGCAACAGCTGGGCAGTCAAAGACAGCCTGATGGTGCTTACAAAAGGAACTGCAAGGGATCTGGGTGGTGACTGCAAGGGGTTATCAGAATGGGACTGTGGTAACAGTCATTGCATCTGACAAGGCACCCCCTAACTCACGTGGTCTGGGGTTTGTGTATACCCTTGGCACCTGCCGCATGCCTGCGCCACTCTGGCTACTGGCACACATTTAACTCGGCCATCTTTTTGACTTGGGAGCACTGGCAGCATCCTCAGCCCTGCACTTGGGTCGGCAGTGTCATGACTGTCTGGGAAAGCTCAGGGCACCTGTGTGCTACAGCATGCTGCGGAAAGTGGCGACTCTACTGATCATTCTTCATTGTGTTCTTCCAGTTTGGTCTTGGATCAAAACCTTGGGTTTAGGATCCTGCTGAAGCCTACTGCCAAAGATGTCTTCTACTGGCTTATTAATCAGCATGCTGCTGCTACAGGTTTAGCAGCCCGTCTGTGCATGTTCTGGGCCTTAGTGGTACATACCTCTAGCATGGATGAGGTCCGATTTTCATGTGCTACACTCTAAGAGTGCAGAAAGGCCAGTTCCTATTTACTTTGTGTAATCACTTGGATATTACCAAAGTTTGATCAAAGCAATCCTTTTTATAAACGGATTTATGTAAGGGCTCTGAATCTGAAAACCAGCAATACAGGTAGAATTCAGCCAAAAAGGAAGAGATAGCAGACCAATTCAATGCAGGATAATAGGTTTTGGAAACGCAGGAAATTCACTCATGCTGTGATTTCCAAACTAGTGCTAATAAAAAGCCTGAAATACCCTGCTATGTTCTCTGTGTATGTATAAAGACGGAAAGAACTAAGACACACACCTTAGTATAATGCTATGGAAAAAAACCCAAAACAAATAGGACATTACAGAAGACTTCTTAAACAAAGTTTTATTTATAAAGTTTGATCTACCCACATAAGAAAACTAGGCGGTGAACAAACACTGAGCGGTGTTTGTGTATTGCAGAACCTGTAACTCATTGGGAACTTCTTTGACTCTCTGGCCAAGTGATTTTCCACTGCCACGCTGCTGTTCATACACTTAAGAGCTTTCCCCTCTCTTTGTAAGAGACACTGCATCATGGTCCAGTCCATTCAAGCAAGAGTCTGAAGCAGCAGTATTTTCTCATTAATGCAGAACCTATGCAAGACCACCATGAGGTTTTCCCCACAGCGTGAGACCTGGCGCTCCATGGCCAGGCGGAAATCTTCTTTCACTCCTTTAGTTATACCCCGGGTAACTGTATGATGCCTTAAGCCATGAAGGAGAGAGAGACAGAAAAAATCAAGTAACAGTTATTTGGTACACTACAGTAATTTAAAAGGTGCTGCATGTCACTTACTATGTATCTACTGTCCATACCCAAGTTTATATAAGGAGAGCCAAATAGCCTGTGCTATGCAATTTTTAAAAATCATGTGTTTAGTAGCTTACAAGTGTTTCAACAGTTAGAAGTTCCATAAAAGTCTGTGCTCTCACTGCTATGATCATGACTGTTGGGGGAAAAAATGTTGCTGTTCTGGCTAACAGGAAAATCTATTCTCTTAACCCAGCATATACAGAGTTTTCCTTTCTTGGGGAAAGGAATTTTTTTTTCCTCTCTACCTTTGCTGCCCAAGGCCACTTCCTCCTTGTAATCACTTCTATAAATGGCTGGGGTTGAAAGAAGAGTGAAAAGATGAGCCTGCTTTTTCTGGAGGAAGGGGACAGGTGGCTACCACCATAAAGAGCAGAGGGCATCTTGTACCAGTAGGAAAGTGCAGGAAGGGGCTATATAATCCTGTGGGCACTGACAACTCTTTGACTAATGAAAGGTGCAGTGAACACTTCACAGGCCAACACAAAGCCCAAATCAAGCCAGGCTGTGAGTCTGTGTCAGTAGAAGCCAGCTCTTGTGGAGATACTAGACACCAGGCAGGGATTACATTTATTCTGAGCAGAAGTTCAGGACTTATTTTCAAACAGAATGAAGGTCCAGCTACTGAGCAAGCTAAAGCGATGCTGGCTGGGGAAACTTGGGATATTGCCCTGCTAAAGGCCGTTCGTATGAACAGTTCTTTGTCTTCACACTGGCCTGCAGCACTCGATACCTAAATCTCGTCCTTAAAACAATGTTCTGCAGCGCCAAAGCACTACACTTTACTTGCACTGGTCCAGAACTGGTTAAGTAAGATCAAGACTTTGTAACATCTACCTGCAAGCTCTACTTGGGAAGGGAAGCAAAAGATATGCCCTGAAGTGAGAGCCCTAGCACTACTAAAGGAGCAACATAAATTAAATTAGAGAGAAAAGCATGACCAAGAAATGCTGATGTTGAGACAAGTCCTGAGTCATGGGTAAGAAGGGAAGAGCTGGACCGAACCCAGCAAGCACACTGCAAGACAGAAAGGAAATAAAAAATAAAGGGTGAGGGCACCTATGCCAATCCAGAGATTCTGGAAACGAGAAAGGGAAAAGTCTGGGAATTACCCTTGCCAACAATACCACTCCACCTTCACTTAAATCAGCAAGTCCAGCATTTGAGAAGAGACTTCTCTGCCAAAACACGTTACAGAGACCTCTGTAACACGTGGAAAAGGCAAAGAAGAGACTAGCCTGGAGACTACTGGGCAATTCATTGATGAGCTAGGCTGAGTGAAGCAAAACTGCACTGAAAATACTCCAGCATATTCAGAGGTTATGGGATAAGCCCTGTTTTCCATCTTTACTGTCTCAAACATTGCTGGCAGCCGAGTGCTATGGTCAGTTACAAGCTAAAGAAGGATACGCAACCTACAGCTACTGAGCAAGCCAGCAGCGCTTTTGAAGATGCATGTCATGTAACAGCTAGAAAACAGAATGAAGAAAACTTAAATGAAGAAAAGTAGCTACAAACGGATCCAGTAACCAGTATCTTCAAAAGAAAGGGTTATACTTTTGCTAATATGTGACTGAACATCAGTATCATTTGGGGGTATTTCTACATTTTTGTTTAAATTCAACAGTGATTATTAAATTGAAAGGACACGGATACTGGCAACTTATGGGAAAAAGAAAAATAAATGTTATAATAGAACAACATGGTTTGCCAGGCAATGTAGGCACAAATGGAGAAAAAAAAAAGATAAATATTGAGTAACAAATTGCTGAAAACCATGGGCAGTAAAACATGTTGACAAAACACAGCACACTATGAGCGGGGTTTTTCCACTTGGTACCTGTCAGCAGTCTGTATGCTGGGCTGTAGCACAGGTATGAATTCCTGCTGCAGTAACCCCATGGGAGGGCTAGAAGTCCTTTAAAAAACAGCAAATAGCAGCATTCAAACACCCACACACCAACTCCCCCTCCGGTGCAAAACAACTCTCCAGCAAAAGGAGCAACAAAGAACTAGGGTGAGACCACATAGCAATATGACCACCAAGCAGCTGAAGGGGCGCAGGACCCTAGCAGCATCAAACATGCAAATATTCCCAGATTTCATTGCAAGGCTGTTCTGCAACTGTGGTCTAAATATATACGCATATTTTTGGACAGTTACACCGGGAGAAAGGACAGTGGTAGGTGCAAAAACAATTCACAGTTGCACTACGATGAACTGTCATTAGCTCTTCCCAGGAAGCATGTTGATCAGAAAAGATTTCATCAGAGGAGCACTGCCGATACCACAGCTTCCCTGCAGAGCCAGGAAGAGCGCGTCAGTGAACCGGGAGTTCACAACTTGGAGTTAAGGGATTTGCTGCTGAGCCCAAGCCAAGTGCATGCACAGCGGTTATTGGCCAAGTTGAGTACACGACAGTGTTTGTTACAGGGTGCCCAAGTACCTTTTCATTAGCCCACAGATGACCTTTTTCACCTTTTCAAATTCAAACTGCATACAAAAATGGCTGTTAGAGGACGGCACAATGTCAGAGCACAAATGCCCACTCAGAGCAACCTCCCATTTATGACCAGGGCCACATGAACTAGCCACCAAAAGGTGTCTGAGCTGAAAGACAGTTTGTCTCCTCTGTGAAGTTAAGTCCTTATCTCTGTGTGCTATCTATAACACAAGATAATCACACAGTTTAGTTCACACATCTAGCCTAGAGCAAATCCAATGCCTCACCTAAGGAGAAATGAGAAATTTGGTATACAGAGAACAGATCTAGTTTCTTAACCCAAGTCTCTCAAAATGTCACCTAAATCTTACTAGGGAACTGAGTACTTAGTGCATCATTCACCCCCATAGATGCTAACAAGAGAGCAGAGAAGCAAGACTCGCACTTACATACCTACAATATCAAGTTAAGTGCCTACCTTCAGATCTCACAGGTGGGCATTTTGATTAGTATCTGTTAATGAATAGGGATGGCTTATGCTTATAGCTCCAGCTATGCTTATAAAAGTCAAATAAAGATGGGACATTTTAGTAGTGCAGAAACACTCAACAATACAGCTACAATAACCTGAAATAAAATATTCACAAGAATTATTCAATCAAATAAGATATTTTTCAAGAGTTCTTGGCATGAATGAGTCCAGTACTTGCAAAAATGGACACAGGGAACAGAAAAGACAAAGGAACAGCAAGATGTTATTGGTCCCAGAGTGACAGATGTTTGCAAAAGGGATTTTGCGCAACTGTCTCCATTACTGTTTGCAAGATCTGCAGTCAGCACTAAACATACCCAAGTCCACAATCAGAATAAAAATTACACTCTCAAGATACTTTGTTTCACTTCAAACCAACAGAGCTTTTCCTTCTCTGTCCCCAAGGGGAGATGTGATGGGAATGTGAGTAGAGGCAGAAGACCCAACAGCTTTCACATCAAGTTTACACAGTTTGGTAGGCTAAGATTAGACTAATTAGAGTAAGATTTGTTAAAAAGAGGAGCATGATATTAATCAGTTGTTTCTTGCATATTGTTATTTTCCTCTTTAACCTCACTAGCTAACACTGCCACTACTGACTTGTATAATCAGTAAAACTATGAAACTTGGCTTGCCTAGAATGGAGTTCAAAAGCACTTAGTGGTTGAATTCAGAGCCTCATCATAGAAGTCTTGTTGACATTGCAAATAGAATGAGCTGGCTATATCACCAGTTAAAACCAAAACCATGGACCTTCATATTCCCACAATGGATACAAGCAAAGGGAAAGCTTACAAGCTGTATGTGTATTTTGCCCGACCCGATTATAAGTCTGCAGGCTACCAAGATCTGACTTCAGCTTTTGAAAACCAGATTGCAGTTTGCTTTCCTGGGTTCAGAAAAATGAATGTATTTCCTACAAAGTATAAGGTACTGAGGAAAAGTACTGGAAGAAGAATGTGGAATTCACCTGGGGAGAAAATGTCCTATAAGTCATGAAACAAAAAGCTGTCTGTATAAAAAACATATAATATCTGTAATGCATTTCCCATCAATTAAGATGCAGGATTGCTACGTACATTTATGCTGAGGAAAGATCAGGCAAAGGAGCAACTGCTTTGTCTTTGGGCTGCTGTGGCAAACTCAGCGTCTTCCTGTGCATGACTGAACAGTATCTGAGCTGCCTCTGCTAATTATTGTGAGGATGGTGCAGCAGCTCATACAACCAGAACTGGTGACAGTTTTGAAAGATGAAAGCCAGTCTGCAGATTTTGAGCCTACCAACCACTGCCCCAGGAAACTGGGCTGTGCTGGTGCACTTTATGTAAAACCCCAGCTGGGGGAGGCCGTGAGCTAACCAGTGCTGCTGAGGTCAACACTGTTGGGTGACAACATCCCTGAGCCTCACAGCCAGTCCAGCTAAAAAAATATCTGGGGTACCAGGGAAGTAGAGGTCATCTCCGATTAGTGGACTACGCCCTGAACTCTCCCTTCCATCAGCTCTCTGATGAAGTGGTTCCTGCCCTACACATCTCAGCCACGTAAAAGACACTATACACGGCTTTTCCAGCTGGATGGCATATTTGACCGTTTTGGCTCAATAAGCACAAAGAAACGGACCTCTCTTCTACCAGCATTTCCATCATTCAGGAAACATAACACTGGTCAAAAGGAGGTCAAAGAGAGATTTCTGTCTTGCTAGAAACACTGCTCGCTACCTAATTCCTGACTGGTAAGGTCAGAACAGTAAGTAACAGCTACCACACCAATCAAAATAAAAGCTGTGACGTAGAAAAATAGCGCTGAACTATTGCAACTAACTTGAGATAGCAGCTAAGAAGTTACCAGGCATAGTCTTCAGTGCTAAGCTCTCTTGCTGACAAAGCTTATTAGTTAATATCATACGTAGTACAGCATACCCTGTTTCTTGTTTTCATACAGCTGGTTACAAGCAGTGAGATATAGCAAGGGTAAGAGTTTGAAAATCTAGAGCTTAAAAGAGAAAATTCTGTGACATAATTAAGCATTTGTATTTCTTCTTTTTCTTTCCTTTAATTACACCTAGTATCTCATTTTTGTGTTGGTTACCTAGAACTCTGGAAAATCTATTTACTAGCCCAAATTTGGATCCAGTTGTCCAATGTTAGGCTCCCATTTTTTGAAAACTTTAGCCCATTTCTAGTTAGCGAATAGCCAGAATACACTAACCCAAACTGGAATTTCAACAAAGTTTAGTAGGCCCCCTTTTATAAAGCAAAATACCACAAGTTCTAATAAACAACCAGGATATTCCAAAACATTCTGCCACTAAAACCCTGCAGGAGATACTTGTTCAGTCTTGACTCAAAACTAAGAACACCTAGGAAGTTAATCCAAATTATTAATTTCCTTCAGCATCTCATAATAAGCTAAGCAGAATAAGCTTGTTCAGAACATAGCAAGAGATGACCTGCTAGGTCTGACAGAAAGGTTATTAGAGTTTACCTGGAGTGTAATTTAATTTATGTTTTATACCTAAGATTTTCATCATTCAGTGGTCTTTCATAACTTTGTTTACAACAAATAGTGCTTTCTCTTCAGCATTACTGTTCAGCAAAATTAATAACAACACATTACACACATGCCTAATTATTTAAAGAATTCCTGCAAAGTGCAAGTGTCTGGTTGAAGGAGCAATACTGTAATCACTTTAATATGAATCATTCTAAAGCAAATGCCATGCTTAAAAATAAAGTTCTGTAAAAGTAGGAGTTTAAAGTTGAAAAACCCCCAAAAAGAATTCACAGATCAGGAGGAGAGTCAGAAAAAGAAACTCATGGCCTTGTTTGAACTCCTTAGCCAACTCCTTAAATTTAAACTCAAAGACATGACAAACTTACTATCCAGAAGATTACATGAAAGCAAAGACAACCAGAACATACTCCCTTTTTTTTTCCCAAAGAAAACAGTAAATGCTTTTTTATCCTTACTTGATCAACATTGCTTGATTTGGCAGCAGTTCCAGATGAATTTTCCCACCTTCCTGTGTTCTTAAATAAGCAAATTCCTCCAACATATCAATATCTGAAGGAAACGTTAAAGATTTGACTAGGGAAAAAATTATAGAGAACATTCCTTCTTATCCCTCACATCTGAAGCCACATTGCTGAAAGGACAGTCAAAATGAACACCTATTGAAGTATCTGATTCTTAAAAGTGATAAAGAAGATCACAGCATGTATTCGTAATCCTTCAGAAATTCATGAGAAATGGCTTTTTAAAGTGCAAAATACACACATCAGTCAATTTCTTTTCTTTCTTCATTTCTTCATATGTACAGTCAGACAGAGGTAAAGAAAGCTCATCTCTCCAAACAAATTCCCTGGTTGTTGTTACTTCCTTTTCCTGCGTTGCAGGTTATCAAAGCAGTACATACTGAGGCTGGGACTCAAGGAAATGCCACCACGGTGGCACATACCACCCTTTTTAGTTTTCTATTTTGGTCCCTTATTTAGCTTTTCTTTATTTTTTTTTCCTTCTTTTAACACCAGAGCTTTTTAGTTGTCTCAGATAGGAGTTAGACCCCTTGCTTCCTGGAGGCCATGGCTGGATGTCTGTTTAGGTTAAACACTAAACTATCCACGTGTGTGTATGCCAATCAAAGCGTATGTCAGATATGTGAATAGAGAAATCAGACATGCTTCGCGTGAACTTTGACATAGCTCATTATCTTAACCCAAAAATTGTACCCACACAAAGCATTACATAAACAATAGCCAAATTCATTCAACTCTTTGAAGCATAGGTACTGCTTTATCGTTTTTGTTAACAACCTTGTGGTACAATGCCTTATATATCTTACTGAAAAGACTGCCGTCACTTGCACGAGCAGCCTAAGCTGCTGCTGTTTTTCTGAATGTAAGTGCAATTCCAGTGCACTTAAGGGTACTCTCAAGTGCCAGAACAGTTGACAGGAGGCATATTTATAGTCCATTGTGCACTGCCACCTATTACAAGAGGCTTGCATGGTATGGAAATAAATACAGAATATGATTCATGGAGAGAACTGCTGCTGAAACTATCTAACAGCTTTTTCAACACCCCAGCACATAGTTTTGGATGTGAAAGACATCCTTGGTTAGAGAAAGGATACTTGTGACATAGTTGAAAAAATTCTCATACTGGAAGTTTCCTTGTTGGCAGATTTTGTTGATGGCTTTCAGGAACAAGTTCTCACCCCTTGGCCACTCATGCTGAAGCAGAACAACTACGTGGCCCAGCGCCATATCATCTCTGCTGTCTGTGAAAGCTCTGAGCTTCAGGGAAAAAAAATGACATTGAGACAATCTGGAAACACATGTTGCTTTTATAAATACATGGGATTCATCTCACCTACATCTGTGCAAATACAAAAGTTCTTTAGGAGCGTACTTAATTTTGCCCTAATATATACGTTTAAAATAGGTTGGAAATTTCCAGCCAAAATACCAAATTCTCTCCGCTGACCTACAAGGGAAGTCTGAATACAGACAAAAATATTTTGAGATTAATTCTATCTGCTCTGCCCAAAACTAAAACGAATAGAAGAGAAAAAAAGAGAGAACAAACCCTCCTCCATCAACACTCCCCCCCCCCCCAAAAAGACCATCCACAAACCCATTTAGGTGAGAAGCACTTGAGGCACAGCCCTTCACACCTAGTCACACCACTGGGGTAAGGCCATGCAGTTTCAGGACCCCAGATATATAAACTAGGCCTTAGAGACATGAGAGAATCTGAAGCTGTGACTATAGCTTACCTTGAAACAAGCTAACAATAGATGAAGGCAGTAAGGCATGATAGCTCTACTGGTACATGGCCAAAGCTTCAAATCAGACCCTGCAATAGAACAGTTTATCATACACTTCTTTAGGGGTCTCATGATTATCTAAGTTTGAAAGAAATTAGAATGGAGCAAAAAAATCTACAGTTGCCAAATCTCAGGTAGGGAGGAAAACTTTGAAGGTAAATTACAAATGATTCAAAACGTGAAGTTACACATTTTAAAATTTTTTCTTCATTTCTCTTTTCCTGTGGTAGGACTTTGTCACGAATATACTTTTAATAGGTACCAGCAGGAAAACCACTCACAAAAACAAGAGGGGATAAAGAACTTCCTCCCTTTTCATAATACAAAAAGAGAAGAATTATACACTCAACCAAAATGCATGAACTAAAATTGAGCTGACACTGAGTTTAGGGTAGTAGCAACTCCATACCTTTCCTGAATTTAGACTTTACTTTAGGTTGCTCCTCTTGTACTTTACCTCCTTCTTGTACTGGAAGTAAAATACAGCACATGAGGTCAAGCACTTTTTCGCATGTTTGCTATAAAAAGAAGAGAGACATGATAATGCTAAGTCTAAATTAAAGTTCTTAAAATTCAGATATGTTAATAATGATTAAAAATTTCAAACACCGCAAAAGAAAAAAAAATCAAAAAATTCTCTGCTAGAACTTGAGCAGACTTAATGTGTAACTTAGTTCAGCTGAGCAAAAAGACGTAGCTGTCATTAAACAATTTCTGAGAGCCTACATAAGTCATTTCAATTGTGAAAAAATATGTACTGGCATTCTTCATTTCAAGAGTGTAAGATCAATACAACTGCAATCAAAAACTGTTTTATTTTGAAGGATTAAGTTTTCAAATGAATTCTTAGAATAGTTTTTAAAAGCTTGCTCTGTCCATGGTAAAAATAGAAAGGAAAATGGCAATCTGACAGCATGACAGAAATGCAATGAATTTTTAATGCTGTTTCCTAGAGACAATAAGAGGTCTGTGGGGATCTATTACCACATTTCCAATGAAAAAGTAGTAGACTGGAAGGGACAAAAAGACTTCTCCAGTACTACTGGGATGATGTTAGATCCTAAGAGACCCAGCCTTTATTACTAGTGCTGACACTGACTGACCTCAGACCACCATGCACTCCTGTAATATTAAAAACACAAAATATGTATTGCAAAGGTAAAGCAAGTTCAGAGGTCAGGCCAGACAATATTGTTCTGGAATCTCTTATACTGTCAGTTGATAAAGAATTCTTTTCTAAGATGATCACAGAAGTTTCTTTTCTATAAACCTTTTCTTTCCCCTGCCACATGAAGCTTATACCTAAGAATTTTCCCTCAATATTTAAAACAGTTTCAGTACAGTTAAGGAATTCAAATTTAAGGTTACATTTACAGACAACTCAAACATTTGTAGCTATGGAAAATCATAACTAAACCCCCCAAATATAACTACCAAATAGACTATATAAGAGAGATGCTAATGGACAGTCAGTTAATGTGCCAGGAAGTGCAATTCTTCTCTCTGTGAAGCATGGATTTTTCAGTAGATCCTGGCTTACATTTGATGCCCTGTTGAAAGCAGGCTAATGGGAAAATTCAAAGGAAGAAGACAAACGGGAACCACAGGGCCAGATGATGAAGGACCAGCGTGTGGAATGCTGTACTTACCCGATATTCTCCAAGGGCAAAGTGGCACGTTGCTAATTGGATTAGTGCTCTCTGATTTTCTAGTGATCCTTGCCCTGTAATTTGCTGTGGAGAATGAGAGCCCTGAAGAGCTGCCAAGTGATGTAGGCTGCTAATTGCTTTTTTGTACTGCCCCTTTAAAAAAAGATATAAGACAGTGTTAGGGTCTTCTGTATACAATGGGTAGAAAGACAGAAATAAAAATTCCCTTACAGAAAGCTTTCAAAACAGAGCTTGTCCAAGTAACAAGGCTTCAAAATTTTAATCTAGCAGAACACTCTCCAGTGATGTGCTGTGTACAGGAGTGTGGATTGATCACTTGCAAGGCAGTGAGAAGACAAACAGAATTCTGCTTTAAAAAGCCTGTTTACAAAATCGCATTTATAACTGAAACAAATAATCATGCTCTTCAGAGTTAATCATTACTTTATTTAGACTAATAAAGTTTGAAATAGCTCTTGTTCAGGTACAAGTATGGGCAAAAATAAAAAACCCCCAAAGGAAAAATATAAAAGAACAAGCTTTGTTCTATAGATGGTATTTGGAATGAGTGCAGTCAGCCTAATTTCTGAGAATGATAAATTTTAACTGAGATGTTAAAATCTTCTGCTGTTTGAAAATTCTTCTCTCTGATTGTGTTCCAATAGAATGCACTGGCAGGTGAATAAAATGTGCTTTTCTTCTGTAACACTATATATATCTGCTGGTCAAAATGCCAACGCAGACGTCTTTCCCATATGCCAAAACTAGCTGGACTCAACAAAAAGCTATTGGGACAGGAATATCCTAAGCAGGGTACCTAGCCTGTGGTAAGAATGGTATGATTCCATCCCCAAAAGGGTCATGCTTTAAAGAAGAAAATCAGTAGACGCTTAAAGTAGTCAAACTGGCTAACCAGAACAGCTATTCACTGGAAGGAAGAGCAACATAATGGTGTCATTTTCACTAATTTTTACTTTATTTTTTTACCTGGTAGATGATCATGTCTGTAAGAAAGATTCTTAACCAAAGCCAGGTGTCTGTCTTCCATGACAAACAAATTCTGGTGAATTCTGCATAAGTGGTCAGAGAAGAAAAAGTAAAAGAGAAAATGAAGCGTTTCACAGCTTTGGGTTAAAAATCTAGGAACAAAAAAGCTGAATTTAAAAATGAAAAAACAAAACAGTAAGAGTGTGAAATCTTTCAAATACAGGATACTCTCTTCCTATACAATCATATTTTGATTATACTTTTCTTCACTGTGTCCAACAAATCTGAAAGCAGCTAGGTGGTACTATTTGCCTGCTTTTTAGAAGAGAAATTTGTTTTCAAGATTATCATACCAGATATTATCAGAAAGGGAGAGACACAGTAAAGACACATCTTCTTGAGCATGAACTAAAGCAGCCATTAGCAGCACACCCTCACCAAGTATTATCAGCACTACTACTAACCAACTGCACCTTCAGTAAAAGCTGCTTCCAAGAGAAGTGGGGGTGAATACGCAAAGATGCATGAAGAATGAAACGAAATCCAGGAACAAAATATTCAGAAATGCAAAAACTGATAAAGCTGCTTATTGGAACTTAGATCAAAAATACTCAGGACCCAAAGTAAATTAAATTTTAAGGATTCACAATGACAGGAATTCTATTTTAACAATAGTAAAATGACTTCTATGCACAGCAATGACGCCTAAATGCAACTCTGCCTGCAGTTAGCCTTACCTTTGTCGAGTGATTCCAGAGAATAGAGCAGCTCCCAGCTCTCTCTTGCCAGTTTAAAGCTCTCTAATACTTCAATAGAGTTTGCAAGATCTGCCTTGTTTACTGCAATATGGCGACTTCGCGCCTTCCCAGAAGGATCCTCATCATCTGAGCTCTGCTTAAGAGTCAGTATAAAACAAGAAGATTAATTTCTTAATTTATACTTATTTCAAAGGACTCTAAAGTCACAGAAGTTCACTTGAACACAAGAAAACAATTCTGTACTAGAGATGCCAAGATCCTAGTTTAAGTGCCTTTAAGTGACGTTTCACTTAGCTTGTTTTAATATTAGAACAATCTGTTTTGCTACCAAGAAACTCAGTGGTATAGTGTGATCAGTATTCACAATTCCAATCATGAAAAGTCAATTAATTTGGAGGTTTAGCTGTAGAGCATCTGACTGCTATAGCTACCATTTTTAACAGCTTCTGCAGTCTCTGCTGAACTCCTTCAAGTTAAAGTATTCACATCAGCATATATGTGTCTACAGCAATTGCTGCAAAAATTGTTTTATTCTTGCTGGCTTTAGCCCAAAAAAAATCTGTTTGCAAATTGTGGTCATAAACAGCTGTTCCAGGGTAGCTCTAAAAATATGTCTGTTACATCTGTGTCAGAACCACTATTGTCTAAATTCCAGTACCAATGCCATTCTTGTTACGAACAAAAAAGTGTAGAAAAGTTACCATTGTTTTTTCTCTTCCTTCGGCAAGTTTCCTCTTTTTGTGTATGTGTTTGTTACGATCAATATCTGTATCACCATAGATGTTGGTCACATCCTCGAGAAGAACCAGTGGGGCTTGGTTTGGAGCATTTGGACCTGAATTTAAAGATAAATTAATTCAGGATTGCTCTAGACTGATCTGAAAGGTCTCATGTCTACATCAAGCTGGTTTTGTTTCCTTCACAAGTAATGATTATAATGCTAGAGAAAACAATCTGAAATTAATTTACTTAAGTTGCCTAAGCTTAAACTATGCTGGTAAAGCTATGGTTTTCTCAAAGCAAAGGTAAAGGTTAGAATGCATTTACCAGACGTCACAAGAGTTTGCTTGAGAGCTTCAGAGTATCTTTGAATCCTTTTCTTATGGAGCAGTCACAAGATATACTCAGACAGCAGGTGTTCTCTCATCAAGCATTATTTGCTTTTATGTAAGTCAACTATTCAACAGGTGAACAGAACAAATGGCTCTGAAGTTAACAGCCACAAATACGGCAAAGCACAGCAATATTCTCAAAACATTCTCATGAGAAACCAAAGCAATATGCTGACAGGCACTGATGCCTCAAAGAAGTGAGTGTATTTTATTGCAAGATTTCCCTAGAAGGGTCACTCAGTGTCAGCTTTGCCCCCACTGATTTCAGTGTACAGGATTAAACCTTTAATTGACTGCCAGAGCCCATCATCACTCCCCAAAGCCTCTAGAGAAGCCTCATTTTGAAGCACAGAAGACATAATTTCTATTCCACTGGTGTCACAGAACATCCAGTGGGATCTGGGACCTGTTATTTCAGACCTCAGTGCTTAAGTTTCATTAGATATAAAATAGGAACAACACTTCTTAATCTCAAACAACATTGGTACATGGCCACTACTGAGAAAGCTTTCCTTACAAAAACATTTTCTCCTTTTGCACAATCAAGTTGTATATAGATGTGCAAAGCTCAGACAAAGAGAAATATAAAGGAAAGGGGAAATCCACTAATCTGTTTTCCCTTTTGAAATCACCAGATAAGACAGAGGTGCGGACAAGTATTTTCAGTATGTGCATTTCTTCTGTTTCTATTTGCAGAAAGACAGGAGGCTAAGACCTCATTCATAATTGCAAAGAACTAATTTGAGAGCTTAGTATAAAGACAATCCATTTTATCTCTTGACATAAAACAACCCATATTAAGCTTTTCCCATCTACTCAAAAGTGATGTGTAGGGAGTCCACTACAACAGAAGTTAATGTTCTAAGAAACCACCAACCTGGCATGCTTAACAAATAATGTTATCTCCTTTGACTAGGTTCAAACTAAATACCCCATTGAAATGTCCCCTACACAAAAGTTACAACACATTGAAATCACCTCTCCTGTACCATCATGTATTCCACTGTGCTGGAATCTAGTCTGTGTGAACTGAAAACAGAGCCAAGTCATAATGTAGAAAACAGCATCCATGAGAAACAGATATGAAAGTACCACAACTGGGATGCTGGAAGAGTTTTATCACTAGAATCTCAAGAGCTGCCTACTTCTAACACCTGAGAAGAAAGGAGTGGGTTTTTCTTTCACTCATACTGATTTGAATGAATACCAGTTAAGTGCTTTGCTTTCCAAAGAAATGTTCTCTTCTCAGTAGCAGGCAGGTGCATTGTAGCCTTTATTCCAAAACCTCCAGTCCTAAAACAAAACCAAACCTAACCGCACCCTTGACTTGGGCTGCAGACCTTCTTACATTACTGAAAGTTACACAGCCATACAAAGAGCAACGTTGTGTTTTCTGTCTAACCGAGCTCTAGAACCTAAGCTTAGAGTTTCTAATTGATTTCTAGCACAGAGTGTTATAAATAAACCCCTAAAAGCATCAGTGCAAATAGCAACTCCTGCCAAGCCTGCAGGTGTGAATTGCCTCATTCATTTCTCAAGTCTCCAGCAAGGCAGATATGAATTATGTAAGAGAAATGCATTGAAAAGTTTTCTCTCAAGAGGTTTCTTGCACAGTCCATGCACATAAGAAGAAAGTCACAGATCAAAGCTCAGAGCTACTGGATTAAGGAAGAGACAGCTTTTTTCCCCACCACTACGCTTCAAAATACATAGGATTCTACATTTCTACAGTGAGCCCTCCAAAGAGGAGGAAAAACCCTAATGATAGAAAGGATATGAAAGGCACTGAATACCACCAGACTTTAATGCTAAAGCAGAAATGAGTAAAAAATGTCTCAGAAATATTTTCCTGATGTCAGGAAATGACAGAGGGTACGAGAAATGCTGCACCAAAGGGACTGCGCTCTGCTGTCTCAGTATACTTTTTTTTTTGGTGGTTCAGTCTGGAAATATGAGCTTTAACACACTCAGTTGTACAACTTAGAAAGGAACTTTTTCACCAGTACTTTACTTCCTTTCTTCCTCAACTCAGAATCAAGCAGCTAAAACTATATGCACAGCTAAAGTATCTCACTGTCCCACTTCTTTCCTCTGGATAGAACAAAACACTCAACTTGATTATTTCCTGTATTTGTTAAAGTGACTACATGTTCTTTGCATACAAGTTTCCATGTCACTAGTCTTCTGAGCTTAGCTATCTACTGACATTGTTCAACTGATTACCCAACTTTCTGTAAAGTTGTTTAAAACTCATCATTTGTATTGAGCGTTTCATTACTCAAATGATCATTTGTCCCCGCAGGAAACCGTGATGAAACTTATGAACACAACACACAGAATTAAAATTGTAATTTTATCATGAATCAGTAATTGTAGTGTTAATAAGTACTAATTACCTATGGTGACAATTGTTATTGTTGCAAGGAATTCCCTAGCAGTGAGTGAAGAAGCAGAAAATGCACACTATTAAGAGTTGAAAATTCCTCTTTGTGATGCTACTTCAGGAAGTTCTAAACAAACTGGAGGTTAAAGAACTTCCCTCAGCTTCTGGGCCATCCCTGAAAAGTCCAGTCAATCCCTGAAGAAGCAATCCAAGGTGTTCCAAGCAATCTGATATCCCCCAAATGCAGATTTGAGTAGGTAGGAAAAAGCATAGGTAACATTCATACTTTAAATGTTCAATTTACAAATTAATTACAAATTAGGATTAATTTGCTAAGTTAGACTGACCTTTGGTCTGATCCACTACAGCACTTGTCATGAACTACTTCTGCTGGTAAGACTAATGGCTTGGGAGAATTTTAAAAAAGACCCATGTCACTCTGTAAGATGATAGTTTCAAAACACTAATGAGAAAAGATCTTTCAGACATTAGCAATGAAATCACAAAGAACTCTTTACAAAAGTTGAAACATTAGAAACTAACCTTGAAAGAGTGATGGCTGGATGTTGCTGACATACTGGAATGCATTTTTAAAGAAGACCAACATCGTGGAATACACTACTTGATTCTTATATTTAGCGTGTGCATCACTATCGAAGTTACTGATGTATCTGCAGAGGTCTTTCATTCGATGCAAAATATCGCCAAAACTTCTGAGGAACAGAGATAAAAAGAATTCAGGATGTTGTTACAGAGTCCGAAACTAAAGGAAAGAATGCATAGTGAATATGAAAAACTTAAATATTTTGGCTGAGGAAATCCCCCAGCTGCAAGTCAGTGGAGGCTGGGAACACATGCCAGTGAAACTTCAGTAAACGTTTACTATGTTTCTCTTTGCTGAGGCACCTAGGGAAGGATACCCCATAGTACTATAATTCTTATGCACGACTTTCATCAACAAAGATTTAATTTAGAGACTAATTTGAAAAGTGCTCCCTGGATCCCTGTTTTTGCTTTACACTGTACATTCTTGAAAGAAAAGCTGCACTGAATTTACACAAAATGTCCTCATGTTAAAATCCTTCTTCAACCCACCTCCTTAAGAATTAAAAAGCCAAATTCTCCTTGAGAAGAAATACCCGGAAAAGTACACATTTCTCACCTTCTTCCCTTATCCATTTGCCATTCACACCTCATTCCCACCACAGACAATATTTTAAATAGCCTCTCCCAAGGATCTGTAATCTGGGATGATTTCTCTGTGAGACCATCTATTACATATTTCTGAGAGCTACGCTTGCTTGGAGACATAATATCAGAGGAATCTTGTGAACCTAGGAAAACCAGCACAATTTTCTCTTCATAAAGAAATCAAACCAACTGATTTATTTTCAAGAAGGAGACATGTAGAAATGTACATCAGAGCTTTCAGGGTAACGATTCTTTACTGAGAAGGCTAACAGGGAGCAGTAGGCATTTCTGCCTCCTCGTACAAGAGAGCTGATAGGCTGGATAAGGAGATCTTGGACATTTTGTCCTACCTCTCAGTACATATGTTGAAGTACCATAAGCATCACGACTAAGTAGTTGAAGCACCGTGAGGTATTTTGGTATCAAAGAACTAAGAAACATCAAATACGACTATCCTTGTCTACGGGATACATGGCATAGAAGTAATGCATTCTTCATTTATGGTCGTCACTTCAGTAATGCTAAAATACATTCTAAGAAACGTTAATTCTGTAAAAATATTCTTACCTTGATACTGGCTTTCTGTCTGTGTAGATCTAGTTACATAGTTAATATAAAATTCTGCTGCTTTATTCAGATATTTATATAGCAAGCTGGCAGGAAGTCGAACATCAGGGTTGTTAATTATTAGAGGAAGAACGTCACAAACTAAAATAGAAAACAAACAAAAAAATCCTTTAGGTTTGTGGGGTTTTTTGTTCCATTCGTCCTAAGTAAGGTTTCTCAATCATTAATGTAAGCTTCCATCTCTGGCTGACCATACACCACAAAGGATCACAACGAACCTCACATGAATGACTGTAATACCAATTTATGGTCAGCCTGGCCTAATGTGGCCTGAGCCTCTTCTGACTAAAGTGTTTTTCTAATCTTAGTATCTTGAAAGTAGTTTACTGAACTCAGAATCTTGCCATACTAAAAAGTTGTATAATAAAACAAGAACATTAATATTTTCTTACCAAATAGTTTTCTAAAACAATTCACTGGGGATTCTTGGTCTTCAATACTTTCAGCATCTAATAATGTTTCTCCAAGGCCTACCTGTGTAAGCACAGGTGAAAATCAAACACTGGACCAGTGATTTTAGAAGCTTTTTGAAATGCAATTCAATGGAGTTGAACAATAACTCAGTGCATGCATGAATAGCAATTCACCATATGGCAGTTGCATGTGCTAGTCTCTAAATACATAGTTAAACTATCCCTACTTAATAACAGGTGAAAAGCGATACCAGAAGCTAGCAAAACAAGACCAAGAGAAAAATTGTGCATGTGACTGTATCAGTAAAGACGTGCACAGACAGATGAAAGCGATGGAGGGACCAGGCCTTAAAGTTGCAGCTTGTCACCTGAGCTGTTGTAACTGACTGTGCACTCTGTCTGATGCTAGTACAAGCTAGAACACATTACTGTAAGTCAATCTCAGAACTAACAGGTTTTAAAACTATTTTTAAACTGTCCTTAAATAAAGTAGGTCATCATTTACAGAGCTCCAGCCAGAGTTTTGTAAGTCGAAGCAAACACGCTGCTTGTTAGAGTCTAGTCATAACCTCAAAGCACTCTGCCCTCAAAGAGAGTTTACTGACAAAAGCTCAATCAATGTTCTTTCTTAGACTGTAACACTCCTCTACACTCTTTTTTGTACTATTCTGCTTTTTCAAAAAGCATGGAATATTCTTTGCATTTACAAAGAAAAAAATTGTTTTATTTGCTTCCATTTGTTTTCTGCCCAATTCTTTCCTGATGGTAAGCTCAAGATACAGCAATCTGAACTATTAGCCACAATTAAACATGAATAAAAAGAAATCACTCTCTCACTAGGCAAAAGAAAATACATTTCAGCAAAATCTCAAGAAACAGAACGCCACTATGCTGAATAGTTACTATGAGCTTCTCTTCTCTTACCCCGTGTTGCACCACAGTCTCTGGGAAACGTCGCAGAAGTAGTAGTAGCATTTCTGCCCTTTCTAATGTGTTAAAACACTGCTCTGTGGCCTTCAGTAACATTTCACACTGGACCCGACCAGGAAGGGTTTCAAATAATCCTTAAAAAAAAAATTAAATTTTTTCACTTGCTATGTCTGAATTGTAAAGATGACTGACAAAGGGTAAAAGACTAGTCAACATAACCTTGCCATGCAGACTGAAAGAGATTTCCTTATACTTTTTTCAGCTTTTAATATCTATGACTGGAAAAAAATGGCTGTTTCTTTCAGAGAAGACTGTATGAATATTTATCTGTGTTTATTCAGGTGCACAGAACTTGAATTAACAAGTAAGACTGCTAATGAGTGGAATACTGAAAATTCTAATACTTAAATATTTGACATTTTAAGATGCTTTTTCAATAACGTTAATTTATTTTTTTACTTACACTCCACTTCTACAATTTATACTTTCATTATTAAAAGGTAGTTTTTTTCAATTTAAACTTCCAATGAGACACTACAAAGAAACCAACATATTCTCCCTGTAAGTTTCACGTATTCTCTCTGAAAAATAAACACATCCCATGAAAAAGCAAATGTTTCCTTAACTGGAATAGCCTGTATGCAGAGTTACACATTGCTTATCCTTACAGCTTCTGAAGCACATATTCAAACAGCAGATTATAATTTGTCAGGTGTAAATCCTGCTTTCAAAACTACCTGTGGTTGCCAGCAGTGAACGCCAAGCCCTTCTGGTCTCTGTTCATTTTCATAACCCTTATGTCATATGTACAAATTCACACCATTTTTATGATCATTCATTGTTCTCTGCAAGCAGTGGGACAATGATTCATAAGTCCTATTCCACTTATTCCCTATGCAATCTCTTTTCTAAGCGCTTGTTGTTCTGGCAGACTTAGTCTACCCGTATCAGAGACAAAGCAATGGGAATCAGCTTCTCATGTCCCTTTGTGTTTCCTAAGTCTAACACACTGAATGAAGTCTCTCAGGCTAAACTGAGAAAAAAAATCTGCAGCCCACAAACAAAGTTAAAAAGACTGACAGTTACTTGCCACACTAGATAGGTAACCCTAGGGCTTATCTTTAGATTCCTTCAGGACTCTCCCTATTCACTGAATAGAATCCTTACCTCTTAAAAATTGTGTCTGCTTGTCCTGCGAGTCATTCCTTAATGCCGATGTAATAACGCTAATCTCCCTCCATACAGCAGGTTGGTCTGGAAAATTCACAAACCTGTAATAAAGTTGGAGGCAATGAGTGCACAGTGATAACAAAACCTGTTTCCAAAACAAAACCTTCCTATGAAAGAATGTGCATGGGCAAATGGAAAATAAAACCTTCCTTTTTACTGTTTATTTTTAATTAATAAGACTTTTTCTGCTTAATTTTGGGGGGGGGGTGGACTAGATGACCTGCAAAGGTCTCTTCCAATCCAGAGCATTCTATGATTCTATGATAATTTATCCACATGGATTTCCAAGAACACTCACATTATATTTTTGGAAACTCTGACATTTATGGAAACAAGCACCTGGCATAATTGTAGAGTTCCATCTCTGATTACTTACATGTCGTAAAGCAGCCTGCCTGCAGATGCTGTCCTTTCAGCATTCCTCTCGATAGTGTACATCTCATACTGCAAGATGGAAGAACAGAACGTTAGCTTTCTTGAATACATTTATGAATCAGATTAGTCCTTCCACTCTAAAAAACTGTCCCCAGTTTGCCACAGCAGTCTGAATAACAGAAAATAAAAGGACTGCAACATTTGCTGTAGAAATTAGGAGCCAAGTTTAGACTATCTAATCACACATTAGATTAGGCATAAACTTCTGTATGATAATGTAAGTACTCTAATATTAACATGCTACCTTTATTTTTACACAAATAAAAAATCAGTGAGAATTCAAAGAGTCCTTTGACCAGGCTTTGTTTCCAGTCAAATGCAATGCAAAACCCCAAGCTGTTACAAAAGCCATAGGCAAGAGAGGTACTTTAAATCTCTATTAGAAGTGGCTAATTTTTTTTTTGCAACAGCAAACCCGAATGTTTCATCATGTGCAAACACAAGAAGCAGAAAGGGACCTTCCCCCCAGTTATTAAAAAAACAACACTTTCACCTCTTTCACAAAGCATTCATAGGAGTGGAGTTTATTGCAGTGAAACACAACGAGGAATTACAAGCTCGCCACTTTATTTTTAACCCCGGGACACCACAGTGAGAGGCTGGGCGTTTCCCACCAGCCGCCCTGTGCACTCCGGGGGGAACGAAACGCGACGAAGAGAGGCTGCAAAAGAGTGTTCGGCTGCAAAATACGGGTGCTGAGTCCGGCCCCTATCATGGCTGCGGGTCGGAGCCCTCTGGGGATGCCGGGCCAGGCCTCTAGCCGGGTGCTAGGCCCAGACGCCTGTCAGGGCGCTGGGCCTGGCCCCTGCCAGGGGAGCCGCCCTTCTCCGCGCGCCCTGGCAGGGCCCGGCCGCAGCCGCCACGGTGAGTAACGGACGAAACGGCGGCGTCGCAGGCGCTGCCGGGTCCCCGTCACCACGGCAACCGTCCGCCCCGCCCCTCCGCCCCCATTGGCCGAAGCGCCGGTCGGTCAGGGAGCGCCCGCCGCAAGGCCGTGTGGGGGAGCTGCGCGCCGCGCCTTTATATTGCGCCGGTGCGGCAGCCGTGGCGCTTACCTGTATGTTGAAGTCGGCGGGGTAGAGGCTCCGCGCCGTGATGAGCCAGGCCTTGGCCGCCCACAGGTCCCCCGGCACCAGCTCGCGGGCCCGCTTCACCAGGAACTCGCAATCTCCCTGCGCCGACATCTTGCGCCCGGCCCGGCCGCCGGGCGGCGCGCATGCGCTCCGCTGCCCTGGGGCGGTCTCTTCCGCTCCTCCGCCCCACCCTGGCGGCGCGTAATGAGAGGGCGTGCGTCTGCCGCCATTTTGGAAGCGGGCGGAAGAGCTCTCGGCCCTTGGCGCCGGCTGGTGGGGCGGCTCTACCGGGCCGTCGTTGTTCCGTCTCCCTCCCTTCTGCTGCTCTCTCGGTCCCGGGTTGTGTCTTTTCTGTGGTGGCCGCTGGGCCGGAGCTAGTGAGGACCAAGGGGCCCGGAGTGGCAAGGGGGTGCAAGGACTTTGGGGGAGGGGGGGTAGGCTGAGGAGGGCCTGTGCAGCAGGAAATTTGGGAGTTAGGAGGACTTGTATGGGCAGGGAGGACTACAGCGATTTCGCGTGGCCCAGGGCAATAGTTTGGGCTCCCAAAGCTTGTGACTGACCATAGGGAATTTGGGGAGCAAAGGTAAAAGGGGCCTGCTCTTCAGCCTTCAGCAGCTAGTATGATAGCTGGTAGGAGACTTGCCAGGCTACCCTCAAGAAACCTGTCTTTTGGCCCTATGGGCAGTGTCATGGGTATACTGGCACTTGGAGGCAACTGACTTAAAATCACTGATGTTGGTTGCAGTGGAGCACTGCCTTCCTGAAGTTTGTGTTGCTGCAGATCAAAGCCCACTTTAAAAGTCCAAGGCCATAGCACTACTGCCGGGGCTCATGCTTCTCAGAGGTTCTTACAGCCCCAATACCAGGGTCACCAACAGCAGATGCCAACAGGACCTTTCACCGCAGAAATGCACCTAGCTGCCAACAACCTGGAACTGAGATTTGCTTGTTATCATTAGCTTTCAGTGTTAAGATGCTTGATTACAAGCCTGTCTCTTTCTGTTACTTACCTAAAATGTAAATTTTTCCATTTTTTTTCTTTGTCACTTCCTTTGCTCCTTTCCAGTAGGCTGTTCCTTTCTGCTGTAGCAACAGACCTTACAGACTTTGCACTTGGGAACTTCCACTGATCAAATCTGTAAATCTCCACATCTAGGAGTTAGCGTAATAACCCAATTAGCAAATAGTTCTAACAGACTCTTAACCTCTGTTACAGGTAAGGGGCAAGGTCCCTGTTTTCCTGCTGAGATGGCTGTGGTATATTTTTGCCTTGTTCTTTCTCAGTTATTGCACAAGGCCCACAGATGCCTCTTGTTATTCTGGTAGAGGTGAAAATGTGTTCTCATGGTACTAGGCTGCCACAGATTTTTCAACTGTAGAGTCCCTGTGAGGGCTGGGAACTTGGCTTCTCAGCTCCTCTTCTCTATACTATTGCCAGTTCCTCTTATTCCAACAACAGCATTATGTGAGGAACCTTTCATGCTCTTTTGGTGGGCATCTTACTTTGATTTCACTCTGTGCCCGCAATGTTGGGCTGTGCTTGGGGCAGAGATGCCATGTAAAAATTGGCAGACTTCAGCAAGAGGTGTGCTTCCAAAGGCTCTGCCCTCTGAGGGAGGGAGCTGAGTCCAGACTAACTTTGAACTGGCATTATTGCATGCCCTATTTTGATTTCCTGCTGCTGTACTAACAAATCTTAATTCAGGATTCATGACAAGTGATGGCAGTAACAATTGTTGCACAAGTGCCTTGTTGAAAGTGGTTGACCCTATCAATAGCCAAAAGTTCATGTGGCTGCAACAGGATCCTGTTCATTGCGCCCTCTCTCAAGGCTCTCACCATACACTGGTCAGTTGCAATTTGAAGGAGCACAAAGTATGTGATTAATTTGCTATGCAGAGAGGTGCCAAAGCCACAGCAGGAAGTCAGCTGTCCCTCATAAAACAGATGCCTCCTCTTCTTCCTCTCTTGCCCCTGCTATCAAATCTAGAAACTGCTGTAGGATGGCACAGGTCTTTAGGAATGACTTCACAGCCCTGCAGTCCCCTGCAAATGCAGCAATGTTAATCACTGGCTGGTGTGTAGGTCTGTCCAGAGCTCTTCCCTATGTACTTGTGCAGATGCATACATCCAAATTTGAGTTTTAAAAAAAAAAAAAAGTTTGAGTTTTGCATTGTGGGGCTGAATATAGTAAGAAGGTTGTGTATTCTGTCTCTTCAGAAACTGCCCAGCAAGGACTGATGGGCTGGTTGTCACTCCCCATATGCTGCTTGTGAGGCCAGGATCAGGATGCTACAAGAGTGATAATGGATGGCAGTGGGTTATCAGAAGTTGCTTTTGGAGAGGAATGGGTGTGTGAGGAGTCACCTGCAAAATTTGTGGTGCAGAATCACCCTTAAGGCAATGATTCATTCATTAAGATGATAACTCAGTTTTCAAATTAAAAATTTGAAACTCAGTTTTCAAATTAACTCCTGCTGCCTCTTGCAGAGATTTGTGGAATCCTTGCCTCTGCATTTATTCCTAAAGCTACACCTGTTTGCCAGTCTACTCAGCCCCTCCAGGCAAGGGGGAGATGAGAGTCCAAGTTTTTCATCATACAAAGTGTAAGTTAACACCAAGCAAGAAGTCTGAAGGGGACATAGATGAAGGTAGGAGCCACCTGAGCAGTGTTCAGGCTTGGAAGAGTTTGCCGATAGACCTAACAGAGGACTTACATTAAGAGTGCCTAACCCCTGGACTTAGGAAGTAAAACTGTTTGCTCTGTGATAATCTCATAGATATAGGACAGGTAGCAGGATCAGAAGAGTTGCAGGGGATTGGGGCAAGTGATGTCAGTGAGAGAGTGGGAAACACCACTTATGTTTTATTTGTGGATGAGAGGAAGGGGAGCACTGTGGTTTTTGAGAATATGGGTACTGAGTCTCTATCAGGTGAGACAGGAGTAGTATTTAAAGGTGCTGGGAACATAAACTATAGGTTTTAGCCGAGCAGGTCAACGTGCTCTGTTTAGAGCTGTTACTGTACTAAATGTGAACTACTGATGTGCCAATGGCACTGCGTACTCATCTCCCATCCCAGAAGCCAAGTCTGTAGGTGGTGGGGGGGCTGGGCTAGTTACGTTGGGGTCTGAAGCTTCCTCTCCACCTAAAGGGGCTTTCATGAGTTCTTGCACAGATTGTGCTGTTTTGATTTCCACAGTGCAGGGCATGCTGAAGGTCTCAATGTTTTAGCCAGCCAACTAGAAGTGCACACAGCCTCCTTCCTGCAGGAATTCAGGACCCAGCTGAAATGCCTACATGAGCCTTGTTTATCAGGAAGAGGCTTTGTAACCTCCTGTAGCAGGAAATAGGCAGCGTTGACCTCAAGGCAGTTTAGTCATCTGATTCTGTGAAGGTTGATTTTTCCCTGGGAAGATTGTCCTGTTTCTTGAGGAAGGCCTCTGAGTAACAGAGATAACGGATGCGGTGGATTCAGGCGGTATAGTTGACGCAGCATAGGGACAGCGATACGTGATGTGTGCAAAGGCGGTATTGCAGACCTTGGCTGTAGCGCACCAAATTGTTTCTGCACCACAACTGAGGGGCTCCATTAGGGCAACTGTGACTGTAGCCAATACAGAGAGTGTTCGGAAGGCGTTAGGTCAGCACTGAACAGTGGCAGAGGGCTTTGAATGTCATTCTCCACCTTCTAAATTTCTGGATCGGTATAATCCTAGCAGATATCATCCATTCTGTGTTGGCTTTCCTGACTTGGTCCCATAGGCTGTTATCACTACTGCAGGACTGGTGTATTAACAACAAGTGCTAGGGGCAGGTAAGTCAGGTTTGTGGTATGGGATTAAGTTGTCTATGATGTGGGGGTGCAAAAGTTAGGATAACTGCTGTGCTGCATGGTGTGAGCCTGACTTGCTAGCCATTCCTTAGGTCTGGGGACCAGGAGTTGCTGTCTGGCATGGCTAACAAGGAAGCTACTCTCTTTTCTAAAGCTTTGCATAGGTACTGAAAAGATCTAAAAAGGATCAGTCTCCTTAGTATCCTATAAGTGAGGCCTTGGAGAAGAGAGTCTATGTTGAGCTAGCAGTGCGGTCCGGTCTACACAAAAACTAGTGAGCATGTGGAAGGTTGTTTTGTGGATTTTTTTACCAGTTCTGTGTCCTTAGGCTTTGTGCAGAGCAATTTCTACAGCCAAGATGAGTTGCCTGGGCTGCCAGTCACTGTGAATTTGAGGCTGAGACCAAGTGTCCCTTGGAGTTGAAGGACAGTAGGTTGGCTGTCTGGGTGGCAGACCAGAAGGAAAAAAAACGAGATTGGGAATCCAAGAGTGGAACGGCATGGGATGTGTGGGATCCAACACAGCCCTCTCCACAGCGTGGTATGTGTTAGACCTCATAGGTGGCAATGACAGTACAAACGCGCATGTTTCAGCAGATCTGTTGCTTCTCATGAAATGACAGAATGGACATCTTTGACTCTGGGGTTGTCTATAGTCTTCACAGTTGAATCCAAATTCTGGCTTCAAAACACTAGAGTTGGCCACAGTCCACTTAATTTCTGTAGTAGCCTAAGGCAGCTTTTAATAATTGACCTCATTTTCACAGAATCATAAAAAAATTTAGGTTGAAAGGGACCTCAGGAGATCATCTGGTCCAGCCACCTGTTCAAAGTGCATATAACTGTTCTTTTATGGTCCTAAGATAAACCAAAAATTCATTTCAAGCAAAGAGCAAACGAGATCAGTTTCCTTCAGCCTGCAATTTGACGATGAGCGGTGGGGAGTCAATGTTTATGGGGGAAAATTTAGGTAATCTTATGAGCAGGTATTATTATTATGAGATGTGTTAAAATACTTGCCTAGCTTTTAGGACTGAGAAACTGAACCAGATTGTAATTATCTTCCACACAGCAGGGACAGAATTATTAATCATCGTACTCTCATACGGCCAAAGCTATACTCGTATGACTCCAGTGAC